>NC_135778.1:17927430-18094888 GCF_028453695.1 Augochlora pura | reverse complement strand
AAGCGTCGCAGGAAGGGATTTGGATACGCCGCTTGCTCGAAGATTTTCAAGGAAAAAGTCCAAACGCAACAGTGATCTATGAGGACAATCAAAGCTGCCTAAAACTCATAGATCATAAAAGGTTCAATCATCGAACCAAACATATAGACACCAAATTCCATTTCATTAAGAATTTAAGGGACCAATGAATAATGGAATACGAATATTCTCCAACAAATGAAATGTTAGCTATGCTAACGAAGCCACTAGGAAGGGTCAAATTAAAAAGCTTAGCAGAAAAATGTGGCTTACAGGACAATAAATAAATAGTCCATCAATTGTGCATTCGTTGAGGAAGGGTGTTGGAGTGTGCACCGAAATGCACAATACATACGCATCAGGAAATGTGGCGTCTTGACCTGATGTTTATTGCACCACCATTCCTATTTAACCAAGGGCCTACAAAGGAATGGGTCAGTCGCTTCAGGACAGCCTACCGAGTCAGTAACACCAGCAGTTTAACAGTTCCCTAATCTTCATTGCTTTAATACAGTCATAAAGTTTAATATTGTGTTATGTTCAAATTGGAGTAAATTACATTGATATACGTTGATTTCATTGACGCGTGGAGTTGGAGTAAATTATTTAAAACATAAGACACAATTTCATCTCCCAACCTCGTCATCCCAACAACAGCAAACATTCATACATAACGCATTCAAACATACCGCAGTCATACTAAGATCGCATTAATCATTTAAACATAACGCGTCCAAACATCATCAGAAATCGCAAATAGTATACTTGTACAGTGTTGTAAATAAAGAGTAGATAGAACAAACACACGTCTATATTACTACGGCATTGTACCGAGCGTGTACAAACAAATCCGGCCTTACAAACCGGATCAACATCAAACGCGTATACAACAGATTTGAAGTTGAAAATTTTTCATTTAGAAGTTCTTTGCACTACGATTCTTAACTGCGAGAAACCTTGAAAATCTTTCATTTAGAAGTTCTTTGCACTACAATTCTTAACTGCGAGAAAGAGAACGATTCTTACAATAATCGTTTGAATAATTGAAACTATTACCGAGGGAGTTGAAAAAATTAAAATCACATTTTGAAATCCCCAAACTAAATAAGTAAAACCTGTTCCAACTGCAATCGCGGCAGAACGTCGTTACCATGAGCGAATTAAAAATTCTTCCATTAGCACGAATTACACTCGCAATTTGTGGCAACTCCGAATCGTAGGAAAACACTTTTAATGGTCTTAATCAAAGCGTCGTCGCTGGGGCAGAGCTTGCGTCTAAATTGCCGAGCGTTTCGTTTTTTCACGAGCTGGAAAGAAAATATTAAACACAGCATATTTATATCTATCGTTCCCCGGCGAAGGGGTAAACGAAGAATCATAGCTCCGGTGTGTGAAACGCGTGAAAAACAAGGGCGAATGGAACCCGTGGTATCAAAGTATGACCCTAGTGGCTTCCTTCGCGCCCTGACCCAAGTTCATCCACGGCTCTCGTTCACAGTCGTGCATCTGGAAACGACGGAATTCACCGTATAAGCGGCGATAGGAAAAGGAAACTTCATTTCGTATTCCGCCATTCCTTTCTCCGCCTCGGGGTCTCTTTTGTGCCAAAATTAACCGCGTGGCACACACGCCACCCTTTACTGCTTACGATAAATCGTCGACTTGCTTGTAACCTATTATATATATATATTTATTTAATTAATGAATATTTAATAATAAACATTTTAACCATTTACATTCGAACGGCGGACTATGTTGACTAAAATGTAACTGAGCATAGAAAAGAATATCGAATACAGAAAATCGAATACATTTCTCCGCAAACTTCACGTTATTAAACAATTTTTTTTCAATTTTCTATAATATACAATTCTGAAACGTGTATGTCAGAGAACTTGTTTAATTTCGTGAAGATAAAACGTAGATATAAATATTTGAAGTAATGAAATAATGATGGAAACGTGACTTTCTACTTTTAACGTCATTCGAGGCGATAGTAAAATTTTAAGAAATTTTGATTATTGTCCAGTAGACTAGTTTATTTATTATCTAAAAGAAATTGTAGTCGCTTAATTCAGTTTTAAAGTAGTTACTGTGTTTTAAAGGATGTCCGGATACATTTGTTCGACACTGTAGATCCAGCAGTGATTCGAAATTCCATTGAATTACACGCAATGAATAATGTGAATTGATTAGAAATATTTATTAAATCAACTTCTACTTATTGATGCATATTGCTACGTTGAATTGATCATGATCAAATCGAAAGAAATAAAGTGGATGTTTCAAAAGTGAAATAGCAGCTCAAAACAAATGTGAGTGAACTAATTAATGTATAATAAATATATTTTACTCGAATAATGCCTAACACTGAGAGAAACTACTTGTGCTATATTTTTGAACAGCTATACGAAAATGCATCGTTAACGAAATTCAATCAACGCTGAGATAATCTAAACTCCCGAACGTTCGTTTCCAGCTATTGTAGCTTCTACTTGATTTAGCGGACGCAAAGATAGTATAAAGTAATAGCTATCAGTTGATTTCCACTTTCCACTTTTCATTTTCTGCGGCAATTTCGCGTCGCTGACAATCTTTGTCGATCAATTCTCCACGCAGAAAATGCACTCTGGAAAGCCGTGGGGCGAGTACAGTGAAAAAAGTATAACCGTAATGTTTTCGAAGTCAAACTCGGTTATATTCGCTTCTTCGTAAACTGCTGGAATTCAATGATCAGATCCACTTTCGACAAACGTACGCGCGGTTCTAAAATTTTGTGGCGCTCTATTTCAAAACTGAGCATACAGGCGAGTAACTTTCTAAACGAAAACAGTCGAAGCCCGTGCGCCGCTCGGTAACTTGCAAATGTAAAGTCGTCTGTAACCGGTCACCATCAATTTCATCCGGTATTTTCGGTAACGTTTAAAACGACGACCGACCGAAAATCCGAAGAAGTTTTCGTTGAACGTAAAAATGCATTTGTCTCTGTGTTCATACAATCGATAGCTAACATTTTCGTACGAACAAAATGTAACCAATTGATGTCAGAGAAAAACGAATGTTTAAGTTCGTCGGATTTATTCTTCCTTTACTCTCAGAGTTCATATTTAACATATCACAAATTGATTGTCTAACGATTAGATATTATTTGTGATGGTGTAAGTAGCAATTGAATATAAAATAATAAGATTAATATTAATAACTCGAATGACCGTTGGGGTAGTTTTCAGAAAATATTTGAACACTTTGGTTTAGAATTTTAACAGCCGATTAATGATTAATTTAACTATTTAATTAATTGTTTAATTAACTGTTTAAATAACTGTTTAAATATTTTGTAATTTTTGAAAATAACATTCCAAACAAATTTGAATCGTTTCATTCAATAACAAAGAAGTTATTTCGTTTTAAAAGGTGTACGAATTGTATTATAAATAGTTAATGAGTTAATGAGGCTTTAATTTATTAAAAGTGTTAATAAAAGAACAGTTACACGGAAAACGTATTAACAATGACAATAATAGACACTCGATTAATTGGATCGAATAAATTTGGCCGAGGGTTGCAGCAGGGTCATTTCTCATTTCGCCTAATTGATTGCCGAGAAGAATCGCAGCTCGTCGCAGCAATGAAGAGAACAAAGATTGCATTTCGTAGTGTGTATATCACTGTTGCCTTCACCGCGTTAAGCTTCCTCCGCGTTTTATATTCCTTCCGTTGCCCGTGCCCGTCACCCATTCTCCGCTTTTATTCCTTTTTTCAAATATCATGAAGCTTCACGCTTCGCGACTCCTGTTGCGCGTTTTACGCCCTTTCACCTTCCGCTGTCCTATTTTTTCCCCCCTTTTTCCCACTGTCTCTACGTTAGACGCTTTCATGGCCGTGCTATGTAATGTTCGCAAGCCGTTCGCCATTACCTCGCGCTTCCGCCGCGCCGTTAACAATCATTTTCATAATGCTGTGTTTACGGACAAATTATATGCGCGGGCATGTGTCGCGTGTTTGACGTTTGACGTTCACTTGAAGAAGATACAGTTACTCGCGTTGATATACAGATACAGTGGACCGCCTTAACATTCGGACATCATCGTATTTGAGAAATTTTTATTCCGTATCTTTATTATTTGTTGAATTAACGAATCAGTTTTTCAATATGTCAGAACACTTACTTTAGATTCTACAAATATAAGTTCTATTTTGAGATTTTGACATTTTTCGACTATTGTAGCTTATGGTAGCTAATTTTATTTGAGATAAAAAATTAAAAATATGCGATAAAGTGAAGAAACGAGTTTTTTTCGACTTCTTTTGTTCTTCCAAGTAATAGTAAAACTTTAAAAAAAATCATTTTAATCACTGTTTAGTGGACTAGTCCTATGCTCTAAAGTCGCATAGTCCAATTCTTTCATAGAATACTGTATGTAACAATCAATTGTGAAATCATGTTTATTCGGATGTTTCTAATTAAGAATGTATCATTCCACATCACGTTCGTCAATTTCTTCATTGATTTATGGAACATTTGGATCCACTTTCAATATTTAATGTTTCTATTTTTGAGCATTTTATATTCATAGTTCGATAATGAGGACATTAAATATGAATCTCGGAAACATTCTGCGAAAACGTTGCTTAATAATAGCACATGCTCGTACTTTACTACGTTATGCGTATTATTTTCTATTCATATTAAATTAATATTCGAAGGTACATTACGTTACCTAAAAACGTTATCGGTCCCATCGAGCAGTGGTATTTAAATATTTAACGATGACATTTTTACATTATAATAAAATCACTGCTAGTCTTTTAGCGCTCAAAGAGCGTTTCATAATAAGTACTCGCAGCTAAGTTATCGCGTATCCTCGTAACGCAAACATAAGGCAGTTCAGATAATCACGGCGGGGATCAAAGTGAGCCCAGCCCCGGCAGCGGAGACGGTTAAAGCCTCCTCCCGTTCGCCTTTTCGTCGCTCGACATTTCCCCCCCTGATGCGGAGCTAGCCAACTTGTTATCCGTGTTTTTATTGTACAAGTTATTGCGTGTACGGAGGCCGAACCGGTAGACAACAAATTTTCTTTCATATCATTCCAGACGGAGGCCTGGCAGTTGGCGGGAGGGGCGGCGCTTTTGAAAAATAACTGGAGGCATTGCGGCGCATCGGGAATGCAGTGACGCAACTATTCCATTATCTCAAGAAGCCAACAACACAGCCGAAGGAGACGAAGGTATTTTTGAAGACTTTCCATCCCGGCTTTGCGGTCGTGGCCCGCGCGCTCTCCTTCTCTTCCACCCCCTGTCGTTTCTCAGCGTCGTTCGTGCCGTGACGAAAACCGCGCGACGGATGCCGTGACGGGAAAAGTTGCGTGCGTGCGTGCGTCCTTTTTAATAACATCAAGAAGGATCAGCTGTCTCGCGATGATAGTCGTTCGCTTTCGCGTCCGGATTTCTCTAGTCGTGGAATTTCTCTCGGCAGCAGCGGCGGGTATCTGGAGCGTGGAGAACCGACGCCGATGTCAATGCCGATGCCGACGCCGACACCGACGCCGACGCTAACGTCGTCGCCGACGTCGACGGCCGATGATATTTTATTAGACCGTCCCTCGGTAGATTGATCACAGGTCAGGTGACCGTTTATTGTCCGCCGAAACAAAGTGATTCGGTTGCGACGAAAGTAGAACGAAGCGTGGATGACACGCTCCGCGGAGTGGAATAAATCGGAACCTTTTGATCGGCGGCGCTCCTTTTATTCCGAAGCTCGATCGTTAAGGTGATCGATTTTGAAACGGAACGCTGGACGGATGTCCGCTTTTTATCCTCTCATTTTAGCTGTCGATGAATCTCGCGACCGTTCCGATGTGTTCTCGCGCGAATCCACAGTTTCATAATACACCTGCTTAAAAATCGCTCGGTTGCCATTGTTTGCTGTCTTGTTCACATTCGTTTCGCAAAGGGTTAAATTACGTGGATTAATTATGTAATTACACGCTTCAAGTAACAAGGCTACAAGTTGAAGTTTAGATTCGCACTTTTAAAGGAGTTCGTTAGATTTGGTAACATCTTTTGATAATTATTTGTATTAAACATGATCAACGACAAGATATATTTTCGTGCTACTATGCTGTATGTTCGCAAAGGTGAAAACGCAGAGTGAATAGCACAAAAGACGTCTGACATGAATGTGGTGCCGGTACCGTGAATGAAAGGCTGGTGCAAGGATTGTTCAACAAGTTCTGTGTAGCGCGCAAAATATTCCTGTAATGTTGGAAATATCGTATTTGCATTTGATTCTTATTGGAACTCTCGACATTGTTTTATTAGTCAACTTAACATTTAAAACGATGTTATCTACTTCAAAAAAGGTTAATAAATAGTGAAATCTAGTGTTTTGATTGTTTGAATATATTATGTCAGAACTGCACGTCTAACAACAAGTTAGTCCTCTCCTTTTCCGAATAAAGAGTTATTATCATCAAAAATAATCTTGACATTACTATTTAGTATGCTGAGATAATGCTCACAGAACAGTATATTTACAGTAGATTAGTTTCGTTCCTTTTACAGAATTATGTACATCTAAAATTAAGATAGTAAACGTGAACTTGATAACAGAGCCTAAATATCCGCGAAAATATCAACAATTTTAATGTAACAGCACAGATCGAGATGACATTATTATTAATCACTTATTCTGCTTTATTAACAGAGAGAAATTTCTACATATTTATAAAATGATTTTGAACGCATCTGCCGAATGAACGGCGATCGCAAGATTAATACAAATCGTGACCACGTCAAACGTCTCGCTTTTTCGAAACACGCGATCAGAGATACAACACGGCGCAGATAAAACGCGTCCGAACGTAGCAACA
This sequence comes from Augochlora pura, assembly GCF_028453695.1. Taxonomy (NCBI): domain Eukaryota; kingdom Metazoa; phylum Arthropoda; class Insecta; order Hymenoptera; family Halictidae; genus Augochlora; species Augochlora pura. The sequence goes on along the minus strand of NC_135778.1, from coordinate 18,087,998 downwards.
CACGCGGCACGTATCGACACATATCTTGGCCAGTTCGATTTGTATTCATTGACAATGCGTTTCGTTTTCTTCGTTTCGCGTTCAATAAACTCCCGGCCAGGAAAATAGAACCGCGTGAAACCCGACCGACGTTTCGGTGCATTGTGCCCCGAACGAGCGCGACGCAAACTGAATACTACTCTAATGCCTACTCGAAACCTTGATACTGGTATTTACATGGATCCAGCCAGCGACTGGAGTCGATTCGATAGACATTCATGGCCGTGGCAATCGAACGTGTAACTATTCGGGGGGGGGTCCTCCGAACGGTTCGGTATTATCTTGACGGTTCGCCACCCCCCCCCCCCCTCTTCCCCCAACACGCGAACGATCTGAATATACGTCCGGAAAAATACCTTTCCTTTTTCGTACATGCAATTTTTATATCGGGAAGATTTTGCTTTAAAATTTGATGAATTGCATTATCTATAGGGCAGAATGTTTTAGTTTCTCTTGTGAATTATTTAACGCTAACCGTGTTACCAAAGGTCAAGTAACAGGTTCAGCAATATTTTCCTACAATTATTCAAATTATAAAGACAGTTCCAGCGGAAGAAATTAAATAAATACAGGGTGTCCCGGAAATGGTAGTATAACCGGACAGGGGGTGATTCAACATCGAAAAAGAAGAAAATATTTTGGTATAACATTTTTTCATCCGGAGCTCCATTTTCATGATAATCGACTTCAAAGTTCGTTCAACTTGTAAACGATTTAATACAATTTGCTTGTCGTGTGTTTCACTGGTCTGCTTGTCAAGTCTGCTTAAAGTCAGTTAAATATTTGTTAAAATGACAGTGAAGCATTTTCTATCTACAACTTCGATTAAGGAAAATATGCTCCATAGGCAGTCATTTCTATTTCTGTTTATTCGTCGCTATATTTTCTTCTATTTTCTGCGTCAAATTGATTTCCTACTTCCACAGTTCAGTGTTTGCGACCTTTTCCATCGGACGCCTCAATTATTAATACTCTAGGGATTGCGACATGTTGAAGCGAGCCTCTAGATAAGGAAAGTCGTAAATAAAATTTTAAGAATCGGTATCGATTGACCTGCTCATTTGCCAAGCGTGGCTTTCGACTCGCGGCAATTTCCTAAATTTTATGGCTGTTATTTCTACGGACCCTTTGAATCTCGCCAACGTCGCTCATATTGCCTCGCTTATCCCTAGAGTATCAATTTATTGAACTGCGGATCTTTATGTAAAATAAAACTTGCTTATGTTAATTAAAATGAACCCAAATTGGATTTTAATGGTTTCATACTTTTAATAATTGCGATAAATTAAGAACAATGCAATAACGTCCTTAAATTCTTTTAATTTGTTGGAGTTTTATATTTAACTTATCTTGTTATAAATGCACAACATTGACAGTTTATTCGTTGTTTTGTACGACAATATTGAAACAATTTCAATAGATAAGATAACTAAATCAGAGTTGGGCATTTTTCGAATTCTTTCGAATAAATATTTACGTACCATTATATTTAGAATGAATTCTTTCTAATCGAATATTTTATTCAAATAACAATTATTTATTATTCGTAACAAATTATTTTAACTATTTATTCAAAATTATTCGAATACAGATTGTAAAATTATTTAAATAATAGTACGAATAATTGTTAATAGTCTTTTTAACGCAGCTTTTTAAGCACATTTATGTTCTAGATATAAATAGAAGAAAGATTATTTACGCAAAAGAAACAAACTTCCGGATGCAGCAGTTGAAAAAAAGTCAATTGCAAAAAGGAACACAATGGAAATTAATTAAAAAGCTATGGGAAAACGCAGTCTTCAATCATTTTTATTCAAATCGCTTAGTTTCGTAATTAATTCTATTTATTCAGATGAATTTTTGTTCGGATAAATTGTTTTCTAGATAAATTTTTATTAAATTGGATAATTAGTCCGTAATATAGAATATAATTTTATATGTTAATCTTTTAAACCCCTAAGCTATCCGAATAAAATTTTGCTCAACTTTTGTCTAAGTATTTCAAAGTTCAAGTAAAAGTGTATTGTCGAAATATTAATCGTTAGATAACTATGAAATTACGTGTGTTCGAAACTAAATATTTGCAGAATGTAATGTCTATTTTGAACTTAATTTTCTAGCAATTCCACTGTCACCAGCACCTTGATAACAATATCCGGTTTCAGGACGTTTCATTCTCTAATTTCTCTCTTTCCAAGTCTCTTTTAATCATTTCCTGTGGACAGGTAGACCTTGCAGACCTTTAACTTTTCTTACTCCATTTTTACCTTTTCTTCCGCCTTATATACTACTCAAGAGAGGCAGTATATTACCCAGGAAATACTTAGCGTTCAGTTCAGACCTCTAGAGATCGCAGAGACTCAAGTATTTCATACACGATTATTCTCATTGTTCATCGCTTTTCGCGGCAGATAAATTTAGTAAATTTGAATGTTCGCATTCTGTCGGCACGAACGAAAGAAAAATTCACCGGATCTCTGTTATTTTCGCGCTGTATATTAAGCAAAAATACGATTTATTATATCTATGCGAATCTTTTATAAACATGATGATTAGACTGCGAGTTTCATGCATTTATAATAAAAATTAGTAGACCAAATACAAATCGGTAAAAACGTTTAAAGAATTTTAAAATACTATTACATTTGCCTCAACCAAATAATATTATTAAAGAAGGGTAGAATTGCCTATGTGCATTCTGTAGCTTGCAATTACTCAGAAAATTAGAGGAATAAGAAAATCAGAAAGAATTAGAAAACTAAGAAAATCAAGCAAAATAAAACTAATAAACCGAACAATATCTTTACATTTGTCCGAAGCTAATGTCATTCTAATTTCAACATTTATGGAATTTTCTATATCTGACAACTAATAATAAATAAAGTTTTTATTATTAAAAGAGATATCAAATTCTTTTTTAATTATTCACTACTTATTGTCATTATACGTTTATATATATTATTATAGTATTATGTTAATATACGTATTATACGTTACAATTTGTTACATTTTATTACAATACGTTACATCGCATCACAGTGCATTATAATATTACCCTAATTACTTTATATTACATTTATAATACATTGTCTTACATTACTTAATTTATGTTACATTACATTGAAGTTATTAGTCAGCTAATATTACTTAGTTTCAGCTGTAAATGTTAAATTACTTAATATCTTTAATGCTAAAAATCGAACTTGCTTCAAACTGTAATAACTTGAGTGACACGATTAGCAAACTATATGCTTTAGTGTTCTTGATAAAAATGATATTCGCATGGTTTTACGGCACAATGTATAGTTGAAGATTTATTAGAAGATTTAATGAATTGTTGACAGAAAGCGTCACTCCTCCGATGGAGTTTTTTGTTTCAGCCGTCAAATATAATTGGAATCCGTCGATGACGTTAAAATCATGGAACTTGTCTAAGCAATTGAAATCGAATGAGAAAGGCCGCGTCAGATCGTAGCTGGTTCCTGGCCGGCTGATTGTCAGCTTCGTTAGTCGAACAAAGTTACTAATTAGTTGTTCGACGTTTTTCCAACGAAAGGCACGTCGAGCCGGGGGGGGGGGGGGGGGGGCTCGCCGTAATTATTCGCATCTCGAGCTCCATGAACTGCTTTGCTCTCTCCACGTGTTGTTAATATTCCCCGAGGCGCGAACGTTGTCAGAACTCGGCTAATTTAGCGGAATTAACCGTCCGATGTTTCGGAACGAAACGTAACGGAACAGAACAGAACGGAACACACACACACACACATTCACATACACACACACATTCACATACACACACACACCGGCAGCTATCGACCGAATCGACAGGCCCGCTCATATTTTATCATAATTTCCTTCGAGGTTCGTCAATGCGCTCGGGGAATATCGCGCGCGGGTCGAAGGAACAGCTCGTAAAAAAATGTTTTATGCGGTGCACACGCGAGCGGAAACGAGATCCACGCCGGCGCGATTTTTTCCTTTTTCTCTCTCGCTTTATTCCTTTTTTTTTTCGTTCGTTCGTTCGTTCGTTCGTACGTTCGTTCGTGCATCCGCGCCGACTTTTTACGAGACCCGCGAAGAATGGTTTCCGCCGCGATAAAATTCACGCGTCTAGTTGTCCGTCTTTGTTTTCCAAGACAGCCGCGCGTCTGGTTTCGCGTACGCAATTTCCCACACAAGCGCGCACTCTGACTTTGAAATCTTCTTCTCTTCAGCCGCGCGAAAGCACATACATATTCGTCTGAATCACTGGATCATGAGTATTTCCGGGATGGCCGTTACATTACCTACCGTTCACGCTGCGTTATTATTCTTGTCTTGTCTGATACGTGTGTCTTATTCGGAAAAATTTGCGAATATTGCGATTGGTACATACAGTGGCTCTTGTTGAATATACAAATTAACCGTTCATTTATATACGAATTTGTTCTCTGTAACATTAGATGTCTTTCAACGATGTCTCCAAACTAGGTTTATCTTAAATTTTGTAACGTTACAATTTTTTGTAGAATTTTGGCATATTATTTAATAGATAGAAGTGGCTCGTTCGAAGGATAAATGAAGAGGACTTCAGTTTCTTGGTGCTTGTTTAGTATATTTTAGAAAAACATTATATCCTCAATTCATTTTCAATTAATAATTTTCTCTTCAATATATCAGCTCCTTGTACCGTTACGTAATTTTCCAGAAGCAATTTATTTTCTGGAACGTATATGAGACGTTTGGAAAGCAAATAATTCAACTCACTTTGAGACGAGATTTATGAATACGTACACGAAACTGTCTTACTCTGAGAGCATGGCAGCTTCAAAGAATGCAAATCGCATCGCGCAAGGAGAATGCTTGAAGTATATTTTTAAATCCGCGCATGAGTTTCTGGGTTATCCAATGTATTCTCATTATTTTTGTGAAAAATGGAAACCAAAAATGAATACGTAGAGAAGAAGCTAAGACAACGTCATGGAACCGTATGAACTACGAGAACAATGTTGATTAAACATATAAAAATTATTAACACAAATATAAAACTTTTGATCTGATCAATTTATTGATAAAAAAAGATTACAATGTCTAACAAATTTCAGAGATACAGAAAATAGATCAAAATTGCTAATAAAGATGTATACTACGATTCTAAATTGTCGATTTTATTACCCCTTTTAATATTGCGTGTTTCAGTCAGTGTCAAGCGAACGATTAATCTCTGTAGTTCGTGTGACTCCTCTGCGCTTTCCAATTTTTTCGTCGCTTCGTTATTTCTTTTCTTAATAATGTGTGCACTTCATTGTTAATTTCTGACTGATAATATTTTCTAATAAATTGATCGATTTAACCACAGAGATTCCGTTGGAACAAAGAGCCGAAATTGGGACAGAAAGAGCGAAATTGTATTTTTTTGTTATTTATTTTCATAATCTATGACTGGTGATTGTTCACTTTATGGGCTTCAACTTCGATTTTGTTGATTCTAAAGTATTATAGAAAAGACAATATTCTGAACAATTTTGTTCAATATATTCGGAAATATATTGAATTTATTTCTTTTTTTTTTATGCTCGACGCAACAAAAGTAATGGTTCGAGCGCAGGGATAGGAGGGATTCTAATTAAGCTTTGAATAATCCACGTCAATCTTTTACAAAAGAGACGAACACGTAGTCGCACCCGAGAGCCCGCACCCTTCACACGACTGTCCTTTGTCCGCTGTTCCTTTGCCGACCACGGTTTTGCCTAATTTAGAATTGACGCAAAGTACAAGTTTATCCTACACTCTTATTCGCCACGAAACGAATATTCGCAACGGTGGTTTGGCAAGCAAAGAATTGACTGCTCGAGTGACCCTACTCCTGGAAAATCGTCGCGTATACGCCAAATATTACCTGCGGACCTGTACGTACCCCAACACAGTTCGCTATTAGGACTTATCGCGTTAAATAATGCAGGGTCGTCTTGAAGATGGCCGACAGCCCCCGATCCATCCGATTTCCGCCCTTGTCGCCTTTGGCGGCAAAGGATCTCGCTAAGGGGCCTCTCGGTCGTCACCTTCACCACCCACGCCTGCTGGAACCCCTTTTCCATGGCGGCGTAGGAACTCCTCAGAGACGCCTTTCTCCGCTGTTAATCGGTTGTCTGATGTCCACTGGGTTCCTGAACCTTGACCGTCTCTAGTCTCTAGAAGTGTCTAGTCCGGGTGGGGTAGTCATCCCTCGACGAACCCATGCGTATAGGCTTTGTATTGGCTGCACTTCAAGCAATCCCATGACGTTCGGCACCAGGACCCTTCCATCGAATCGGGGATGTGTACAGGGAATCGCTAAAGAGCATACCACCCGTCACGAAATAATTGAAAAAATTAACCCTTAACGAACGAGAGGCGACTCTCAGTTCCCTGAGAGTATATACAATATAATGGTATATAGTTGCATGTAATCGTATATAAATTATATTTGTATTACATACAAATTAAAATAATTTATATACAAGACAGTCGACACATCTGAGATAATCGCCTCGTCCTGCTACCTCACTTGGTCGGAAAAGTTGTCGTCCGCTAAGGGTTAATAAACGATCGTTTATCTCCCTAATTTCCTCGCAGATTCACTTTTGGTTATCGTAGGTATGTGTGTGTATGTGTGACCCGATAAAGGATGGTCTGATCCTCCTTACGGATGGTCTGTACCATCAGAACTCATGGAAAACGAAGCAATTCTGCGTTATATACATATACATATAGTCTCTCCAGATTGTTGTCTTCTATACCATATTTTCATATCAACAAAATCGGAGTTGAAGTCTTTAAAATAAGTAATTAGCAGTTAATTCTTTAGACTACTACAAAAAAATATTCTCTAGTGTTTCTTTAAACCTTAACATTAATGTAATAACCATTTTAGCAAAAATTATTTTTTAACTTATTCGTGAAATTCATTGTAAATTAGCATCGGCTATGAAACTTACGCGGAATATATTATATCACAAATCTAAGATAAACCAACCGTTATATCGATTAATATTTTCATAATGAAGTCACATACCTTATACACTAGAAAGAAAGAAAGGGGTTGAAAGTCTCATTTTTCGTATAAACCTACGTAAAATATAATAATTTAAGGATGTGCTATAAATTTTATGTAGTATAAACTGTAATTATTATGTTTTCACTTTATCGAAGCTCATTGGTAAATATTGTTTTCTAGTTCGAGTTATTATCACAAAATTTCTATCGATTCAAAATAGAAAAGATTAATCGTTGAACCTTATTCTAGCCCGAAGAGTATTTGAAATTTGCCGCGGATGCGAAAAGAGCAAATTGTTTCGACAGTTCCGTGGCCCGCGAGAACCATCGTCGCGCGAATTTAGATAGATTAGATTGTCCCGGATAGGAAAATGGCTCAAAAGATTATTCTACGGCATTAATGCCAGGATTTGCCGGCAACCGCCGCTTCAACGATGGAAGCTATGTAACAACCATAATAAAACGGTCAACCGGCCACCGTAAGAGGAACGTCCGGCAGGATTCCCGGAAGTTCCTATGGTTAATCTAGGAAATGGGTCTGCGGCACTTGGGCAACACTGCGAACACTTCGGTTTTCATCGTATTTAAAGCAGACTTGCTGCCGCAGAGCTATTCCAAAGCTGTACATCTCTTTCCGTTATGCGTATTCAAAATATAAGGTATAGTATGTCCCATTTAAATTGCAAATGTTGTTGAATATCCCCGTACCTTTTGATAACGCGGAAAAAAGAAGCAGAAATTGTTCGGTAAAATCTACGTACCGGTAAAACCTACGATGCATTTGCAAGAGTTGCTTCCAGAGGAAAAGTTTGTTTATCTTAGAATCCTTAATCTATGCCTAAAGTTTGGCGATTCAATTTGAGAACACACCGTATACGTACGTTTAAGTATGGTAGACCAAAATCAACGTGCATTATCAGCTGTCATATTCTTTGTCCTTGTAATTGCCGGGGATTAGATGTTTCTTCGACTAAAGGGCTATATTAGCGTAGCTGGACAAAACTTTGTGAGAATGAATTATGTTAATTACACGACTTGTCTAATTGTAAGCTAAATTACGCATCCCAAGTTTCCGTAAATTCGTTAATTAAAGGGGAACCGTAACACGTAACGTAAACACGTAGTATACAATGTGTACTTTGTGGTGGAACTGCAACAGTAAATCTTAAGTTACATAAGTGAAACTTCCGCGCGCCTTTAAAGTTAATAAGATAACTGTTTAGCTGAACAATCACCGCGACGGGGCGTACAATTCTGAATTCTGCGGCTTGTCCCGTATTTACGGGAACCATCAAACCGAGAATCACTGTACGCGCGGAAACAAGCCGACAAGGTGAAATCAAATATTCTAGTATAGTACAACTTGATGCTCATACGTTTTCTCAATACTATTAAAAAAACTAAAAATTTTAGCTATTTTCTCTTTGCAAAGACATTTCAAAAAATGATTTATTTTCGTACATATCTTTGAGTTTTATATTCAACGATTGTACTTTCTATATACAGGATGATTCACTTGAATGAAATATTTAAATTATTTATTAATTTAATTGAGAAGACATCATTTTCAGTAGCTTTGCTATTATTCCATTCGGCTTAGAGTGTTAAATAATTAACATATAAAGGAAGAACAATTGAATTCGACCTTTATTCGCTATTTGTCTGTGCATACTAATGCAAGAGGCATTACCGGTCCACGAAACCTTTTATAGCAGTTGCGTTAGCTTTAATACCTCTAGCACTTAAATGTTGAACGATCATAACGTTCAAGATCTTGTATTATTATGGCCACAACATTATTTCTAAACCGTTAAATTCTAATTAACGTGGGGTTACCCGACATCTAAAGTACCCGAACACTATAATAGTCTTTCGCAAATTGCGAAAACACATTTATGGTGATTTTACCTGGCTTTCATTGCGCCGCTAGGACGAATCGATTTCATATTGTTTTGTTTGCTTACTAATTTCTCACAGAAACCACCTTTCATTCAAATGATAGTGGTCTCCACGATGAATAATATTTTCATGTTATTACATCGAATGAGTGAATTAAATGGTGGTTAAACATGTTAACCCTTTGCACTCATAACCATTTCAACCATTCTTCAAATCTACGCTTTGGCATTATCTATAAAAATCATTTTGGAACGTGTTATAACAATTTTAATCGCGCCGTAGTGGCGCCACTCGAGTGCAAAGGCTTAAATTTTTCAAAAGTGAAGGAAATCGAGACACTATAAGAATTATTACAAAACATATACGCAGATACTTCGAAAACGAAAGCATCCGTGTATTAAAAAAGGTATAAACGAAAAATCTAGGTTTAATCTTTGAGAAATTCATCGCGATACTCGCTTGATTTCGTCCCGTATTTGCCGTAAACTTTTCCGGACACCGTTCGTTCCCACGACCCAGCTATAAATAACCGAGCACTTTTGCGAGAGGCCATAAATTTTGGACGAGATTTCCGAATCTTTAACAAAGTTTCCAGCACTGGTTTCCCCGGACTTTTAAAAAGCACAGGCACACGGCGGCGGCGGCGGCGTCACACTCGCGCAGTCGCGCGTCGCCGCGGAAAGAAACCGTGGTGGCCGCCTTTCCATTATTCTTCGTTTGTCCAACAGAAAAATATTTGGATACGGTTCGTTTACCGTCGAATTTCGACCGTTTAATATCGCCGCTCGCCGAAGGGAAGGAGAAGAGATCGCCGTAGAAGACAGACAGGATGGGCGGACAAAATTTACGAGGGCCGATTCGTCCTCGCGAAAGTTGCACGTCTCTTGGCACCGAGACCCCTCCGCGGCTGTCACGGCCGCGCATCACCCGGCATTAATGGCCGCTTTTTAAAATAACGAGCAAACAAAAGCCGGGAACGCAGTTGCTTTTACGATCGCCATTCGTCAGCCGGCCCCGTCGACAATTACTATTGAAAACTTTATACGCTGCGAAAACGTCAAATGATACTGTACGAATAAAAACGCGGTAACTTCTTGCCGCGAGATATCGTGTCGGCGGTGAAACTTCTACAGAGAAATTTCCCAGTCGAAATGAAATGCTACCATAAAGGTGAATCGATCACTAAATAAATTAATGCGATCGATAAATGCATTATTTAAATATAGAAAATACAGAAAATTTGTATACAGTGCTATCTTTAATTTCTCGCGTTATAATTATGGTATAGAAAATGGGCCAATAATACAGAGAGACTACCTTGACAATATATATAATTTTTCTTGTAATAATCTTAATAGGTTAAAAATGGTACATCAATGATCTGCAATTATTTTATATTGTTCATTGTTTTAAATTGAAGACTCTGTTATCTAAGCTTACAACGAAAATTTATAAAATGCTTTTCGTATCTCATAGTAACTTATGTGAATACTGAAAATTAACAATATGAACAATTCAAGTGACGTATAAGGATAACAATAATTCTTTTGTTAATAATAAAGAGTACGCATCTGAGATCAAATTGCATTACTTAGATTTCATGTACGAAATCTGCAGTCCTTGATTATCTAGTCTTATACAACATCTAATTGACATAATTTATTAATTTTCCTCCCAAAAAATAATGTTAACCTCCGGAATGCAATTACTTTAATTTTTTCTCGACAAAATTTCTGAAACGTATATATTAAACAATTAAGAGGAATTCCATATTTTCAGCTCTCGTGTAAATTACTAATTACACATCTTGCCGTTAATTACTCTTAATGATGTTTTACTAGCGAAATTCAAAATTTGTTATCTGTTAGTGACGTCTGGCGGACTGGCCAGCGTAATGCACGGGTAAACAGGGTTTAGGTTAACCAGGAAATTGCCTCTCCAGCTACAGACAGGTGTTTCCTGCCAGTCAGTAATGTACCTGATGATTTCTAATCGTGTCGACGACATTTCCGATTAAGTTTACGGAGTGTCGAATGCCGCTATTGATTTGCAGTAAATGTTAACTTCTTACGTCTGGCTGCTGATACAACGTATTTCACAAGAACAAATAAAAATGTGTTCCTGTCGTGGCGATAATTGGCAATAATAAATCGCTTTTGATGAAATTAAAAAGTTTATGAAAAATACTCAGATTAACGGAAACAAAAAGTGTTTATCCAGAAGTTAATGCGCATTAATTATAAATAAGCGGCACATTTGTGACAAAATAGATGACATGCAAAAGACCGAATTATTTAAATAGTTTTAAGATGTCACTGTGTATACAAATTCTATATTTGTATACTATATTTCCTGTCTCGCGATATTATATATTACATTGATAAGTTGGTATTATTCTTTAATGACATATTACATTCACAATATAGTAATTTAATTTAACATTTTACTTTCTGAAATATTACAAGTCCGTTTTGCTATTTCGAATATTTTATACGAATAAAAATTATTGGTTATTTGTCATAAATTCTGTCTGTTTATTTGAATAATTCTTTATTAATAAAGAAACAGTCAGCTGTTATTTGCACGATCATTCGAATCATTTTGCAATACTTATTCTTATACTCTATTTAATCTATTTATTTTGCAATATTTCTAATGTGGAAATATTTTATAGTCGCTTCGTATCTACAATTATCCACACCACTGTAGTTCATATAATTTGTAATAAAGATAGACCATGTTTATATTTTATAAAATTTGCACTCTATTTAGAAGTTACTATGCATAAATTAATATGGTCTTTAACCCTTTGCACACGAATCCATTTTAATTATTCTCTGACATATATCATTTCCATTTTACATAACAAAATTGTATAGTCTATGCATATAAAATTGAATCTTGTAACTGATGCAACAATAGTTATACTTTTAATCATTTTCGAAATCTAATTTTCCATAATATAAAAATGATTTTGAAACGTGCTGTAACAATTTTAGTGATGTCTCAGAGTCACCACTAGAGCGCAAAGGGTTAATGCAATACCGTCGAAGATTTGTATCTCACACTTTATTTTCGGAAACTAATACCAATTTCATCCCACGTTGGTAGAACAACGTTGGAGTTTCATTCGGTACAAAACAGCATCTTGGAAGTTCGGCAATAATTTGTTAGGTACAAAGTTTCGACTAACGAATCACTCAGCTCGCAGCAAAACACGTTGTAGATAACCTAAGCGCGCAGCTACATCGCAGTATTCCGCTGGTTCATTACTTCTCCCGATAAACGTTTCCTCATTAGAACGCTGACCGATCCAAGGCCGATGAATCTTCGCCAAAATAGTTTCGAAACTTACAATTAGATACATTGTTCGGCGGCAGTGCCGGTTCTAAAACAGATTCGAATTGTCTCCTGCTAATCTAATTTATCCCTGATTCGCCGATCTCTTGTCTCGTAAGAGTCGCGCTTTGCATTAAGTTTCGGATTTACCTAACCGAGTTATCCTATATTTAGGATAACGTTGAAATTGAATAAGATCTGTCCTGATACCACGCGTAATAAAAAGTTAACATTTGATTATAGTTAACGACGTAACAAGCTCATAAAGTAAATCATAAGTAAATAAATAAAATAGATATCAAATATATAAGTAAGTAAATAAATAAAATAGACATTAAATATATAAGTAAGTAAATAAATAAAATAGATATCACATATATAAGTAAGTAAATAAATAAAATAGATATTAAATATATAGGTAAGTAAATAAATTTACTGTAGATAATTTTATAGATAATTTACTATAAAAAATTATATTTACTCTAGATAAATAAATAAAAAGACTTAGATAAATTTCAGTATCATCTACACGATTTATTCTGTACTAATATTTGAAAATGAAGAAATTATTCACGTAACTCTTACTATAAGAAGGAATATTAGCAATTTAAAAACGCAACTCATTTTTAATTATTTCCTACATGAAAAACAATATTATTTAACGCGGACTGACGTTCTCAATTACTTCTAAATCGGAGAACAATAATTAATGAAGTATGAAAATTTTATACTCGTAAATACAACATATCAAATTTTCCTTAACTTTTCAATGATGATAATCAATGTTAAAAGAATATTGAAAGAAATTATTTATATTATTATTATAATGTAATATATATAATCATTATTAATATAAATAATTTATATAATTTGATATTCGCACATATTTACTCGTGCATAATATGAACTTAGCAATAATACACGTGATCATAGAATATAATTATTCCTAGGAACATTGGGAGTGCTTTATAAAAATTTAATTGTTCTTCCAAGATTAAACGTAAACATTTAACAATAATGTTTGTAATTATTCGATCGTAAGTACACATCACGCCTTATTTAAATTAACGACAATGTTCTAATGAACGGTAAAGAAACGACATTCAGAATTCTGCGAAGCAATTAATTAAAGTTCCATTAGTTAGGAGGTGAGGGGGTTCAATGAATTATGTCCGGTAGCAGTGCGAGAGCAAGAGTGAAATTGACTTTCCGCTGCGACGGCGACGACGACGACGACGACGATCGGAATATTCGCCGGACGTAATTGCGATTTAGTATTACTGCTAACAAACCTTGTAAATAAATTCGTGGATGGAAATTCCGTGAATGTGCGAAAGCTCCATTTATTAAGGAAGATTAATTTAGCCGGCAGGTGGTTAGACATTTTCGCCGGCGACGCAGTTACTTGTTAAGGGAGGCTGCCCTCGAATTACGTGCTCCCATACAGTGACGTAATTAGGAAAGCACCGTAAACTTCGCATATGGCAATTAGCCAATGATCACGGCGATACTTATATTAACCCATGCAGAATGGTATTAATTTTATGGAGGAAGTATTATTGTTTCTTAGAAACGTACAATAGTTATTAAATAAGGTTAAATGACGTTATCATAATGACAAATAACGTTAAATAATGTCAAAAAATATTAAATAACGTCAAAAATTATTAAATAACGTTAAATGACGTTATCATAATGTCAAATAACGTTAAATAATGTTAAATAATGTCAAAAAATATCAAATAACATCAAATGACATTATCATAATGTCAACTAACGTTAAATAATGTTAAATAACGTTGATAAATATTAAATAACGTTAAATGACATTATCATAATGACAACTAACTTTAAAGTATAATAAATTTTTACATATTTCAATAGCTGTAGCATAACTATAAGTCAACCGATTTCAATCAAATTTTCTAGAGATCTACAAAATGCATTTCTCAATTTTCCATTATAATTTCAGATAAAAAAGTTAAAAAACATGCGTTCTCTATTTCTTTATGAACAAAATTGAAAAAGGGTATTTTAGTCATTGTGCGGAAAGCTAGTTTCTATAACATTTCAAAAGATTCAAGTCACTAAATCCAGATCCAAGTCAATAAATAGTAAAAATAATTTCGAGCGAATAGATTGTAACGTGAATAGGTTTTGGCAAAAATCAACGTTTTATAGGTATTTTTTCGATGGTCGTCAGCTGCATATGCTTCCGTATGGTAATCGGAAAACTCGCGAAGCCGCGGATAGAGAGAATAGTCGCGTGAATGCAAAACGATCAATTCGACACAATAGATCTTCTCGTGGTCGGCGACCAATTGGTCACGTGGTACTGCAAGCCACTTTCTTTTGTCGTCGACGACAGCTTGATCGCTGCGATCAGTCGGCCGTTGCGGACCAAGCCTTAGTTTGATTGACTCTTTCGTCGCGTGATGTTTCAGGTGTTGAAAATGCGCCACGGACGTGCCGACATACTTTGCGAATAGGGCACTGGAATACCAATCGTGGGCAGCCAAATGCGATGATTTGCTCACCGTCCATCACACTTGTAGCGGAGTTTTCCTCGTGCTGCTTTTATTCAAGGGTGTTACGAGATTGGCGTTGCAGTTTTATAGATTTATCAGATTTATCTGGTGCTAATAGGCGAAGTCACAATGCTGGAAGTACATACAGTCAGTCCCATAAGTATTCGTACCCTCGTTACTTATAAGAGAAATCTGTTGAAATCAAGGGATGCAGGGAAAATTAATAAAAAATTATTATTCGTTATTCGTCGTAAAGCATTCCATTTATTCGAATAATACTTTATTGAAAAAAGAAACAGTCAACAACTGTTCGCATTATTATTCGAATAATTTATTGGAATAATTTTATAATCTCTATTCGAAAAATTTATTCAAATAAGGAATTGTAAAATAAATGCTACTAAAATCTTATCCGAATGAATTCTTAGACGTTAATATTAATGTTGAATAACATATGCATAAGTAATTAAATAAATTTGCGCCGAATTCATTGCTTAATATTTGTTACATGATTAATCCGAATTAAAAAAGTGAAGAGACTCAACGAAACTAAAAATGGTGAACTAATTTCAACATATTAAAATGATTATATCGCTATGTTTTAATTGATATTTGTCTCAATGGTATCAAAGTCACATGTTTGCATCGCTATATAATTTCAGTTTTATGCCGGATATTATATTTGACCGAACGAGAAGCACTCTTTAAAAAAAAAAGTTGTCCGCAAAGGGTTGATTTGATGATGGCTGGAAATACCGGTTGGAAAGTACCACTTCAAAAACAGCTGGTTTCAGTCGTCCATATCGTAAACTTCACTGCGTAAAAATGTCTACAAACCGCGTGCACACGTCGCAATAATGTACGATAAAACCAGCAATTTGCAAGGGTCAGCTGAAAATAGGGGATAACTAGCTTCAGGTATTTAATGTCGCGCGAGCGCTGAAATTATTTATTGCGCCGCGATGTTTAAACAGCGAGGACGTTATTAAATGTGCCTTAAATAAAGATACTATTCCAACGGGAATTGCAATAAATATTTATTCAAAAGATGTCGGGAATTAATGTTGGCAGTATTGAAGACTCGTACTAAACTTTATTTGAGGACACTAGCTATACGATGTAAATTAGACTACATAATTAGGATACGAAAAAGAAGTAACTATGAAAATATTCTGCAGCATCGGTCGATTTCTTTAAAATAAACTCGTAAAAGTAGCATGTGGCAAAATTAACAACCGATGTACAGTTGGTAACGAAAATATTGGGTCACCTCTTAAAACGGAATATCTTTTTTAGAACTGGACCGAACGACTTGATCTTTTTGTAGACGATAAAGGGGTCAGTCTACTACACCATAAAAACATTGGGACACCTTTTAAAACGGAATAATGTTTTTTAGAGCCGAACCGAACGACTGGAATTTTTTTTAGATGATAGAGGGACCAGTCTACTAGACCATAACTGGAATGTTTTCTTTTTAATTTTGCTATTGTTTAGAATGACAAAATAAAATAAAATAACTCTCGTTTCTTAACATTTTATCTGAGCCAATAACGGAAATTTGCAAAATTATATACGTGACTCATTCTGTATTCGAATAAGTCGTCGTTTTGATTATCGATATTCATTAATTTTTAGTTGGTAAGTATTTATTAATTTTTCATAAATAAACATTTATTCGAATAATGCTCAATACTGATCCCAAAGTAGCCACTCAAGTGCAAAGGGTTAATATCATTCGCACGAAATAAAAACGAACATTTAGATATGAACTGAAGCTAGATTGTAATGTGTAAAATTCACGTGTCCTGAAATGCACAATTTCATTTGTTCAAAGTTCTGCGAACTGTTTGGAATTGTGTTTTTAAGTTGTCGAAGAACTGCTCACACAGTTGTTTTCGAAACGTCCGGTGCAGAGCCATCGCTCGGCGTGTTTATACAGTGCGAGCGACTAATGTACGGGAATAATACAGCGTTCGGACATCCGGGGGACAACAAAACTTCTTATGCATTTCGTTAAATGTTTCGTGGAACTTGTTTAATGTGCAAACACAGCGGAAACAAAACTTTCCGCTATCGGTTATTGATATCGTACAAATGGAAAACAACACGAATTGGCTCGCCTTTGTTATTACTATCGTCGAATTCTCAGTGGCTTCTATTCGGGCATACGGACTGTTTATTTTAAAAGTGGTGCAAGTCCATGTTTAATTTACAAATACAATTCGATACGATCTTTCTTTCATTGGTTATGGATAGCGTGAGAATGAAAATTCTCAGCATGAAGTGTGCAATAAGAGGTGAATACAAATACATCTTTGTAAGATAATATGTAATATTTATTTGAATTCGTGCTTCCCTGGGATCGCAATTCTTTCTTTGGGGTAGCTACAACATAACGCCTTCTAAACTTGAGATAAACCATCGTAAAATACTATAATATATAACGAGATCAAATGGGATCAAATACAGCAGTCTAAATAGTGGCTTAAAACCAAATAGCGTATATAACAAGAGTGAAATAACGTAGAGTAGAAGAAAAATGAAAATGGTTAAGTAAAATGAGTGTAAAATCGGATAAAGTGATGTAGCATGGAATATAAATAATAAAATAACTGTGTTTCAGTCATTTATTTTGGAGTTATTAAAATCACAAAAATAGTCCTGTAAGAATGATTGAATAAATGTGTGTCCTTGCACACTAGAATAAATATCGGACAAAATTGAATCGATTGCAGCCTTGTGACTTCTATAAGACAATCCAAATTGCTTTTAGGTTTTTAGGCTATTATTAATTTATTATCTATTTATTTAGGCTATTATCAATGGGATATTATGCAATTAAAGTAACAAGAAATTTTACATATAAGGTCATCTTATTTAAATAGATGTATTTATATCCGATAATTAGAAAATGTATTAATATATTAAACGTAAATGTAAGTAGCAATATACACTGCAAATCGTTCTATACATTTAAATAACACTATGTCATCAAGTTATTAAAAATCAATATAAGAGCTGCGGAGGTAATTACTAAAAGAAAAATTTCCTCCGTAATTATTTACTTTAAGAACCTCAACTCCGATTTTGTTGATTTTGAAATATATTACAAAAGACAAGACTCTGAACAACTCTTTCCTGTACATGTGACCGTCGCATGGCCTTAGTTTCCGAGATATTTGCAAAATCCCTTTCGTACAACTGCATTGAATTCTGTCTACACATACGCGTCCCTCTAGCAACATGTGCATCAACGTTGGTCCGTCGCTTATCTGCTGCACTATAAATAAAAGACGAGGGTTATTTGGAACTCTCTTTCTTCTTACGTTATGTCAAGATTATGTCAACCTAACCCAAACCATCGGCAAGTATGCAGAATTCAATGGACATGCACAGAAGGAATTTTGCCAATATCTCGGAAACTAAAGCCGTACGAGGGTTATACATGTACGAAAAAGTTGTTCACTATCGTGTCTTCTATAACATATTTATATTTTATTAATCAACGTCAAAGATGGGGCCTCTGAAGTAAATAATTATCGTTATTTTTAATAGTTACTTCTAATGGTTACTTTAACACATACGTTTCTATTAAAACATTCTGTTAGCGCGCAGCACTAATATTCTTTCTGACACGGACGGGCCTAGCCGGCTATTATTCAGCTTAGGACTTTTGGCTAACATCTGCCACGCTATTTAGATTTAAATGACTTGTCCTGCTGAGAGAACGCATACTTTATTGCTTAACTTTAGGTTTTCGCTTCTCTCGGCCTCGATAGCCAACACGTATCATAAAAAAAAAGGAAAGTTCCAAAGGGTAAGTCCCATGTTAGTTTACAACGGTGGCCAGCCGCAATCACACCTGGAGAAATTTCCCGTCTTTGTTAAAATATCGCTTGTCGCCCCCATCTTCCATGTCCCAGAAACTTCCCAAAAGATCGCACTAAAGGCGCAAAGGAAGGGTGCCTTCTTGAAACAGCCTCGCCGATTGGTTATTGCCAAAATCATGGAAAACCAATCGGCGAGTATTAGAAATGCGCGAGAGGGGTAGCAGTTTACATCGTGAGCCAAGATTTTTTGGAGCGTCAGAGTTGGAATAGTATTCGAGGACCTCGGACCTCCAAAGGGAAGGTGTAAATAGTACGAGGCTAAATATACAAGTTTTTTCGCCACTAAATTCCGGTCCTCCATTTAATACAGTCCACACATATAACGTCACAATTGGTCGCTATTACTTTAGACGCCATGACTAACGCAAAGAAACGGAAATCGCAAGTGCGTGAAGTTGTGACCCGCGCGACTAGTCTTCCAGTTCAGAGTATCAAGGGAGATCCACATTGTCATTGCTGTGTGCGTAATGGCTTTATGCGGGGTACCAGGCCGCGAAATTACTCTCCTTTGATTATCAAGGTGTTGACTGTGCGCACTGTCCTCCCAACAATCGACCTCGATGTCGTGCATTTAGCAACGAAGTTGAATTCGATCACCCTAATACACGTTGCAGTAAACTTGAATATCATCGATGTAATACAGATTTTATTAACCCTTTGCAGGCGATGACATTTTCGGTCGGGTGTGGTAGCAGATTATTTTAATTTATTAAAATATATAATATATAATTATCTTAATTTTTATACAATACAAATAAAACTTATATAATTTATACAATTTATACACAATTATAGACAATTTAATAATAATCCATATACAACGCCCTGAGAGTTCGAAGATGATTTTCGTCAACGTAATGTAAATTATAATATATAGTTGAATTTGGTTAACGTTATACATATTATAATAAAGTTGAATTTTAAGTGACCTAATACAGATTATAGTAACGTCGATTTCTATCAACATAATACATATAATGAAGTTGGTTTTAATTAACGTAATACTGGCAGTTCCTCGTTTCTCCAACTAGGACGATTTCAGACGCTCCTTTTGCAAATTACAATCTCCTTTCTTGAAATTAAATTCACTGTTTAGCACTCTTCTTGCAAATGAAATTGATCGTTTCACAGATAATTCACAACTAATTGTCCAATTTACGAATCAAGTGATTCTACTATGTATTCTTAAATCATTGCGAAAGATGTTCTTAATTTTATTTTATGTTACTATAATTTACCCTGTAACCACCCCCACGGACAAATTACAGGGTTAAAATTTTGCACAGATGAGTTTTTATTGGTCAGCTATCGAACGGTATATGACTCACTGAAAAACTTCTAAGGGCCGGTTTGAGCATCTTAATCGGCTATGCTCTTTGATTTGAAAGAAGTCGAATACGAGCTGGAAAGGAATGAATTTGATTTGGAAAAGGTGAATATGAAAGAGAGACTCGCAAAAGCTGTTCATATTTCGGAAAAACAAGTTCGACGAAGCGAACGAGGAACGCGAAAAGCAACGAAGAAACGGGTTGGAAGGACTGGGTTGCTTCGCAGCGAGACGTTTTCTTCGCGCGACACAGAATTTCCTCGGCAGCTTAATTTGTCGTGGCGCTTAATTAATATAGCGACTGCAGAAGGTCACGTGGCCTAGAATACCTTTAACCGCTGAAGCGTTTTAATGGCGGCCTCTCCCCAACTTCGCTGCTCGTTGATCTTATTCTGAAAACGTCGCGCTCTCGCGGAACGTTTAATTCGGCCGTGTACCGGCGTGCACGACGTGTGCTCGATTGCGCTTGATTAGAGTCGATTAGCGACGCTCCGACGCGTGCGAATAGAACAGTAATAGGTATTTGTCACGTCAATGGCGCATAGTTCGTAAGAGCTCTCTCGCGCGGACATTATTTCCGGCGGCCCTGTTAATTACAGGACATCGACAGCCTTCCATCCTTAATTATGGAACCAAAGTCGCCATTCGACGTAAGCCCGGATCCTTCACACCTGAACGTGCATTCGACGCCTTGGCGTCCAGCTGTAAAAAAGAACATATGTCGGAAGAAAATAAATATTATACCACAGAGCGATTGCAAAGTGCAAATCCTTCTATATTGTTGCTTTACTGCTGCTTTTGCGAGAAGGTTGTGTCATTGTTGAGAGTTTACATTCCACAATACAATTCACTAAACGACAGAAAGAACACGCCGTTCCTAACATAAAATAAAAAAGAAACATTTAAAGTATTTATAAATACTGTTGCACAATTTTCAAGACATTAAGATCATTAAAGATCGAAATAAGTATTTATATTATATTTATATATGTGATGAAATACGTACTGACAATTTTTACTGTACACAAAAATCTACAGTCTTTCTGTAGAAACTTGTCACAAAAACACTTCTTCTAAAGTTCTACTTTTTAACCTGATTTTGCTTTTAAAATATATCAAAAACTTATCACAAAAAAAGTATATTACTTTAAAGTATATTCAAAAATTATCGCTTCTTCTAAAGGTCTAGCTTGTAATCTGATTCTGTTTTTAAAGTATGTGAATACTTGAAAGAATAAAATGAACATAAAGTTATTAAAGACTCAAAGCTTCCACGACCCGGATTGCTATTATTTGTCGAGATTCTCAGATGTAAGCTATGTCCAGAAGCAATATTATCCCAACATTTCGCCAGCATTTCAGCTAGCTTCATCAAGGTTCTGAGGACGCGCTGATACCGTACGAAGGCAGCTGCAATACGGGCGAAACGTTGGAATATTATTCCTTTTGGGCACAGCTTATATGTACTCGGAAGCACAGCAAATGTTACTAAAATTGTTATTATTTATATAATCCCTATATGAATACTACACTTCATGAAATAAGATTAATGTATAATAAGTATGAGAATATGTTTGCGATGATTAACCTAACTTTTATTTTATTTGAAACTCGGTCGGAAAGAAATAATTAAATAAAGCCATTCATTTTCAAAGTACGTATTATGTGAACAATATATATATATACATACAATAATGTTGAATAATGATGAAGTAAACAAATTCTCATTTTCATATGTCATTTTACAGAAATTGGAATGAAAGAAGGGTGGCTTTGTTAACTACAAGACTGTTCATTGTAACAATGAAATTTCAACGCTTTTTCGCTCGTTAATAATCTATACACGTCATAAATGCATAAAGATCGTAGCGCGTAATAAACTTGAACAATGATCACGGAAAATGTCTACACCATCAACGCTTTATAAATCGAGAGGATGCATTACAGCATTATCATCTTTGGAACCGTATCCCCAGCGAAGATCAGATGCATTAATAACTACTATATCGAGTTTGGCTCCATAGATAAGCTAAGGATGAAAGAGCAGGTTCGATAGCGACTCGTTGCACTGGACCAGGTCGCCGTGTCTCAAGTAATTCGAGTAAGTCACTTAAAGCCACTAGCCTTTGTGAGCCTAAGTGACCATAACTCAGACTAGAGACTATATCACTGGGCAATATCTAGGCAATAAATTAAATCAGCGAAGATAAACCAGATAGATTTAGTTCCGGGACCCGTAGGGTTAGCTGGGAGCCGATATCGCAGGGGAGGATTTCGGTTGTAGCAAAGGTGTACGATCTCCACTGACGTTTTGCTCTTACCCGGCGTACCAATAATGTTAAACGCTTCCCGTTTCAACGTAAATAATAGATTCGTGAATAATGCTATCTTTTTATGCTGCCAAATTCGACCTCTAGTAAAAAATCTTCCATCAACACTACCTAGAATTATAGTTATTCATATATTTGGTTCAGACATCTTTTCTCAATAATTTTTAATAATAATATTTAGATGAAATTTAAAACGATAAGAATATTAATTATTTTCTATCTATTATTTTCAATTCTCTGAAATTATTGAATCAATATTTCTATTTTGTCTACGCTTATTGTAATTGAAGATAGTTTTTATTTTGTATAATGAAATCTAGTTTACTAAACAAAATCGATTAAAACGGAGAAAAATATAGTAGAAATTTCTTTCTTTTATTTTAATGGATTAGAAATAATAAGTAGTTAGTAATAAAAAACATTGCAATCTAACCGTTTAGTTTAATCTAAACCGCAATTTCACCATGAAATATCCTCCGTATAGTAGTTTCACGTCATCACAATCGCTGTAAGTTATACTTGAGAAATATAATTAATATAAGAAATATAATTGAAAAAATTATATTTTATTTGCTCTGTTAGAAATAACGTAGATATCTGTAGCATAGGTAGAATCAACTGGGATGACGCTATTTTGAAAATATTTATTAGCGTGGATAGTAGATAAATCTCCTTCTGAAATGCTTGGGCACAGTTGGAAATTAAGAGTTCTCTCGGCGAAGCAAATAGAGACCGGTCGAACTTTTTCTTTGATAATTGACCCGCACGCAGCGGAAGGGTGACACTGATTTATGGGTCGGTTTCCACGAACAAGGAACTTTTGTGCAACATCGTTCGTAGTCTACGCGGGAAACGAAATTAACGGATCAGTAAGCGGTCCATAATTTAGGAACCGCATCAATCAGTAATTCATCGATCCTTTCGCTCGCTGCCCGCCGCGCTTTTTCCGAAGAACTTTCGAATGCACATCGAGTAGTTCACAATTCCCTTGGGTTACAGAGAGGAACTACGTACATTTTGTTAACTAAATTTAACGTAGAAATCGTGAATTTTATATCCATGAGATATCTGAATTTCGCAGCATGTTATTTTTAATAGTCAATTGGATCGTACAATTATTTTAAATTATCGACAATTAGCTATTTAATTTTATTTAAATCCTGTTTTATTTTATATACAGACCCGCGGTTTATTCATTAGAGTAGAAGAACAATAAATGTTTGTAGTTTGATAAGTATAGCATTGAACTTTGAAGAATGAAACTTTCTCAGAGAAACGTTATTCACATATATAAAGTAGTATTATTTTAGTCAACATTTTGATTATCATACTCAATCAAAATGAATCTTTTCAATAATATATTAAATACTTTTTTCTGCAAAATAGATTAAAAAATTGCACCGGAAGATTCCAATGTCCATTCTGTTAAATAATTTTAATTAGATAAATTATTGTAATTGTATGTTAAGATTAATGGTGTGGCAAATACAGCATTAAAAAATATGTTAAACACTAGTTAAATATTTCTGTTTTAACTTGAGGAATTCACTGTTTTTAATAACTTTATTGGCATTCGTATTTCTTCTGGCTACAGTCTGCTCGTCTGATTATGTAGAAGCTTATACTACTACTTCTCTCTTAACACTTTACTTCTAATCTATTATTTTCAGTAATATAATATAAATTTCAGTAATAATAATATAAATATGTAACAGTAATCACACAGTAATTGGGAATTGTTTAAAATTGTCGTATGCACAAAATTTTGTAAAACTAAATGATTTTGCCTAACACGTAAAAATTAAATATCGTGCTTCGGTTAAATATATTTTTAGATAAATTAAATTAATTTTAATACTTGGTGTTACGATATGGTTCGTAACGGTCGATTTTGTCAGGGTGATGGCGAAAATTAACTGGCGCTTGGTTCTTGGAGACTTGATTTTATTTCTCTTGGTTTGTTGCTGGTACAAGAGTGTCGATAGTCGTTGTTTCGGCCTCCGAGGAAGACACCGAGGGTTAGAGAGGGGTGGGCCTGGTTGTAGTGTGGGTGGGGGAAAAGGGTCCTAGAGCACCATCGGTGTCCCTCTAACATCGCTGACCGCGCGCAATTTCGTTTGGGCGATAATCGGTTGTTATAATATTAATAGTAAAATAATAACAATAATAATAATGTATAATGATAATAGTAATATACGATAATATTCATGGCGCTATGAGTCTATAATTATGGTAAGAAGGGAATATATAATGACAGGAGTGTAGTGAAGACGTAACACTTGGAATCTATTAAATTTGTTTTCATGCACTTTCGAATTAACGTACCATATATTCTATAATTCAATTAAAAATTGCAACACGCGGCAATTTACCTTAGAGTTGCAAACGCATACATTCTCCGAAATTTTAATTAGCAACCACAGGCTCAAGCGGCCGATGGTAAATAAGAAATTTAATACTTGTTTATAAACACGTAGCTGCACCCACATTTGTAAGATGATGCCGGTGTTCCCCGCGGGATGGTACACGCGGTGGCATACATACACGTTCACAAAGGTAAGCATCTATACACATGCATACTATGCATACACTTCTCAACAATGCGTACATAATAGCACTCGCGTGCCTATGGACGCATAAATCTTACGCACACATTTGCCGTGCCAATGATACGCAGGCAGCCTGATCCGTGTGCTCGTGTGACCCTTTAGAGTGTTGTGCCACATAAATTTCTAATAATCTTATTATACCGTACCCTCATTATTTGCCTATTATGTCACATTATTATTATAATATACACGTATTAGGCTTCCGTTAAACTTCCATCGCTGTGACCACGTTTTATCTTCCACGCCGAATTAAGCGTAACAACTATATATACAACTAGCAGTTATAATTTCAAAAAATATCTAAAAATACTTTATGAGGATTATTATCACCTATGTTAATCAATTTCATAATGTACACATGTTACTGATTTAAAGGAACTTTAATGAACAAAATTGATCGAATTATTCTGATAAAAATAAGATGAAGAGAAGAATAAAATTATTTCATTCAAGGCTTCGTTTTTGAGAAAAAGAAGGTTGAAAAATGATACTATTGAACATGTGATGATGAAGTATAGTTGAACATTCAGACAACCTTACGTAAAATAAATCTTTACATTTCCAACATTTTATTATACACTTTTTAAATGTGTTATGTATTTTAATGCAAATATTTCCATTTACGACATAAAAAGATCGCACAAAAACAGGTTTGCACACAAAAGATTTTATTAATGTTAGATAACAACCAAAGTCTTTGTAATTTGTTGGTACTCGTTTCAACTATTTTCTTAATAAGAAAAGAATATAAAAAATTGCAACACGTAAAAAACAAGCAGGCCTGCATTAAATTTTATTTAATGGCCTGGATTCCTTCTGACATTAACATTTCTGGAAACGAGCTAGCTGATTCTCTTGCTAAAGGAATGAGTAACATAAATATAAACTTTAATGTATAAATTCTCATTCCCTTTACAGATTTTCGTGGAGACTTGTTGCGGATCATGAACAAAAGACTATATTACTAAACTCGGTATGACTAAAGGGACAAGGTACTTTCCGTATTTTTACACCGGCAAATCTAAGCGTCCTTTCCCCATTGCGAATAGGTTTATCGGATAATCCCCGACATTCATGCCTTCATCATTCACATTGTCTGGCGATGTCCTTTTTACAAATCTCAAAGATACAACTTGGTGTCCTTTTACAAATCTCAAAGATACAACTTGGTGGCTTAAGCCTGTTTCTAAATAACTCCTGAGTTATATAAATAACCACTTAGTTATTATTTAAGTTCTATGATTCAGTATAATCACTTCACTGTATAGTGAATAAATGTCATTTGAGATTTGAAAACTCATGGTAAAAGAAAAGTCAAATATTTTGTGTACCTTACGACACGAGTGCACATTGTACACTTTATGTATTAACGCATATATTTTTTAAACAAACATCACAAAAGTGTTAACTACAATATTTCTTATAATAGCTGGATGAATCACACGATAAATTATTTGCGTTCCACTAATCTTTCTGACCTCTGGTTGCACAGAGATCACGAGGTCAACGATCCGCCTACAATGAGTACGCGAGAGCTTTCTTTTTACGAGAGATTTCTTTTTCCAAGAGCATAATACATGGTGTGTCATTCGTCAGATGAATGAGTAATGTGAGATTGCGACGAGAATGCGATCGATTCACAACATTCCTACTTCTTCCAGCTGCATGATAAAACCTTGTAGTTCAGACTTTAAATTGCAAGCTTCTGGGCTGCATGATTGTGAAGCGTTTTCATTAAAGTACATATCTGATTTCTTAGAAAATTTTTGAGTTTCAAAATAAAAATAGCGTATGGATATGGATAATCTTACCGATATATTAAAATACTTTAACGTAGTGTGGAGGATCGCGTGGTAGAATATATTGAATAAGATGGAAATGTTCCTCTACACTCTTTATTATACTAGGCGCGGATAAAGTGACGGTGGAGGTCTCGCTGTCTCTTTACGGGTCGAACTCGAAAAAGGAAGAAGTAATAAGTGTCTGGAAATGATTGTACATCGCTTATATACAGGTCGTTAAACCGATTATATCAATACTGTGTCGTATCGGGCGTATCCTAACACAAGGAACCTTTTTTGTGTATCCTTGTGCGCTCATAAACGGAGCCTAGCAGCAGTGTACAAAAACTCCTTCGAAGTACGTTGACCTCACAACCGTTAAAATCAGGGTCGCCACAGTAGAAAATAATGAAAATAAAAAGGCTATATTACCTCAGCTGTTCATTTTCGATTTCGAGCTGAAAGATTTGTATGGAAAATTTGTTGTATCGATTAGAATATCCTCAAAAATAAAAGACGATGTTAAGAGATTTGCTCGTCTCTTCTTTAACCCATTTACCCATCGCATAGTCAACACAGTAAAATAAAGCACTTCGAAAGCGTCATAGATCAATAAACGCGACGATACGCTGTTCTTCATCGTCGAATACGGTAGCATAAGGTGTTGCCGATAAGGAGAGATGAGGAATTGGGATGTTCACTGCTCGTCGCTGAATTTCTCCAGAAACGCGGGAATAGGAAACAGGGACAGCAGCAAACCTAAAATTGTGACAATGGAAAAACGATGCTTTGATTTAAAACGGCAAGGAATATATCCGAAATAAAGGATGCACCAGTTATTGTAGCGATTCTTTATCTCGCAGCCATGGCGTCCCGATGCTTTTAAGACAGTAGGGCGCATTAAGATCTTCAACCAGTCGCAAGATTTTAACGATGACACTGTGCCTTGCTCTTCTTGGTGGCTCGACTGGGGATGGGCATACTCCAGTGGTCCAGTTATTCATTCGGCTTGCGATGGCCATTGAAAGTGTACCATTACATTCCCGAAAATGTATGCGACGTACAGTGTTTGACCTCAAAAACTGGCGAAAAATTGATGACGAAATTTTTGGGCGAAATATAAAATTCTACTCTCCGAGATACTAGAATATGTAGAAATCAATAACGCAATATTTTCTCTTCTATTTGATTCACTCACGAAGCATTATGGTTTATTCAAAGCAGTTTTCGCGATCTTCTTTTTCTCTTAAGCTGTTTTCCTTTAAGCTGCTTTAGCTGTTTTTGACAAATATACTCACCGTAACATCAAATTACCATTTTTTTCAGAGCATAATAAATCAAATAATAAATAATTGTAATTAATAATTATGTTACAACCTATGCTCAAACTGAAATCCATATTCTGCAATATAGAATTCCGCTATCTACATTAACGCAATCACGAAAAGTCACTGTGCAAGGAGCAGGTGACACGTGCGTCGCCGCCCTGTAATTCCGAGTCATCGTAGATCAGGTCATCCAGGATCAGAGTCATCGTAGTTTAGAATTACAATGTTCTCCGGATAAACATCCCCGCGACAGCTATGCGGAATTTCCTGCACATGCGTAGCTTTGCGTAGTGACTTTTCGTAACTGCAATGATCTGTACTACTTTTTTAATTGTAACATACTACGTATATGTTACTGCATACGTCCGGAGGTATGCTATAGCAAGTCATTGAATTCGTCATAACACGAACCACGATACCATGGAATACATAATAGAAGCAGTGATGTTTAAAAAAGTACAGGTCATTTCGGTTTTTTATCGAAAATATAACAATACCTTTAATTCAATATTTTATCGTCTCACCAATAAGGAAGATAATTTTATTTCAATTTGGATATCGTGAATAATGTTCGTATTTAGTACATAGAGACTAAATAGTAATTTTATTCTTTATTTAATTGCTTTAATAAATGAAAACTAGTACATCAATATTTTAAAATCCTTTTAAATTTAATCATGATTCAGATAAATGTTTTCATATAACAGACTTGATTAATACTTGGTTTTTAAGACTTGGCAATTTTAAAGCCTGAAAATCTGTCGCAATTAAGTAAAAATTAAAATATTAAATACGTAAAAATAAAATATTAAAAACAATAAGTCAAATTTTCTTTTTTCCAACTTGTGCGCACCGAAGTTAAACCCATTGTTTTACAATAATATCGTGTCTTTGTAATATCTCAAAGTGACAATTTCAGGGAGAATCCAAAAAAATGTAAATATTATATGATCCTTCTGATGTTTATCTTTCAGGGCGCATGTAGACTTCCAACGAACATAGAATTCCTTTTCCTGCAGGTAAATTATTGACGATAAAGTAGCTCTGGCGAGAGGGCAGCTGCGTAAGAAAACATAAGGCAAGGGATTCGAGAACTGAAAATAAACAAGAAGGTATTGTAACTGCAGCACTAACAAACTATGAAGGTATTCGAGGAAATACAAGAAATTAATCATTTAATACCTTAACGTCCATGCTAGTGTATGTTGCTGGCACATTATATTAACAAAGAATAATTCTAAACCTAAATAGAGCAGCACTTTAACATAACCTTGTTAAACTCGAAACTATGATTTATTTTCTGTCAAGATCTTACAACAAGAGTTTTTGTCATTGAGCCATCGACTAACGTCAATTCTCTTTTAACAATCGAGTGAAAACAAGTTTAAAAATTAATTTACAATTCTGGGATGACACATATCAATGAAAATATTCATCTGTTAAAGGATTAAAGTAATTTGCCCTCTATAAAAATAAATAATTAAAATATTGCAAAGACATGCATTGACCAATTATAAAAATCTCTTTAATTTTTTTTAAACCTGCGAGATTTAATGCATTTAAAATACTAAAATCATTTAGAAAAGACTACAACGCATAAGTTACCAGTATTTTGGATAAATACATGTTAATTTATATAATAAATATTTATATAGAATAAATATTTTTTGGTTTCCTTCTAAGAAATTATTACAATGGAAAAAGTGCTCATCCTTGTAACTATGAAGAAAATAGTAGGGCAAGGGGTTAAAACAACCATATTGGAATGAACATCCTTTATTCCAGCTTACTGTTACACCATAGTATTCGTGTCAGCGAATTTACAAAGAGCACTATTCAAAATTATATCTAGAATTTTTACATCCACTTTCGTATGCTCTATCAATTTTTATACTGTAGCGTTGGCGTCACTGTGTCAAGAGGGAGTCACAATTGAGTGATGTTTCATAATAGGTACTTTTACTGTACCATTTTCCGCGAGATTATACAAACGAGTTCGTACGGGAAGCTTTCATTAAATATTCGATAAAGCGGGGGTAGTTTTGGATCTTGCGCACACACAAAGAGCTTTATCGGAGACATGTCCGATTCCAGTGAAATCAACGGGCTGTGAAAGGCCATTAAAAGCTTGTAATTTCCGGCGAATTTTTACGCGGCTTCGTTCGAAAGGATTTTTCAGGGGTGGCTTCCGTGCTGGCCGAGATAGGGGAGTAGACGTCAACCGGAAGCCGATCCTTCGCGTTACGAACTTAGGGTAACTCGGCCATGGTTACCCGTGTACCGGAGATAACTACCGTGGTACCTTGCGCGTACGTCCAATAAAAACTTTCCCTCGAAGCCTCTCTTCATCCGGCGTATATAGATGTCGTTTCATTCCGCGTAAAAAGGATCCCACCTTCCTCCATTTCCGACCCCCCGCCGCGCGCCATCCTGCACGAACTTTTTAATTCGTCCTCGTACGAGAAATTCCCCGTCCCTTACAGTCGGCACCTCGTATTTCCTCTTTGACGGTGTTTCCGGTTACTGAAAGCCGAACGATTCACTGTATCCCTATCTCTACCATCGCTTACCCTCCTCCTCCTCCGCCTCCTCCTCCTCTACCACCGACGCCCTTTCATTCTGTTTCAATGAAATTGTTACCGGTCAGGTAATTGCTGTTTCCTCTGACAATTTTTCATTCTTAAATCGATTACGGATAAGAACATCGCGTGTACGAATATCAGGAATATTAGGGTGTCCCATAATCGAGGTTCTCTATCGGGAAGCTTCAGCTTTGCAACGAACCAAACGGAAGTGATGTACGATTTTTTTGAGCCGATTTATCGCAGATTACGTGACTATATCCATTTTGGACCCACCGAGGGCTGCCTAGAGCAGGCTTCGAAATCGCTCTAGCTTTGCATTGCTGTAATTTAGCTAGAAATAATCGCACGTAGATCAGCCTAGGCTCATTTTAAAGGGGAAAGTCTGCTCTTTCAGAGACCCTAAGCTATTTTTATCGTTTCTATTTTTTTTATTCCAATTCAGACAAGCAAACTTCGGCCTCATTCCCCGTATCCGTGAGACGTTGTAATAATTTGTGGATGTGATCTACCCTAATATTAGGGTGTCCTATAAGTTTCTTTCTCATCGCGCTATGAGTGGCCTTATCTGGCTCTCCTTGTGTAAACATGCAAGCTTATCTATTAGCCGTCTATACCATCGGTTTTATACAGGGTGGGACACCTAAGTAGGGCTACCTAAATATCTCCTCTAATTGCGGAGGTACATAAAAATTTTTTGGAAAAAGCTATCATACTGCAAAAAAATCTTTTTCTAAAGTAATTTCTTTCGAAGCTCTCAAGGTCGTCGATGTTTTTTGCTTATAATTGTATAATTTTTTTATTGAATTGTGTAACTTATGTAAAAATACATTCAGATATGTACATTATATAACCTTGAAATGACCTTCTAAATCAAAAATTAAATAGAAACGATAAATTTTTGTCTATCGAGATTTTATCGATGATGATGTCATCCAGGAATCCGTAATGGTAAATAAACATGTACATTATACATTGTACAATAAACATTGAGAAACATGCATTATTGGTCATCGTAAAATCCAGGGTGGTTAAGACAAGTGGATAGATAGAGACCTTGCAACGTAAATGCCTGGTGCTGTATCTTGAGCAATCAAATAATCGGTCCTTATTTGATACTATCCTAAACAGGACAGTAACAGCTTATGCTACAATTAATCTCACAACATTTCAAAGGGTCAGAGAGTCTCTTATTGTACGTTTCAAAAAATGTATCGATGTGGAGGGACATCATTTCGAACATTTATTACAATGACAATTTAAAAAATAGGCTTGTAAAAAAAGTATTACAAATTTTATGATGGGATTATGTGATAGTAAACATGTTTATTTACACTTACAGATTCCCGGATGAGTCCGGATGATTCCCCAAGTCCTTTGTAGCTAAGACCGCTTCTGTACAAAGTGTAAATAAACGGATTCTCCGGAATTAGCCTTACAACCTTTTTTCGTTAACCGGTTGTAAATCTAAGTCGCCAACGAGGCGAACGATACGACACAACACAGACTAAAAAATATATATTCGTGACGAGAAAAACGAATTGACTTTGACGCAACCTTGAAAACATCAACGTATTAAAAAACTAATACTACCATTTGAATCTCTGTCGAAAACCACAAGGAACGTGTGACCGCCTTTTTTTGTTTTGATTAGTCGTATGCGAGATATTTCGTTGCGTCAATTTAAATGGAACACCCTGTACATTTGAAAAGTAATTCGAGCGTGAATTTAATTGGAAAAATAGTATTGAATGTGCAGAATGAGTCACTTAACTCTTTTACTTCAGTTCTTCTTGTGGATTACATGTAGCATAAACAAATTTTAAACGAAAGTTGTTTATATAAAAATTGAGCAACAATTAATTTTTTTTTAGTTTCTTTTTTTATGAAAATACGATGGTCGTTTAATAAAATATGAATGAAAGTCTTTCTTAACATTTTCATCTTTTGTCCGCTACTTGTATCACGAGTTTGATACATGTTGCTGCGTCGAATATATAAATAATTATCGTGCTGATGCTTCGGTTTGTTCTCTAGCATATTCGTTTGTCGGCTGATGTAGAAATTTATTTTTGCGTATTGAGAAAAGAAAGAACAGGTCGCAGGATAAATTTTCAGAGAGTAGAAGAAGAAAGGACCTGCACGTGGGGGAGATTCTCTTCGTTAGAGGCAGAGGAACCATAAGAGCGGAATAACAAAGGCATCCTTCTTGATACAGCATACTGCTTCGATGGATCTTGTTACTGGCACTGGTTTGCGACCTCGTTATTTCCAAAACAAGGCTATTTGTGCGAATAAAGAACAGAAGTGTACGAAATAGTCGCAGCAGATTTATTTATTTCTGCTGATTGCCCCTTAGGCTAGACTGCATTTCATTACCAACGCCTGATTTATTATCTTATACGTATAATGATTATTGGTCTCGTTACTGTCACTCGCTAGAAAATTAGCTGATACGGGGAAAGTTTTCAAATACTTATTGATTGTATAAATCATACATTACGATTTAGTGCATAATTGCTTATAGTATACACCAGCCGACAAAAGTTAAGAAACATGTTACACAGATGCATATTTTTCAGTGAAGTAAACCTTCTTAACATAGGATACAAATTTCTATTATACCAACGAAAATATTAATCTTCTTTTTTATCAATTTTTAATTCTTTATTTTGATTTATATTTGATATCTCTATTTCTCTCTAAATGTTTTTATTTCTTTTATTTAACTTGTATGCATTAAATAGCATAATACTGTGTCATAAACAATATGTTGTACGCTTTATTATAACGTATACTTTTAATTTATATTATATATATTTAGTGAAATATCAAATTGTATATTTATTGTATATTAACTGTATAATATTACACGTCACAAATGATTACAAACCAAGATTTTAATTAATTGGAGAATTATAATATATAAATAAATTATGTTTCTGGAGAATATAATCATCTACTTGCATAGACGAAGAATTTCATTTTACTTTCATTCGAACGACATATGAATTTAACGTTTAAGTGTAATAAATAAATAAGTTTAATAAATAGAATGAAATGGAATAAGTTCAGACCCCCTGGTAAATACAGATTTAAATTCAATTGCGGTTTGCAACGTTACGGCGCGTTTGCAATTGAAACGCTTACGGTGATAAGATAATTTTGGATCTTCGAATATGTGAAATGCTGTTGGAGCTACGCTTCTAATATACGTTTCTAAGTACATTACGCACACGCTTCTCCAATATTCACAAAATGTATGCAAAACGTTGCCCAACATTGCCTACTGAAATTCGCATTAAAACCACAGGAAACGTTCAAAACCGCATGATACTCGGTGTAAAGGGATTAATTTCGTTCACGTGCTGAATTTAATTGTACTGCTCCAGAGTATCGCTATTTTTAACACTGCCGAGCAACTCTACGCTTAAAGTTAAAATTATAAAATAATAGATACATAATTGTGAAGCACATTAACACTGTGACAAGTGTGATTTATTTAAACGTTAAAATTGTATGATAAGTAAAATTATATTTTCGGTTGCCATAACTACAGAAAATAAATATATTTATTTCTCTTTATTTATTGTATTAATATATCTCTAGTAATATCGAGTATGCTATACTTTTCATTTTATTTAAATACAAACAAAATAATTGCTTAGTTCATTGCAACGGAAATACAAGAATAGTTTAAACTTTACTATTATCTCGTGTCAAAGTATAATAATTTGTCCTTACTTTTAATAACGATTGTTTGAAAGTTTTCATGTTACGACACTGTCAGGTTACGTTACGCTAAGCAGAAAAATTCTTGTGTCGGAAAATGCCACGGCGAAGCGTAATTCAGTGCTACGTGTAGAGTTTTATGTTGCACGTTATGCTCTCCAATTTCATCGGAATAAAATTGTGCGCCCGCATTTTCATCCAAGATTTTTTTAAATATCCCACGAAATTCACGCAGTTTTGCGACGTCCTTCATCTTCCTTTTTAATGAATATTACTTACAATTCATATTATGCGGGACAATCATTCTAAAAAATAAAAAGATATATTTAAATTACACGGTCAAGTTATTGTCTTAAATTAATTTATTGTCTACAATATATAAATTGATTTTCAAACATATGAAATATTTACTAAAAGAAACTATCGAATAATTTTTTTCAAAATATCATTTATTAAATGAGACGTCCTATATTTCGTTCGTTTTATGAATTTTTGTAATTTTATAATTTTAATTTTATAATTTTAATTTTATAATTTTAATTTTATAATTTTAATTTTGTAATTTTAATTTTATAATTTTAATTTTATAATTTTAATTCTATAATTTTAATTTTATAATTTGCAGTATTATGTATTTTTAGCCCTTGCAGAAGTCACAGCTTCCTATTGTTAACAGGAGGATCTTTTTGTTACAAACGTAACATCGCGTAAAGTCACTGTCGCCGAAATGACAAATGATACTGCATACATTAAAGAAGTTGAAATACTAACAGAAACTGTCCAATTAAAATTGTTAACGAGATACAGCGGGAATTATTTGCACATATATTTAATGGAAAACATGGCATCGTTTGTATAATAAAGGAACCGGGTAGAATAATTTATATAATTATCTTTGCAGAAGGTGATACAAAAGTAGTAAGTAACAATACACCTATCTCTCCAACATTATAATGAAACGCGAATATTATATCTCTAAAATTATTGTTAACTATTTTAATTTAATAAAAACAAAAGCAATTCTTGGATATCATACGAAATTTTAACGAAAAGTTATTAACAGAATATGAAATTTTTCAAAACACTTTTTCGAGAAGAGCACGAAGTAGACATAATAAATTTTGTCAGATAATAAAATTCTCGATAGAGATGTTGTTACATAAAGAGAGGAGACTCATTTTTAGACTTTAAATAAAGGATATCAATAAAAAAGAATCAAATTTCCATTTGTCTCCTTTTTTTTCTTGTTTCTTGGAATTGATACGAAAAATGTTTATTATATACACGGTCTATTAATTGGTGTTTCTCGTAGAAAAATCTTTTCATTCGTCGTCAAAAAATTTGAAAAATTCGTAAGGCACGAAATTTGTTAGGACGAAAATGGAAATACAGTCACGAATAGGTCCGAACGAAACATTTGGCCAGCAAGCATTGGCCATCTGTGGGCTATTTGCTAAATCGTGCGCTGCTAAAACCAGTCAATTTACACGAGCGGAACGTTCATTCTATTAAAATTAATGTTTATAGGGGAAAATTAATACCAATGAAAGTTGTATTAGCTCGGTTGTTAAATTACACCGG
The DNA here is from genome assembly GCF_028453695.1 of Augochlora pura. Taxonomy (NCBI): domain Eukaryota; kingdom Metazoa; phylum Arthropoda; class Insecta; order Hymenoptera; family Halictidae; genus Augochlora; species Augochlora pura. The sequence goes on along the minus strand of NC_135778.1, from coordinate 18,052,016 downwards.
ATAGCGGCGGCGGGAGATCAATTTCCCATTAATCGATTATTAATCAAACCGATGTCGATAGCGGGGTCGTCGTGAGTTACGACGGGTTCGAGCAACGAAAACGTAACGCGTTACCGCGGCGATAATTACTCGGCGGCTTACAAGGGGAGAGAGCTCGAACGCCAAACGACGGAGAATCGCATTACCAAACGGAACTTCTGCTTCCCCGTTCCATTGTAATTGTTCAAACGAAGCGACCGAGAACCTTAGTACGCACTTGGCTGGCTACAACTGGATAGATGGACGAACCATCGAACGAGCAAACAGTAATGCAAAGGAACTCTAGTTAAGATGAATACGATTGTGGTTAAGTCTATCATGAATACGTGTATGGTTAAATTTACATCGATTTGGGTGCTAGACAAGGTAAAAATAATAGATTGAACATAAAAAAAAGTCACACAAGATGAAAATACCTATTATGGTATGTTTCTCAGGGGGTATAATATTATCACTGATTTAATTACAACTGGAAAGTATTATCTGTCGAAGATAATTCTTAATGTTATCTAGCAATAAGGACACGCCATGATTACCCTCCGCTTAGGCGTAGCGCCTTTCGTTTGTCGTCTTCCTCTTTTGTTCTCCGTGTTCACTTCGTCTCCGCCATGTTCACGATTATAATATTCTTAGTGCTCTTATAATAAATAATTGAATACATATATCTATAAAATAACAACATTATCGTCGAATGTTTATACTACTGTCCGATAGATGGATGTTTCTAGGTAATGGTCTTTAAAATAGTTATTTAATGAAGAAAAGAAAACGTAATACGAATAAAATAGTAAACTGCGAATGTGTACCTATTATTGAATATCGCATTCGTAATACCTTTATATACAATGTTTAATTTTCAAGATCAACTAATTTGATTACGCGCAAGTTACATGACTCACCCTGTGTATTAGGATGCTCTTCGATAAATTTAATCCGATTAACACCGTGTTCGGATTCTTTTCAACCCCTTGCCGCATCATTTTCTTTACAATTGCTACGATTAGAAGAAAAAAGAATTTTATATTTATCGTGTGCTTACATCTACTTGAACGTTTAAATATTGGTAACGAGAGAATAAAATTTGATTCCTACTTAAAGGAACGGATCAACATTCATAACTTATTACTAGAAATCTCCATCATGACTCGTTAAAGCACGGCAAGGGGTTAATCAGAAGAATCTGGTTTCTATCTTGGTGCTACAATGGCAAAAGTAAGGCAAGAATCACTCAAAATAGAATTTCCTCTTTATTTTATTATTTTTAATTACTTCGTCCAATCGTGACATTTTATTGTCTTTTCTTGCTTGTCCATTTTTTCATTTGCAATCATCCTCTGTACATGCCTACCAACGTAAATCCTCGTCATGCAGAGAAAAGGGTGGGCCGAGTTTTGTAAATTTAACCGTACGGATTTCGCTTAAATTTAACAACGCGCCCACTGTATACTATTTCGCGATACGTTGACCTAGCGGAGCTTTCTTTCTCTCCGTAGCGGTTAGCGGATAAAATTCTCGATCTTGGGGTTCGCGCGCATTGTATCGCTCGGCAAGGAAAATCTCAACCGTGATTTCCATACACGACGTCGCGTAGATGTTGCGCGCCGCAAAGTTCTGCCCATAGCCGCCCGGCAATCTGCTTTCGTTATTCCTCGGAATTCATTCGCGAGAATTCTTTATGCGATCGACACGAACGAAATAAAAAAATCCCTTGAAATATTCGTTCTTAATCCTTCGGCTACGCGCGGCGGTTCCGAGCTCGGCAAAAACATGGACTAAATTTAAATTCCCGGCTTTGAAAAATTCATGAAACTTTCTACTCATCTGCTTCGGAATGTACGGATCAAGTTTTCGCGTATGTCAAACACGGCCTGAATCACAGTCGAACGGTTTTCGGGGGGGAGAGATTTCAAAATGGAAATGTCGTTTTGGAACAGCTGTAGATTTTTTGGTAATTGCTGCGATTATGTCTCCGATCGTATCGAAAATCCGCCGCATGACACAATTAGAATAAATTGTAGGATTGCATTAACACCTTCCACAAATTTCTACCTCGGACGGATCATTTATATTTATTTTACTTATATAAGTGACCCACGGTTACTTCAATGTTTAAATATTGACAATGGAAATGGTAGAATTTTATTTCGATTTAAAAGCCTCGCAGAACGGCCATATTCGGTAGATTATGTTTGAAATCTTTATGACGAGCTTGACTCGCTGCTGTACTGCAAGAGGTTTATTCAGCTGTAGAATATAGAATTTATACGTTTGTCGCAGATAAACTGTGAGAACAAATATATAGTTCACTCGAAAAAATAAAAAATGTAAGAAATACTAACCATTCAAATGATCGTGTAAGAAATGTTCATAAAATCTTCAAAAGAATTTAGAAATTTTAACGATATTATTATTTTATTTGGAAGAAGGCGAACTTGACATATATTGAGAATGTGATACTTCACTTTCTATTAGAAAAGTTTAGGGTAATGGTTTATAATTTGGCATAATCAACGTTATATTTATCAAATAAGATATATTACAGATTTTTAATTGTTTTATTTTGTTTATTGTTTAACCCTTAGCGCTCCGCACGTTTTTGTAGCACTGCCTACTAGCAACTCCGGCATATTTTCGCAGCGGAACGAGTGTGAAGAAGGAGTCTTATTTTAAGCGAGAAAAATTACACGTGCTTGTGAATGTTTCTGATTTTATTTATTTTATACATAAGCACCTTCTTCTTGTAAATGAAATGTAAATTTTAAATTTTGTAATTTACCATGCTGTGATATCTTTCTAAACAATCTCCCATGTGCATTCTGGGTTTACTCGAGCAAATATCACAGTATTCACTTGTTTGACGTCTGCCATCCCTTTGTTTCCTTGTAGAGCACACAACACAGTCCCTCTTTGGACCTTTCCCGATTATGTGCAATTTTCCGTTTAGTCTGATTTCAGAAATTGATGTAGAAACTCTTGTTCTTTCGTTACGAGAATCTCCTACGAGTTGATCGACTAAAATTTTCCTGTACTTTAAATGCATGTCAGTGCTTTCTCATTTTTATTGTGCTGTACAGTTTTATACAAGATGTATGAATTAATTATTGACATCTCCATTTCCCAAAAGAATAGTTGGGGCACGTTTTAACTACAGATAACAATTGCCAACGCCGACGATTCCGTAACATCTTAAGCCTAATCGTGCTAAAAACATTGAGCTCCGCAGCGGAGCCTACAGAGTTATGGAACAAATGACGGATGGCTCCGTAGCGGAGCCAACTGAGCGCTAAGGCTTTATAAAATTGTCTATCTTTATTATTTTATAATAAAAAATTGAAAACGTTTTATTCTATACATATATATATATATATGAAGTTAATTGTGTCTGAATACAAAGCAAAAGCATAACAATTTGTCACTTCACAGTAACCAGTTCTACTACATTGTGTATACAATTCTAGTACAAAAACATGAATTCCGAATAAAGAATTCGAGAAATATAGCCAAAATTAAGAATAAAACCATTTAAAATTGTATTCCAATTTATAAAAGATGCTATAAAAATAGTAGAAATCATGACAGAAACTGTACGAAAACTGAACCATTGGAATAAATGCATATGAGGTAACTATAAAAAATTAAATTACAAATCAATGAAACAGAAATAAGCAGATAAATATTTTAAAGATACTAGGCAGACGCGTTCATTTTATGGAGATTTGTGAAGTGAAAGCACATTACAATGAACAGATAATGTGATAATTGCATTTTGTAGTTTAATTGTGTACGCTACGCTACAATGAACCATGAACCCTACGGTGTAAAAGTTCATTATCTTCAAACTCAATGCCTACAGATATGAAAGAACTAACTTTCACATATCCTTATATATTATATACATATTGTTGCTTGAGCGCCGTCTCGGCATACTAAACAATAATGTTAGAACTCTGGCTTATTCTTGTTACATCGTTGCTCAGGAGATGTTTTACAAGCAACGATGCCACAATGAACTCTCGATATCTCGATATCAGGAGATATCGATCCATATTCGTAACAATATATTCTTTTTATTATTTACGCTATTGATTTGTATTTAATCTGCGATAAGAGGAACACGAATGGCACAACGTTACATACTTGGTTGTTGGTATACATAGAAAGAAGGGTGACACGCGTGGTATCGTGACGCGTCCACCCTCTGAGTAGGAAAAGAAAGAGGTCGGCACCGGTGACTTCAATAAATAAATGTGATTTTAATGGTGCAACCCGCACACCTTCCTCATTTTTCTTAGCATCCTTTGTAATATTTTCATGTCGAAAGTTCTTTCGCAGTAACAATGTATACGAAGGGAGAAGAAAGCGAGTTCTTTTTTCGCTGATGCGACATTCCTATCTGCGCGGAGACAGATATCAATTTACCTTAGAAAAGCTTGTATGAATCCACGACAAATTTCCCCCCGATGTCGTCTTTTTATTTGGAACTGCTCACAAATGCGAACGTTACTAACAACGCGAGTATAGAGATAATCAAGTCGGTGTTTAGTAGAGCGGATAAGAATAGTTTCCAACGTCAGTATTACTATTTACACGCACCCCCATTATACTGGTGTTGCCATCTCCTTCGTAGAAATTTAATACTAGACCTACTAACCCCTAATTACGAGTAATGTACAGTCAGTCCCATAAGTATTCGTGCCCTCATTGCTAATAACAGAAATCTGTTGAAATCAAGGGATGCATGTAAAATTTTGCAATGAACTTTCTCGATAAAGTGTTAAAATGCAATATCAAAATTTGTTTTATCGTTAGAACAAATACCTCTGTAATAGCTGTTCGACTGGAAACACATTGTGAACGAACGAATGCTTTGGAAAAGAATCGATTGGGTTCATAACGTCGGTATTATTCGGTTTTGGAAAGGAAGTTTTGTTCCATCCATTTCATGAGTATTTTTTACACGTACAGGAGGTTTTAGCCGTTTCGGAAATAAACATTGAAATAGCGTTTGTATAGCTGGTTCAGTGGTCAAAAGGATTAAAAGATCGCGAACGTTTTGAACGACAATTTTGTTTTTAAAAACAACTTTTTCGATCAATTTTGTTTATATTTTCAACCATTCATTTTACACATTGCGAAACGAGAGAAGAGAGAGATTTCGTATTACTACTTCTGCATAAGAGAAGGAAAACTATATAGTTAATCCATAAAGTATTCGTAATTTATTGAAATGTTGGACTATGAAAATATTCTGTCAATGATTCATACAGAAAGACATAAATGGTTTTGTGATACATTTAATTTGCAGAGAGGAAGAAACTTCTTTTCCTGGCGGTACAATTTTGTAAAGAAAATCTTTCACATATTGCATATTGTCTGTCATATTGAAAGATATAGTGATTCGTACACTACTTTGATTTTTATGATATATATTTAAATAAATATCCATAAAAAGGAAAAAATTCTTTATGGTATATTAAAATAAACTATTGTCATTTACTGTTGTTACGTCCTACTGCACATAGTAAAAGAATACCTAGTCGGATTTTATGGCGGTGGGCCATGTGCTTGGGACCTCCGAAACTGGCTACGGCGTGGGCCTGTCACCCGTACTTTCGAAATCTACCTACCAACCGTCCCAAGGCACATGGTACGCCACCGGTCGCGGAAGACGGCACGTTTGGGACGCGGGGCAATTAACAATATTGCACCCATCCTTGGGCCCATCGCGATTGGGCAGCCCTTTGTAACATCCACCCTTGAGTCGAAGGGGTAGGGAGGACCGAGGTGACGTCGAGGGTTACTTTCGGTCTTCCCAGCAGTTAAGAACAGTTAAAGTTAAGAAAGAGTAGAATAAGAATAAGAATAGAAAGAACAGTTAAGAGCAGTTAAAAGGTTAAGATTAAGAATAAGTTAAGAACAAGTATTAAAATAAATAAGCTCAATCTCCGAACAAGTGTTGGTCGATTCTCCGATTTCGAACAAGAACCCGCATCTTTCTTTGGGAAACTCTCCCGCTGTGTCGTGGCGACATAACAACTGTTATTGAAATAAAGGAAAAATGTTATTTATTTGAAAAAACTGTACGATAAGGCTAGTTTTATTTACAATAGTGTTGTAGAGCATGAAAACGTTATGCAAAAAAAACGTTAAAAACGTTATTAACGTTATTGAAAAGTTATGCAGAAAAAGAAACAAAAATGTAGAAACTTTGGAAATTGATTATTCCACTATAAAGTGGAATTGTACACCAACGAAAAATAGTTGCTGGGTGCCTGCACTAGTTGTATACCAAGTATCGAAATTTTTTCATTTTCTAAGTTCGATAGCTACCCTTGCGAGTTCTTTGTAGCTTTTACATCTTCCATGCGCTCGCCTAATTTCGAGCACTTTAAAATTCTGTATACTATTGTTTAGACGTAAAACAGTAGATAAATCAGTAGGTGTAAACAAATAATAGTAGTAAAGTCGAATTTTCAACAACATCTCCCAGCTCGAATTGCAAAAATCGAATTTAACGATCAATCGTGAAAAAAGCCCGAACAAAGGACCGTAATTCTTTCCGAGTGTGCGTAACTCGAGAAATCCTTTCCACATGCATTTACATTTTATAGCCGAAACACCCTCCGCAATAAAACGTCGAGATAATAAGGTTGAAAAATGTAATTCTTTGGAAGAGAGCGGAACGTCGAAATTAAGTTCAGGATCGAATAAATTATTCAAGTGAATCGACGGGGACCGGGGGAGAGAGAGAGAGAGAGAGAGGGAGAGAGAGAGAGAGAGAGAGAGAGAGAGAGAGAGAGGTTCGACATTGTTCTGTCGCAACGAGATTCGCATAATTTAACGTGAAATTCCGAAGCTTCTAGGTAATTACTCGACTTTAAAGAAGGCCGTTGAATCGAATTGTGTCATCCAGAGATTGTTCGTTCTGCCAGCCACTTTCGACGAACGTTCCTCTTTGAAATATGAAGAGGCTGTTCCGAAGTTATAAGGACGCGCCAGGTGCGGCACCTTTCGCCTTCCAATCCGCTACATTCCGCAGCCTGCGAGGTTATATTCACTGTTTGGAATGGTCTTATCTTCGCGCATTCTGTAGACAAGGTATTCGGGTACACAAGGTGTGTGTCCTAAAGAATGGACGTAATTTGAGAACACGACCTCGAATATCGTTGCAGCCCGAACTTCCTTGACGAGTCAGTTTAGAAACTTTCCGAACGTTATACGCTCTTGGCGAAAAGAATTGGACACTCGTTATATTTCGTAATATTTTATGTTCAAAGAACATAATTGTTATAACGAAAATGAAAAAAAACTGAGATGTAATTGTTAAATTTTGTTGGAAATGATTTTGGTTACCAGTACTGTAATAAATGACGGAAATAGTTCTCTTTGACTAATAATTATTATAAATAACGAAGACAGGTTTTCGTTACAAACAACACAGGTTTATCAACACAGGTTTTTGGTAATCAATAACAATTATGGATAACCAGGGTTATACAGGGTGTTGAAAAAGTGGTACAAAGAGGATTTAATACTACTCAACAGAAGTATAGAAAGGCACGGAATTATTTTCTGAGCTCCCAGAAGGGCGTGGATTTATGATCAGAAACACCTTATTTTGTTTCATTAAAAACATTATTAAATTTCTTATTTTTATCATGCAAAAAAGTATGTTTAAAATCGAAAACGTCTAAAAGCTCGAACCTTTAGTGCATTAAATAAAAATTACAATACTTAAAACAGTTTCGACAAAGGTTTCGACAATACTTAATAAAAGTTTCGATCAGTGTGAAGACATGGAAATTACGACATCTACCCTACAATATTTTGTTTAAAGACGTAACTTGTATCAATTTTTATCATTTTCTTCAGTTGTAATGGTACAAAATATATATCATAACTATCTATATTGTTTTGACCATTCTAGCTATTTAATTGCAGAAACTTTTTCGTCTGCTCGAGGAAGGTCGCGTCATTATTCGATTTTTCTGAAGCACACAGAATTAATTTGCTGTATAGCATGTGTTAGTACCAACAAGCTGAGGAATTAATTTGCGGAGATACAATGAAGGTAAAAAGGACCACGCGAATGGTACCGCGAGGGACCACACCGGCTTGCGTTATTGAATGTTCTGACTCAGTGTTTTTCAATTTCAATAGTTTTCAACAAGCGACGCTATTCATGATACGAACGTAAATGCGAAAAATAAAATGAGCAAATTGAACGTAAATGCGAAAAATAAAATGAGCAAATTGAACGTCGCTGCTCCGTACAGAATCAAGGGAGAATTGAAATGATCCGTTTCAGCTTCCATCGTGTATGCTCACTCGTTTGTATTGTGATGTAAAATAAAAGAAGGTTAGCGAGTGAAGAAGAATGAGCAGCTGATTTTACCATTTTACATATTTTATAATATTGAATTAGTCATTTTGGTAGAGTTTTATCTGCTGGACACGCATTTGAAACGATTGTTCCAAAAGGAGGATCACGTTTTAAACTTTTTAGTATGAAAGATGAAATATTTTCAGCGTCATTTTATAATGTACTATTAACACAGTTTTTAATAGTTTCAAGGGTCCTCGAAGAGTTAAACTTTTCAAAGTTTATCAACTACATAAATGAATTATATTCTGATATCGTAATAAACGGGTTTAAATTTTTAGGATTTTCGAATTTACATTGAAAACGAAATATACAATAAACTATACAAATTTGCATTTTAAAAATATCCAAAAATAACTCTTTAATATTATATAGTTTATAGATATTCGTGTAAGCGTTCATGTCATCCGAATGCGTTCCGAGAACATTCGGCGTAGCCGTTAACGTGATCGCCAAGCGATCACGTATCAAGCATACTTTGTAGCACCTTTGATCGGGACGCGGTGCCGAAGACACACGCGGTTGCTGGGCAACGTGTATCGTTTGTCTTAACGGTCGAAGACGAGGGACGCCACTTTGCAATAGGCAATAGTCAGGGTCACTTCGTGTCGCGTGGTCGAAATATATGGATTTTCGGAAACCACCACGTTTGTTCGCCCACTTTGACCCATCCTTACATTCGTTTATTATTTGAGTTTTGTGCAAAATTGGTAATAATGCAAGAATGATTTTAGATGTTCTTACTATTTTGCATTTGATCTATTTTTTGTCATAGACGAATATCTATTTGATACAAATTTTACTTGTTCCTGTGATAATTGAGACAAAAGGCATGTACAGAAACGTTTATGTATAAATTGGATACGTAAGTAAATTAAGTATGCATATTGTAGTTATTTCGAAACCCATTAAACTTGCCATGACTTCCAATCTATGGAAGTTCGTAGCACCCTCCCTGTTTTATGAATTAAGTAACACAGTCTAGCTGTAAAAGAGCTTCGAGTTCACGAAATTTCAACAAGTTCTACAGGTTGTAATCTTGGTGTTAATCTCATCGGAGAGCATGAACTTTGGTCTCCACCTTTGAAACGTTCCCCAAGAACTTTGGTAGAAACTTGACTGTTTCATTAGTACATAGAGTATCAATAGATAGTGCCAATAGTTCCTTCAAAGATGCAATGTATATTATACACAAAGACGATACTCCTAATTAGATGGAAAGTTTAATTACTGTGTATATCTATGCCCAGAAAATCAATTTCTTTCAATCATAGCGATCGAATGGTTAATTTAATCGACAGTTATTTTAATTCTATAAACTTCAATGCTTACTGAAAGCTTTTATTTACATTGTTACAATATATTTTGCGACTAAAAATTTGTATTAGAACGGAATTGAACAACGCTGAGAAAGGTTATTATGTAATTATATAAAGTATTTGATATATGTTCTATGTGTTTCATAATTAATTACATATAGTACTTTATTATTTATAAAGTATTTTACATACTTTGTAGTTTTACATTTTGCACAAAATTTCGTATGTTCATAAGATGAAGAGAAGAGGGTGGGTCAATATTATAATAATAAGATTAAAAGAATGTTTAAGAATAAAATGAAGAAAGCAAAATATGAATATTAATAATATTCAACGTATGAATATTGAAAAGAAGTTAAAATATTAAAAAAGAAATTATTGAAAATAATTAAAGGAAGTTACAAATATCGATGTATCTATTAAAATTACTGAAGGAAAAAAATTTTCATCGTGCTTCTTTGTCTTACAATCGTTGCAGACAAATTTCTATAAAAATTTGTTTCCAAAAACAAAACTAAATTTTTCGTTTTATTACTTTTCATAAAACTTTCTTTACGTATTGTACTACGTGTTAGGATGTGCCTTCTATTGTTCTTCTGGTTCCAGACGGCGATAACCGTGATTGTTAAACGGGTAAGAAAAATAGAAATATTTTCCTCTGTTATCCGAGAACTTATTGTTAGTCCTGCTCTCGCGTTTCACGTCCGTTGTACTTGTACGTGTTGAAACTTATGCCTTCGGGAAATCGCGACGTTTCGCAAAGTAAACGACGTTGCGTCCTCAAGTGAGGATCGAAAAAGTTTTCTCTTCGGCGGTTCCTCGAGTGAAAATTCAGTTTCGTATAACACGCTTATGGAATCTCTCAGGCGGTTCATCAGCCTTTTATAATGTTGAAAACTTTTTCCTACTTGATCCAAATTACGGTCGCGGCTCTTTCCATCCTCTTTATAAATATTTTACTACGTAATAAGTGATTATAACCCGCGGTACAGTATATTTTTCAGGCAAATTTTTTAAGCCCATCTTGAAGAAGCCTTTTACAATGTTATTCGATTCCTTGCATATCAAACAGAATGATACAATTATGAACAATACCAATTTTCATAACGTGTAGCTGAATTGAAGATCTAATAAATAATAATAATCAATAATAAAAATATTTTGTTTAACGTTACTTGTAAAATTTAATAAAACGTTCCGATTTACCTTTTATTTTTACTATCACAGTATTTATGCTAACGTTTAGGAGTTTAAATTTTTAAATTTGCAAGTATTGATTATTTAATCACGCATTTAGTTTAATTTTTTTAACTTTTTTGTTTAACCTGTTAAATATTATTTGCAAAATAACCGTACTGAACTCTTGGTAGCTATATCGATAATCTTTGATTCCTTTTTTGATTTATATCTTAAAATAATTGTTCTTAAATTTGCATAAATTCATAAAGTAAACATAATAAGAAAGAAAGAAATGGATATACTGAAATGGTATCATCGTTAATATACACATAGATATGTGAAAACATATTTTATAGACTCAATTTATTAATATTCACAATAACTTTTCAAATTATAATTGATCAATCAATTTACGCGTCAATTATACTATCAATAATAGCTTCGCAATTAATTTTGGTAGGAGAGCACGACGAAAACAATAATTACGAAATAATTTGTACTCTTACGTAAACAAAATAATTCATTATAATAACGGCTATGCTCGAGGTGAAATAAACTGCTCCAATGAAAAATTAGTTTGATCCGATTTTACCGTTATATATACATTTACCCTGTGACAATTATATTTCTATTAATAATAATTTATGTTGAAGATATTAATATTATATTTTAGGTATTACCAGAAGCAGCGTGAAACAGAAACGTGAATCGCAGAGGTAGTAAAAAATAAAAGCGACATAATTTCGGGTCTAAAGGGATATGAAGGAATTCGACATGACTGAAGACAATGGGGGGTTCTGCTTTAATTTTGGCCGATTCGGAGGGAGAGAGAGAGAGAGAGAGAGAGAGAGTTCCTTCGCTATGCAAAATCTTGAATCGAGCTTAACCGGAACGTCGTTGCCGCGGCTGAATGAAATTTCGCGGGCGAGTCGATTCTCTTTGAAAAATTCAAACGATAACGAGCCGGGCGTCGTTCACATTTTAACCGAATTTAAATTTTAAATTTCAACTCCCCCTCGAAGATCCCTTTTCGTCGCGTTGAATCAATTTACCTAACATCCGCTTTAGACCTTTCTACGCGTAGACCTTTTCGTGTATCTGCCGCGCTGGATCCATCAAACCCGCTGCTTCTCATCCCACCCGCTTCTCTAATTTCAATAAAATTTCTTCGTTTCCACCATCCAATAACCGATAGCACGAAATCCTTCCCCCGCGATATTTTTCCTCTCGACCCCTCTAAGCTCCAGCGGGTAAGGAGCTTTCAAAATTTATATACTCGTGAAATCGTGTATCGCGTTCTAACAAGACGAACGAGATTAATGAATCCGGGATAAGATTTCTGCCTGTTCGAAAGTTGAATCGTAAAACACGCGTGGAAATTGCAATTTCCTAACCGATCGCACGAATACTAGATTTTTCTAATAAAAAATGTTGAAGGCAATCGCTTTGCCATATTTTAATTAATTATTATATACGAACATTGTTTTGAATATGCAATCAGTATATAAATACTTTCATTGCAACCGTACGTTAAATATTATTACAATATCTTTGAGGGTTGAAAGTGATAATGATAAACAGCGGTGATGCGTTGTAATATACATCATAATAATAATTAATATAGAAATAGTTATTTAGAATATAAAATCCAAATATTCTTGTACAATCATATCTGATCTTCCCAAGTTATTATGTTTATGAAATAGTACATGTTATAAGAGACTTTTTAAAGTGATAAATTTATTTAAACGCAAACTTTTAAATATCTCGATATATGAAAAAATAAAATTATAACATTATCAGCAACAGTTAATCAATTCGCGTGATGTTTTTTATATTATAAACCTGTTAAATTTGATTATGCAACAATAATTATTAGAATTACCATAAACTTATTTTTTCCAAAAGTGGACATTTGAATAGACTTCTTTTAAAAAACGGCTTCTACGTTAGAGTAGAATAAAATATTTAAATATTATTTTATACAGTTTAATAAACACATTAAATTGCAAAATAATTAAAGATAAAAAAATTTTATGAAATTTTAAATAAATAAAAAATTGAATAAATGTATTATAAAAGTTAAGATTAATCTAAAATAAGAGTATATTAATGATTTACTGATGTTTCAAGTTATTTAAGCTTATTTCCAAGTTTCAAGTTAACATATTTCATAAAAGGTCACATGAAGTCTATATATTCGTTTTTAGTCGACGTAAGAAACTTCGTTTGTTTTCAAGCGTATTTAGCAAATGAGAATTTGCAGAAAGATCCGCAGTCTAATCAGTGAACTAGTTTATTCTTGTTAGAAGTATATTTGCCTTTCGTCGGGGCTCAAGAAAGCTATGTAATCGCGCTCACGGTTTCTTTATATTCTTTATTTCCTTTTCCCTAGGTACATAGTACGCGCACGAAGCCCTTTGTTACTCTTATGCAAATAAACAGAATATCTCGACGCGTGCAGCCGTTAATATTTTTATTTTCTGCTTAAGATTCGCTCGTACGCTTCGCAATTTTTGTTCGTACCCTTTCGCCTTCGTATTCGGCCGTGGAACATTTACTTTGCATGGAAATTCCCTGCGCTTAATTATTAGGGTTACTCACTCGGGTCTCTCTCGAGAGGAGGGTGCGCCTAATTCGTGGTATAATTCTGTCTAATATCGTTTTATAATTGTTCCTCTCGCGGAAAATTGTTTCTCGTAGCTCCTCAAATATACGGTACTGTAATTACAAATGATACTAGCTGCTTCCAAAGTTAATTAATAAAAATAATAACTGTTGACCAATCAAAGGTTCATAGATTTCAGTTGTCTGACTATTTACATAATTTATATGAAAAGTAGTTTTATTAATTTGACAAATACAATCTTATTTGTCTTCTTACAGGATACGAAATTTAACATAAGTTTCAGAAAGGATTCAATCATGTTCATCGAGAAAATATTTTTTGCACAAAACAGCTTTAATTGCGAATATATTAAAAAATTGTTACCCACCGTATAAAAAATGCCCAAGTGAAATTTTGAATATTTTCACATAATAGCAAGATCATTCGTAAAATTGATATTTTTCCATTGTCAATATAATATAAATATAATGTAAATGGATCATTTTTTCTACCATTATCAAATTAATGAGATCTTTTCTAAAAATATTTATTCAGTTCAATGCGAAACCTTCCTTTGCACTTATTTGTCTAATATATCATTTACCGAATAGCAATTAGCTACAGTTTACGTGTTTAAAATTGTATGTGTATGTATTATATGTATTAAACATTATGATTTCAACAATATCGTCTTAATCTAGGTTCCTCAAGTTATTATACATTGCCAAGCAGTTTGGTTTCATCTAAAAAGGATTTAAATTGTATTCTATGTTTATAGTTGTTCAAACATTCTTGGACAGTATTAGACATTATTATAGTAATTTACTTGAACTACGAATGTACAAATTTTGGATTTTAAAATTTTAATGTTAAAAGCTTTGCAACCACGATTACAAATATTTCTCTTTACCGAATTTCATTACATTTTCCGTGGTCTCCGCGGATTCCATAGTCTCGTTATTATAGAATAGGATGCGATCAGCCGAGAGTTTATTAAAGGATTAAAAAGAACTTACAAGAGAGCAAGGCGTGATAATCCCCTTTGCCTTGCTTCTCAATTTAAGTTTCATCTTCATTCCGAAAGCACGGAATACTATCGCGACGTCGTTTCTTCCGCGACCACGCGAAACAAAGCATACTGTTTACCATAATTGATAATCCGTTTCGTTGGTATCGGTGCCCGAGAATCTCCGGGCTGGTTGCGAAACGTAGAAAAGTTTTGGCTGGCCGCGGAAATCTTTTTCCGTGCGGGAGAATTAACAGATGACGCGCTCGACTCGTTGTCTTTTGTTTCACCTCCGTTGCAGATAGAACGCCGGCCGTTTGAAACCCGGTGAAAATGCCGAGAAATAATGTCGCGGTTCGCTACGACAACGAATCCGCAGATAAGCGGACACCGACGACGACGACGACGACGACGAGACATTCAACTCCCCCGACCCCCGACCCCCGACCCCCGCCCCGCCGAAACTTTTATTACAAAGTGCGGAAAGTAAATAAGTTCCGCGAGTGTTATTCACCGCGAGTACATTCCTGTAATGTATGCGGCGATGTCGGGGACGTTTAACAATCACGATTATTTACGAGATCGTAAATGAAAGCGGCGCGGAAAAGTTCAACGTGACGTTCAAACGAGTTCCCCCTTGTTTGGCCGACCATTATTTATTGAAAGATAAAATTAAGTCCAGCCGGCGCGTCAACATTTCCGAGACCGCGGAAACTTTCTTTCCGAGTCTGCATCTCACTATCGCAATCATACTGCGATGAGAATTCAGGGAATTTAAAAGAACGTACAGTATCCGAAAAAAGTGTTCATGCGCCACTACAATTTAATTATTCAATTTAAGACAAAGTGCTGAAAAATTTGAAGAGACGATGCACGCACTAAATCTGAATTCTACATTGTTCGAGTCGTAAGACTCGTTGTCATGTGCAAAAAATTCAATAATTCATATAAAATGAATATACTGTAGATAAGAAAAGCTATTTTAAATTTAGAGTTAGAACGACTTCGATTGTTAATGGCTAATCTTATTTAACCCATTCCGCGCCACGTGTTCCATTGGAATAAAAAATATTCTATGACAAATTAGAATCCAAGAAATAATTTCCACCAAAAGTATAGATCCATAATAAGTCTGCTCCATAGTTATATTGGCAATAATTGATAAATAAATATGACATATTGATTTTTAAAGCTTTAATTGACCAGAATGAAGAGTCGACTAAATACAGCTCGAAAAGAACAGAACAATGAAATCATAATCTCAACGATTCCTTGAGTCAACGAAGCCTGGTACAACCACTACCCTAACTGAAGGAGCGAGGATACACTTGACCAATTTCGGTCGACTGGTGGCAGGTCTCCCAAGTCGATGCTTTTTTCATCTAGATCATAACCTGCCTTGTGTCTTGCCAGAGTTTTCGTCGTACACTGGCATCGTGCAAAACCTTCGCTCCAGAAAATCTTCAGCGTTGCTTCTCAACCTTGGCACGACTATTCCAAAGCTGTTCTCTTCTTCCATCGAACAAAGAACAGTAGAATAAACAAAGAGGAGTAATTTCGCGGCCTGGTACCCGTATAAAGCTAGTCTGCACACAGCAATAGCAATGCACACTCCCTTGGTACTCCGCACTGGTAGAATAGTCGGGTCACACCCTTTAGGCAATTGCCATTTCCGTTTCTTCGCATTCAGTTTTGTATTCGGTGACGACTGTCGAGTGAGTTGCATACCCTTTGCACCGAATGTCCTAGAACTCTGATAGTCGAAGGATGCGTATATATGTAACTGGAATATTAAATTAAACAGAAAGTTATGCAGATTGGAGTAAGAGGAACAACAACATGGAACAACATTCAGTCTTGTATCTGCACTCTTTGTTTGATGAAAACGATGATGGGAGCAGTACATTGCAACAGAGCCTCGGTTATCCGATATTGTTAGTGGTCAGCACTAATGTTCTTTATGACACGGACGGACCTAGCCGGCTATTTTTCAGCTTAGGACTTTTGGCTAACATCTGCCATGCAATTTAGATTTAAATAACTTGTCCTGCCGAGAGAACGCATACTACTGTTGCTTAACTTTAGGATTTCGCTTCTCTCGGCCTCAATAGCCAAGACGTGTCATAAAAAAAAGGAAAGTTCCGAAGGGTGAGTCCCATGTTAGTTTACAACGGTGGCCAGCCTTAATCACACCTGGAGGAATTTCCTGTCTTTGTTAAAATATCGCTGTCGCCCCCATCTTCCATATCCCAGCAACTTGCCAAAAGGACGCACTAAAGGCGCAAAGGAAGGGTGCCTTCTTGAAACAGACTCGCCGATTGGTTTTCCATGATTTTGGCAATAACCAATCGGGTATGAAAAATGCGCGAGAGGGGTAGCAGTTTACATCGAGAAACAAGATTTTTTGGAACGTCAGAGTTGGAATAGAATTCGAGGACCTCAGACCTCCAAAGGAAAGGTGTAAATAGTACTTGGCGAAATGTAAAAGTTTTTTCGCTACTAAATTCCAGTCCTCCATTTGATAGAGTCCACACATACATATAACGTCACAATTCGTTGCTATTACTGACGACGACGCGGCGCGCCGTCACGTCCCAACATCAAATGACCTCAAAAACCGCCCATTTCCCGATTTTAAGCAACTTTTGAGGTACCCTATAGAAACGCGGATAAATGCTTATAAAAAAATAACACCGAACGGTACACGGAAGGTTAAATATGATACCAATGGGTTTGGTACTTTAATTTAAGCGTGATAATGAGCTGTGAGAGAAATTGTGCAATATTGACCTAGGTCATCTATTATTTGATGTGTAATGCGTTCGGGCTTGTTTTCGTCTGGAAAATATTTCCAGCCGATTGAATTTGCTTACATTGCATACATAATTGTCAGGCATAACAAATATGTATCTAGTTTGCATTAGTAAGTATCAGTTCAAGCATTATACATATTATTATCCCCAAGAGTAGTTTGTGAGCAGCTCGTGTGCGAATTTGATCTTCGTCAGCTTATGGTCGTCGATCTATACCAAAGGCAACAACGTAGTCATGAAGTACACTAACTCTGTCCAACGAAATTTAATTTTTAAAATCATAGTATCGAAATGAAAATATCGTTAATATACTGAAAAATTGTTCCTGGTGAAATTGAATCCATAAATGATGTACATTGGGTAATTACATCAATCGAATTATTATTGAACAGTTTTCCATAAATAAACCATTAAATTATCCATAAATTAAATATACCATTTCCGTAAATATAAATTACCATAGATTATAATTTCTTCCAATACGAAAATATTGACTACTGAATGTTGTTAATTAGGGGCCAAATAATATCTAATTCGTGCCTTGCATCTTCTAAAAGTTTTAATTATAATTGATAGTTTTACAATGTGATAATATAATATTAATTAACATTAACATCACCTATGTATTTAAGTGTCACCTATGTATTTTACGTCAATCACTCAAATATTTATTTACTTCATGTATATTGATTTATAATTTGTAATTTTCTTCATAATAACTTCATTTTAATACCGTTTTCATAAGTGTTAACTATTATTTGGTTTTGTATGCTTCCTATAATAATTATTATTATAACAACAAAACTATTTATTAATGCTACTTATAGCTTAGTAGAGTTTCATTTTTAAATAAACGTATACGGAATACTTAATGAAATAATTATATGTATTAAATAATAAGTCAATATTTGTCACCCTTTTTCTTATTTGAGAGAGAAAATTGTAAGTTAATATTTCAGTTACATGTGTGTGTGTAAACTATCTATATTTAGCTACATTGATCCAGATTTACTGAATAATTAGAAATTTTTGATAAATATTGATACTTTGGACACTCCTCGAAACAGAATAAGTTAAACATTGCCAGTATAGCAGACAGCTTTGAGGATTACTTTATAGATATAAAAATAAAAGTGTGTTATACGTGTAGCTTGCAATATAGGAAGTTCTATTACATATTTATTTTAACAAGGTTGTGATACGTAACGTAGATACGCTACCCTACCTTTGACAAGATTAATTCTGAAGATATCATTTTCAAAGGCTTTTCATGTACACAGGTTCTACAAAGACAAAGAGAACGGTGACAAATTGGAAAGTATTATCGTTACAGTTTTACATAACAGTTTTCTAACAGTAGTTAGTGGTACGTGTGTATGTATTTATCGAATAAAATTGAATATGTCTTATTCGATAGATAACAAGTTAATTATACTTGAAAACAAACCAAAGGCACAGCTCGATAATAATTCATTGCATTAATCCATGTGAATAAAGTTTCATTTTATTGCAATATACATATGTTTGAAGTGTATGATATGATATGAGATATGTAATCGACATATTATTCAACATGTTCACAGAATAATTCTCGCTGTTTTCCATAATATTTTTTAGTCACGTATTATCAATAGACCCTACAAGTTTATAAAATGCAAGGAAATGTATAATACATACCGATGAAGATTATGTCTATAGTTACTCTACGTTCAGAATAAAGAACCTTTTTTGTCGATGTGATAAAAAAGAATTATTGTTTAGAAGAATTATTTGATAACACAAGATAGTTACTCTCTATTATCCATTATTCAAATTATATTTCATTACTATCATATATATATAAGAAGTTTCCACGTAACTGTTATTTATGACTAAAAACATTTAAATCAAAATAACGATCGTTATGCAACAATTTTTGTTCATATTGATTATAACAGCAACGGTGCCTGCTATAAAGTATTCATATCAGCGACAACCAATCGATCGGAAAGAAACTTCTGCAAATACGGCCGCGCTCTAAACTTAGTTTCACCAGTAAACAGAAGACTAATACTCTTCTTGGTCGAAAGCCAATTGTTGAACGTAACAAGTTTGAAAAGTTAGGTTCGAAGAAGGTACATTTCATCTATCCCCCGAGAATTTGCGGAAGCTCGTTGTAGCCCTTTGCCAGGGAATTTAGACCTTATGACTGCGAGATCCAGACGTCAAAAACTGCTTTTTGTAGATTTTCGGTGCTCGCGAAGTTTCGCGACCAGTTGTGATTTATCTGTTGCTGCGGTTCAGCTCCCTTGCTCGCCAAGCAAGTTTCCTTGGAAATAAAGAAACACGATGCAACGCGCACAGTCTTCGTCCGACTGCCGTGCGCGACTATTTGTGCGCGAGCGAGCCAATATGTTTTGCAGGAGCGAGACGAGCGAGACGAGTGCGACAACTAGACGCGCGCTGAATTTACAGGACGTCTAATAATTAGCGCGCACAGAAATTCCACTCAACCTAATAATCGGGAACGACCATTTAACCCGCTCCTCGTTATCAATTTTACCTTTCGCCGATTCTTCATCGTGCTATGCATTCAACGAATGGCCCTTGTATTTAATTGGACATTATGGCCTCGTTTCTTGCACCGGTATTTTCTCCGCGCTTATAATAATTATTTAAAACTTCCGTTTTAATATTTTATTAAATATCATGTTATTTTAATATCGTTAACATTTCAATGATATTATAATGTAACATTATTATTGAAGCGTAGATTTTTATATAAAAGAAAAATCATTGAATCGTTTCAAGAACTTTTACACGTGCAAAAATATATTCCATGATAAAAAATATTTTATAGATATTTGTTCACGCGGTAGTATTACACTCAATTTATTGAAATGCACCGAATTCGCAGCTTGAGATTCGTACAACGACAGAGGAAAGCGTGGAGAGTTGGGGGCGAGGTGAAACTTTCAATGTCAGAATTATTCACACATGAACAGTCGGCGAAATAATAAAACTTCAAGGAACCGAACGGATATACAATCCCCTTTATATAGAGGCAGAAACATATCCAGCCGAAGAATCTGAGATGTCTGATGTCCACTCGACCACCGGCGAACTTTCCGGTGCTTCTATTTTTCGTGAAACTTTCAGCCCTCACCCCGTTCCACCGCCACCGACTTCCTTCAAAGTTTCCACGGAAGAAGAGGAGACCAGCAGGATTGGTATCCACCAGTGGGCAAACCTAAGCAGAAAATGCGGAAAGGAAGTTGGTCTTACCGCACCCGAATCGTGGCGAGTTCATTCTGAGCCAATAAGAAAGGATTCTCAAGGTTCGGCAGAAGCGGGGTGTATCGTTGGGCTTGCATAACTAATGAGCTGTCCGATAACTCGTGAAGGCGAGTTAGGCGAGACCGGCGACGGAATTGCGAATAAACATTGTCAAGGGATTGATTTCGCCTCGGAAATTTCCTTATAAACTACGGCCAGCGATTTCATTGGACAATTGAACGAGTTTAAACTACCATGGTTCTCTAGAGGGAAGCTTCAGCTTTCGAACGAACCAAACGGAAGTGATCTACGATTTTTTTGAGCCGATTTATCGATGATTATATGACAACATCCATTTTGGGCCTGCCAAGGGCTGCTAGAGCAGGCTTCAAAATCGCCCTATCTTTGCGCTGCTCTAATTTCGCTCAAAATAATATTAGATTAGCAATATTTATGCACTTGTTCCTGTTAGAAGTGAAATTCGCTAAGGAAAAAAAGCACACAGGATCAATTAAAAAGTACAATTCTAATCAACTGTATTAACTGTAAATAACAAGATATTCTAATCAACACAACTTACACCTAACTACACTTACAACATACACCAACTAAACCTTTATATTGTTGTGCAGAAAAAGTGAAAGTTCACATAAACATCCTCCACTTGAAAATCGTTTCCAAGTCTACCGCTTCAATTTGCCACTTGCTCGTATAAAAATGGTAGTTGCTTGCACAGTTCTTTGCAGCAGCGAATACCATCGTACATATGTATATGGAAACTCCTCGCGCACACAACAGTTTACGAGGGTACGAATCGAGTGTTCCCCTGTTTCTAAAAGCATTTCTATTCGACAAAGCTGGCTCGCCGGCTCGCAAAAACAGTTGCGCCGAAAAGAAAACAAAGTAAGAACAGCCGGCATTTCGATAACTCGGCTTCACTTAGCCAAATGGGAAGGAAGTCGTCAAAGGGGAGGTAGGGAGGGAGAAGAAAAAAAAAAGATTAAAGGTATGAGAATGCAAAGTGGGTGACAGCGGAAAGCAGAGGGTAAAGTTAAGTAAGGAGCTTGCTGAAAGAAGAAGGAATTTTATTAAAATATTTAAGTAGCGAATCGCATTAGGGAAATGGCGACACTATTGTTCGCCTGAAATCTCATTATGGCCGAACGCTCGGCGCAGGTGAAACCTCGGCATACGAACTTTTCCATAGAAGTGGAAAAGAACTAGTGAAGCCGTGCGCCCCGGCGCGGCGGCCGAGTACGCGAATGAAGAAAGAAAGGGAAGGGAAAAAAAAGGAGAGGAAAGGAAAGGGAGAGGTCACTCCGTCAAAATTTCCGAGGAATTACGCGTCTCTTATGGGTTCCCTGCTCAGGACTTTAAGGTGCTTTCCGTGTACTCGCGAGAAACTTGCTAATCTCCAACTTCCAGGGCGTCATCAGGTCCCGGATTAATTTATCGTTTCATTGAAACACGAAGAAGTATGATAACACTCGAAGTGGCTTAAGAAACTTCCTAATAGAAGAGACTTCGAGTTCTAATAATTAAAAGCCATTTTCGAATGTTTGCTAAGTGGTGGCTCTTCTTGCGAATGGTATCAACGAGTTCCTTGGACCACGCGAAAGTGGTAGCCTTCCGAGCCTTTCGCTCCTCATTCAACTTTAATCCGGTCGGAATTGATAAACATCTATTGCCCATTGGCGCGATTCAACCCTTTCACTATAACAACGGGGCACGCTCTTGACTACAGCTACTGTTTCTCCCCTCCACAAAAATGGTGCAATTTCTGATTTACTGAGTTTTAAATATAAGGAGGGTATTGAATTCTTATATATGTATAGTGTTACGAACACAAAGCTAGATAGAGATAGCAATTGGAAAAGTAAAAGTGACCGAGGTCGAGTCGTGCAGCAGACAGTAAAGCCGCTTGTGCGAGTTCGCACACACAAGAACTATAAATTGTCACTTTCTTCCACTAGAGACATTAAGAACAAAGAAATGCTAACCAACATAGGCGATGCATTCGAAGCATCCATTATACCTTCTTACCATTGCTTATTTTCTTTTAAGAGATTTCTGCATGACGTAGAAGGTGTGAGATTGAAGGCACATATGTTTTATAAAATGCTACAAGTTGAAACTCGTCGTCGGAGGGTAACTTGAAACTACCCCGAGTTTTGGTTGAATTTGGACCTTTTGTATATCCAAATTTTCGTAAAGAAATGATAGCAGGGGGATGACCACATGTGCCTAGATCGTGGCTGTTGCCGTGCCTCAGGGACATGTGGACCGAATTCCCTTGGACGGCGCCAGCCAGTCTACGTTCCACATGTTTCCAGATTGTGGAAACATACTCCCTGGATGGTGCTATGCCTTAGTAACGAACCCTTTGGCCGCTGTTAGCCAGCGTACGCTCTCAGCGAAGCAGCGAAAAAAAGGAGATTTCTCATCAAACAACAGATCAAGCGTACTACTCTGCAATCCTATTGTTAACGTGGTTTTTAATTATCTGGCTTGCATATCGCTATAAGTGCAACGGATTCAATAAGTAAAAGTGATACTATACGTTCAACGAGAGTTGGTAGGAAATATAAACAGAACGTTCTCGTGATCGGTGCTGTCGTTACAGCTGAGTGACTATAAAACGATGATGCTTAGATGACTATGACGAGTTTTAGAAAACTCTCATCGAGGGCGCTTGCGTGCAGAGTAACCTTAAATATTATTAAATAATGCCTCGTGTCCAGCTATTTATATTGCGTAATTTATTGTCAAATGACAAAAGCGTTTAATTATATTTGAAAATTTCGTTTATGTTAATTACGCTGCATAATATCGAAATAAGTACTGCATACGTATTTTTCACTTGCAAACATAAATTGGATCAAGTTCTTTCTGCACCCAACGTGTCAATTATAAAATTCACTGTAATATTTTGACTAAAACTCCATGTCGCAAACTATGCACGTAGCACAAGATACTATACAGCAAAGAAGACGACGGCAATTTGTTATCGCGCTGTCCAGCGTTGGAAGAATGAACAAATGTTTGCGGAAATTAGTCGATAGAATTTCGAATTTCCGCAAACTGCAACCGGTCTAATTAGTTTCGTCGCCGGCCGTGTTCCGCGGAACGTCATGGAAATAGCGAAACGCCGGACGTGCGCCGATGATCTGCCCTAATGATATTCAAATACATTTACGCGGATAGGCCGCGGCAGCTGCGCGATCATAATCAAGAAGTCGGATAATCCGCCGAAAATTGTGTTTAGGGTAGGAACCGGGTTGCTCCGCGAACAAAGCATAAATCACAAAGCGCCGAACATTCGTTATGCGGTATGCGAACCATGAAATACGCGGACTCCCGGGCTCTCTATGCCCGCGTTTCTGTGCCACACGCACGTGGTTATGGCCGGTATCCGTGTATACACAGGCCGCGTTACACTCGGCGAAGCAAACTCATCCGATTGGATTCGGTTATTCGTGACGGGCAAAGGAGCGACAGCCCGGAGAGAGAAAAGGTCGTGTTCGCGTAATATTTACGCGGAATATGCCCTGTCGATTTTTTTACTATTCTGCGAGCACGATGCATAAGCTGCTGTATAGGGTAGGGTAGGCACTTGCTGTACCTACTTGCTGTACCTGTTGGCAGACTTCAGCTTCCGCTACTAAGAACAATATTAATAATTTAATTGACATTTCTTAAGGACTTAAAAGTAAAGGGCATAGTCGATTTAGGGAGTTAAAAATGTCCTTGTACCAATTTAAATGGTTTATCTGAGTCTTCGTATCCTATAAATTAAATCTATATCAAATCTTTCTAATATACTCTTCTTGTTTGAAGCAATAAAATCCTTCGTTCTTACTTTTGATCTCAGTGCCCATATTTTATCTTAATAATGAAAGATCATTCGGCTGAAAATGTCTTTAGAAAATCAACCACTTTACGATCTTGTTTAATTTCTTTATACTTATCAGGATATCGTCCACAAAATAGATTTCTTCTCCGTTATCAGTCTTTTTGTACAAACTCGTATTTGTTTATTTTGTTTATTTTGTTTCATCCATAGATTCCCCTTCTCAATCTTTATCGGGTGCTATATACACTCTTCAGACGTATATAAATAATCCCCATTAATCTTCCGTTCAAGAAAGCTGTTTCGACGTCAAAATGTTTAAGAGACAAAGTTTGTTGACCGGTCAGAGTTAAGAAAGTCCTGAAAGTTATCTGTTGCACCACCTCGTCATAATCTGTGTCATACTTTTGAAAAAAAAACGGATCGCCTCTTCGTATTGCCGTCAACATTCCGTTTTAATTTGAAAACCAAGTTACAAGTTACGACTTTGGATTAATTTCTCGTTTACCGTTTTGATCTAAGGAACGATTTTTTCAGAGATCATAAGATTTTGTAGATAAATTCTTCATTTGTGATTATTATTTTATTTGCTAAAGTGGAGCAGCTTCTCATCGAATTAATTGTTTCATATTATTCTTGCAATCAGAATACATTTTTCACAAAACCTAAATACAAATGTGTCAAATTTTGTGCTTTCTGAATATTGATTTGACATTGAAAGCATTTTTATGCAAAATCGTTTATACTGTTGGAAATATTAACAACCATTTGCATTATTAGAATTCTGTTAAACTTAAGAATATTATATTAAACTTAAGAAGATGGCGAACGATTCGAACAGTTAATATTGCGTCGTTATTGTTTCACACTCGTAGGCACTCGTAAATACTTTAAATACCCATCGCGAGATTGGTGTTCCGCAGAAGTTTATGGGAATTATTTGCGTTGAACACGTCGAGATAACTGGGAAAGTTTCTAAGTTCTCTTAAGTTATCGATCATTCCATCTTTAGTAGCAACTCCGAACGGTGTCCGTTCTTCCAGAAGTGACATAGCACAATTGATACAATAGAGAAACCGTATTCGGTTGGACAAATAACTTTCGTAAATCAGCACATTAGGCTCGCGCAATTATACAACCCGTGGCAAAAAGTTTCCGATCAAACAGGTTGATACAAAATTTTACGAAAAACTGTCGTGTTTGGGGACATTAAAATGTTATTGTGTATAATTAAATCGATCAGGAATGTAGAGGAGTTTCATAAGAAATAATTAACCACAAAATAACACGAACTTTCATTTATTTTCATTAACAATATAGAGAGAAAACAAAATCTTGCATGGAAAAAAGTTTCCGATCAGGGAAAGACTTGGAAATAAGTTTCCGATCGAAGGTACAATTAATATTTTGTAACATTACCATGTGCTCGAATAACAGCTTTAATACGCTGTGGCATTGATGTGATTAAGTTTCTGCAATCTATTGGTGAAATTTCTTCCCACGATGATCTTATAGCCTGTCGAAGTTCATCTTTACTTTGTGGCTTTTTTTCCCGAATGAGTTTCTTTAATTTTGCCCATAAATTTTCTATTGGATTAAGGTCGGGACTATTCGCGGGCCATTGCATTGTCTTGATGTTATTTTGTAGTAAATAATTCTTCACTATTTTACTGCGGTGGCAGCTAGTGTTGTCGTCTTGAAAGATAAAGTAGAAAGAAAAATTGTAGTAAGTGGACCACACATTTTTATATTAGTATATACTTTGATAGATTATCCATGTATCATCAACACTCACGTTGATTTTTTATTTGCTAATAAATTTATGTTAATTTGGTCTGATTTTACCATAGTTTCTCAAACTTAACATTTACAAAACAAAGCTCGGATGTATTTCGACCCAGAATATAAGTATTGATATTGGACTATGAAATTCCCATAATTAATTTAAATTCTTGAAATCATGTTATCTTAGCTCAAAAAATTATCAATCGATTCACTAGCAGCAGACTAAAATTAGGCTGATCACGTTCCATGCCCTAACCTGTATATTCCTACAATGTAACAAGTAAATGTTTTATAATTATTACGTCTTGTTATCCATGATAAATTGTCTATTGTAATCAACTAAAAGTTTAGTGTTAGAAAAGTTATTTCGTTTCCATATGGCTTCCGGATATTGCTGTTACTATTGTTGTTACTGCGTAGTTGAATAATTATACTAAAATTCACGATTTCGATGGAATCAACGATTTGCGAACGATATTTAGAATCGCGCCGGCAGGGACGAAACTAAACTGTTATTCGCAATAAACTGAAATTAATGCACGAGAGCGGAAATCTGACACGGACCTCGTCGGTCGCCTTGGACCAATTATACGTTTCTAAGAGGACCGCGAAAGTGCACGGCTTCTACAGGCCAATCCTTTGTGCCCCGAACAATACAAACTCACCACAGTTATCCAATACTCCGTCGGATGGGTGAATAATCAAATTACGATGTTATTTGGATTGCCTCGTTACGCGCCGCAAGACGAATCTCTCGGTAATTCGGTTAACCGTTAATTAATATCCAATCCAACGTTTCCCTTCTATGTTCTAATCTTCATGAGAATCTTACCTGATGCCTGCAGACATGCAAATTTCACACAAACTGTTCCGTGTAACGTCATTTCATTGCTCTACGTTTCACACGTACTAATTTTATATGGGGTTTATATTTTTATATTCTTATTTTGGGATTATATCCGTAAGTATTTTAAATGTAACAATAGTAATATGGTCCTATTTGTAATAATAAGGCGCTAAAATTGTTAAAAGAATTTAAGGATATAGTTTCATTACTTTGATCTACCGATCACAATTATTAAATGAGGAACATTTCATATTTGAACCTAACTTTCGTTCCTCATAATTAACTTAGAAAAGTCTGATTTTGAATAAAAATCCACAGTCAACAACAAACGCATTGATATCAGATTGGCAAAAATACTTTTATATTTACAACAATTTACAAAATTTACTAGTAGATTTCTTCCCAAATGCGTGTGAATTTAATTCAATATTGTATTCTTACATGTAAGTAAATAGTAGTAGAAATAAATTTACATGTAAGTAGTAGTAGAAAGAAAGAAATTTTTAATAACGAAATTATATATTTTGGAATAGTAATAAATTTGCATTGTTTAAATAATTCATTTTTTTCGTAGAAATATGTTGTACAAATTGTTATTAAAAATTATATTCAAAAACATAGACGCAATAAACTACAATGAAACCGCAAAACTTGAGGTTCATGAAATCTAAATGTAAAACAATATTATAAAAATTTAATATCTAATGATAACATTAAACTTTAAGTCTATTAAATTCTAGAATTTTTATAGTTCAAATTTATGAATTCCCTTAATGTTATCATTTTTGGATATAAATATTAACCACAACATGAAAACAAATTCGCTAAAATTTATATTAGATTTAATAGATACGACTATGACATTTACATCGTGACGTGGGATTTAAAAATGTACTCTGCAGGATAGAAAAGGTTTGGAACGAAAAAAAAATCGAGCGAAATATTAACAATCCATAAATTCCGTCACCGTGAAATAAACTTGCACTTCTTTATGAATTGAATTTAGTTCGAGCATGAAATTGGCTGTCGCTAAATTTATATATCGGTGTTCGCTTTCCATAAGTGATTTAAAGTGATACAGCTTGTTCGCATGTGACTAATCTCTGCGGAGGATATTGAATTACGTAAAAATGCTTGTGAAGTTTTTTTTTCACCCAACTAATTGCTTTGGAAACTCTTTTATTTCGCAGACAGCCGGCAACATGCGGGTAGTTTGACATTTCTAAAGGGAATATTTCGCAAGTGTTGTATATATATTGCGCATCGTTGACGACGGTAATTGCAAATATAATTAATTTTGTAATTAAATGTACTGTATATAAAAAAATTGGGTACCCTTTTTAAATAGAATAAAATTGTTACCCTTTGAAATAGAAAATTAATTGGTACCATTTTAAATAGAATAAAATAGAATAAAATAGAACAAAATTCTACTTTTGATAATTTAAATGCTTACATTCTATCCGTTATTATCTACATGCGCTACTTTTATTGAACTTAAGCAACGGGAATACATAAGATGTCAATTAATTGAATTACAAATAAGTACATACAATATTTTGTTAAAGTATTTGAATTAAATGCATTTAATAATTCTATTCATTTAATAAATATTAAATTTATGTACTTCGTCTTTTTATTCAGTTTATATACTCAATGATTACAATTATTACAATTAAGCAAATTGTACATTTATGAAAACAGGTCGATATTATGATAAATTAGCCAACTTATTTTATACTCTTCAAAAGCGAATTACAAATATGAAATCAATTCTTTAATTGCGTTTTGATAATATTTAAATACTCAAATAATCGATATAATAAACGTATATTAATTGAAGTAGTATTTTATCTTTTTGTAACATGCTTTTAGGGAATTAAAGTATTTATATATGTCAATATTAATAAATATCTAAATATAAATTAACATCAAACTTACACTTTTCAGGAAATCGAACTTGTAATGTGAAAGTTAATATTACAGGAACGAAAATAAGATATCACGGTAAAATAAATATATCGTGGCTAAAAGTGATATTAAATGAAAGAACAAGGTAAACCAGTATGTGTCTTCAAAATTATGCTGAGCTATAGTGGTTGAGTGAGAGATTAATAATAGAAATACGTGCAGGAGATGATTTTTATGTATATGATATATTACAGCGACGAGGCTGAAATACATGAGGCGCGTTTGAATTCTGAGAATCCTTTCCGACCCAACTCGCGAAGGGAACTTTTGCGCCGTCGAAAGTTTGCAACGTTTCAATACAGTGTCGGCGACGACGTTTAAATCCTATTTACTTGATTGCCCCTCGTTTAATCGAGGGTATCCCTCGCAAAATAGGATTTCGTCGAATCGATTCTCACATTGAAACCTTGAAAAGCGCGTTTATATGCGAGGGACTCTGGTTAAAGTAGTACTATACTTCTGACCGTCGTGGAAAAGATATATGTACCCTTTTCTCTGTTCTTAAACGCGTTACAAGAAGATCCTCCGATAACTCGATACCACTTCAATGAAAGTCGATGTCAAAGATGATTGTGTAACGGTATCAACCAATATCAAATGTTCCTCTGCAATGCGTTATAGTATTTGTCATGGTTATACGTGTATGGGGTAGCTCGACGGGAAATTCTCATTACCGGTTAATACGTTTCCCGTAACACAGTCAATTCCACGAATTAATCGGAATATTATCTACCGCTTAAACCTTTTAACACTTTACAGGTCGCGCGATTTTACGTCATGCCTCTATGGGAAGCCTGCGTTTTTTCTACATTAAATTTCTATTTCAATAATATCATTTAACACTGTAGCGTAACAATAATTTTAGTTGTAGAATAATAATTTTAAGCAAAACAACGTATTCGGAAAAACGTTACAGTCGTGGCCCGCGAGCGGGCCACCCTGTCATAAACCGCGCCAGGACAGGCCTAGAGTCACCCCCTCCACCCTAGGTACAGAGTTGTACGGGGTATAAATACGGGCCGTTTTCTGCAAAAAACGCCTACGATAGGTTAAAAATGCCCTATCGAACTAAGGTTGAATTTCCTCTCTCTTACATACATACATGATCCGGCAGCCAGGTCGAGATTTACTCTGGATAATCAATGGGCTGCATATGTTTAACCCAGAAGCTTTCCGAGGTCAGGATTGTAGATATCAATATTTTTTCTTTTCATGGTGTTGTCTCCTCCTCAGCGGTTGGCAAACCTTAATTTTTTGATCTAGTGACTCTAAATGTGGAAATGTTTCAACTTGGCCCTCAATTTTGGGGACTCTCCTGTACGTTGTGATAGCTGCATCGGCGCTCACACATCCTGAGCTATTCCTCACTGTGCAGCAATTATTACCCTTATAGCGGTGGCACCTGGATGACTGTGCCCCTTACGTCTGGCCCCCTTAATTGGAAACCTCTTGCCACTGTGAACGTGGCCCTGCATTAAAATCGTGATAACTGTTCTATGTTTATGTTTTCCTTTGTTCAAATCCTCACACGTCAACGTTCCTGTTCCCCTTCCCTACACTTGTTTTGTACTGTTAACCTCATTGGTCACTACTCCCTGCTCATCACAATAACCTCACGTTTGCTGGCATAGCTTAAAATATTACCCCCCTTCTCCTCTATAAACAAGTCCCCCGTTGTATTGTCCTCGTATTGTACCAGCCACATGCCCTCCACCTCTCAAATTTCACGAAGTTTATTGCAACTTTTCTTCAAAGACATCAATCCTTAATAGATAATATGACTTGATGTTGTTGACGACAACTACATTGTTTTCCCGAAAAGCCGGTTTTTTCTGGCAGGTACGGGCCTCCCCCACCTCATTATTAATAAGTTAATAAAAAAAAAAAAAACGGAAGAGTACTCATCGAAACTCAGGAGAAGACGTGTTTTCGCGTCGTGGCACTCCTGACGAATTCAGCTCTGCCCGGAGAGTACTGAAGGAAAATTAGGAGAAGACGTGTCTTCGTGACGTGGCATTCCTAATGAATCCAACTCAGCCAAGAACCAGGAATAATTCAGGAGGAGACGTGTCTTCGCGACGTGTCACTCTTGACGAATCCAGCTCCGCCGTAGTACAAAGGAATCTCAGGGGAAGACGTGTCTTCGCAACGTGGCACTCCTGCTGAATCCAGCTACCACGGAAGGTTACACCGGAGAAGACGTGTCCCCGCGACGTGGCACTCCTGTAGAAACCAGACTTTCAACGAGGACGACCTGACTGCAGAACATCTGGTGCGCTAAAACGTTCGTCTTGACCGAACCCTCCCCGTGCAAACGGACATTCTACGTGGAGCCCAGGACTACCCCTGTTGGGGCGTCACGGCGTCGATCAGTAATAGCGACGAAGTATGACGCTATTATAGGTGTGGACTGTATAAAATGTTGACTTGGAATTTCACTCACTTTTATTATTTAGCCTACTATAATACACTTTGATCTTAGGTTTTAGAATTCTACTCTATTCGTTTCTATATTCTATTTGATTCTATGGTTCAATCGATTCTATGGTCTACTTGATTCTGATATTTTGTTGGTGTACTAGCTTTTACGAAAGCTCGGTCGCAGGAGGAATTTGGTGGAAGTGGAAAAAATGTCTATGTGGGGATCGGAAGAAGCTCTGTGGTAGGGGGTGGTTTCGCAACGTTTGACAGGGATTTCCTCCAGGTCTGAATGAACCGTAAAAATAGTTGCTCGCGGAACGGTAGCGAGCCTGCCTTGGGCCTTCAGGCCTCTGTCCGCGGAGCCCTTTGGAAATCCCCGAGGTTTCGAATGCCAGCGTTCGCTATTGAGACCGAGAACAAGAGATTGTGAACCGATTACCATGCGTCGCGCGAAATATTAAAATTACTTGATGGTTCGGTTCCTCAAAAATAGCCTTTTACCATTACTAGAATCATAAACTATAAATTGTCTTCATTGTTTGAAGATCGTCCTTGGGGCCCTATGTCCAGGACTCAACAACCCCCTAGAACCGGCACTCAACGTGGGATTCCGAAAACACGACAACGTTACAACACTTAAATTTCATAATCCTTGAATTTTGCCATTTCATTGCAACTTATTTGTTTACGTTTCTACATATAACTTTCTAATAAAAATTTCTATAACATATTTGTAAAATAAAAATGTATGATTTGAATAATAAGAATTGATTACTACGTCAAAATATAAAATCTTATGACTAACAAGTTCTTTCATTGCTAATACTTATGTATAAGAATAAAATATTGAATTAAATAAAGACGCATGTGGGAAAAAATCTGATATGAATGTTGTTGTGTAGGTGTACGTAATGACTGAGGTATTCTTCTACACTTAACTATTATTTATTAACAATAAATATACTTATGTAACATTTGTGCGGAGGAGCGCGTGCCTCGGTGTATGCAGTTGGTCGGCTACCGGACGAGTGAGAACGAACCAGAGCACGAGCGGTTGTGCTTGGCTTCGCCCGTCTTTCAATTGTTTGCAACGTTCGTAAATCTATCCACCAATTCTCCTATTCCGAAACTCATCAACAAATGTGTTCACAGCAGAATCAATTTTGTCTAAGATAATTAACAGAAACGGAAGTTAGATGAAAATGTTTTTCCCCTTTTAATAATTGTGATAATATGTTTAATGTTACACCAATGCATTTCTGTCGTATGTGTATACATGTATACACGCTCCTTGTTCTAGGTAATTAATCTTATTCGCGGCCTCGATCTTCTATAAAATGCATATTAACTAAAAAATTTTTATATTCCACGTTAAAATTTGTGCTTACGATATAATTTATCTCGCGTAGAAAATCTAGAGATCAAAGCATTCAAATTAGTTGTTTCTGGCAGCAATAATATTTGCTTCGAAACTTGAAACTGAAACTTCCGATACAGACGTACAGACGCAAAATATAAAAATGATAAATGGCTTATGTATACGAAATTTCTAAAACAATTCCGGAATGCACTGCGAATTAAAATAACAATTTTGTTCTTCAGACTGGTGTACGCTGCATACTCAAACGATTTCCAGGCTGAAGCGAAAACGTTGATAATTTATATCATTCGAAAGAAAACAAGTGAGACAATAAAATGATATTTTTTGTAATATTAAAGAGGTGGAATCTTCGAATAACAAGAGTAAATAAGATGATAATCTAATAATTTTGACATTTAATTCTCTATTTTAAAGAAAAAAATTCACTGAAATCAATTAATTAATTTTCGAAATATTTGTTCCATCAATTCGAGGAACGATGTTTCGAGAAAAACGCATTTAAAGTTTGACATAATGAAAGGTTCAATAAGAAAGATATTATTCTAATAAAAAATATTTAAATAAAGTTGAGATCTATAATTTTGAGAATTTTCAAATTTTAGTGAATAAAAAGTGGAACTACGCCTTAACGATATAATGATTAGAATTTCAAAATATGCAGACTGAAAATTTATAAAACACACCAATATTTCATCAAAATCGATATTTTTCAGTTTCGATACCATCGTAAGCCTTTTAATACTGCACAATGCACAACTATGTTCAAAATATAAAAAGCAGTAAGAAACAAGATTATTAGTCGGCGGAGAGGTTGTTTATTAAGGGCTTGAAAATTTGCACGCTCGCGTCTTAAAATAGGGAAGGTAACACGCAGCGTAGTTTCGTTAGAGTAAATAATTTACCAAGGGGAGGAGCACGCATTATTAAAGCTACAATTTGACGTTCTTTTGAAATTACGTATCTCGTTTGAAGCATTTCTCATGCTTTGTCCACGAATCGAGATAATGGACTTCCTGCTCACGCGAAACCGGAGAAAGTAGCGTCCCTTTCTTTCGCCGCGCTTTCTCCCTCTCATTAGCATTCATAACGCAATATTTCTAGCTGGTTGTTACCCATTTCTCTAACTCTTTGCAGCTTCTCTCTTTCCTTGTTCAGCCATTGAGCAACCATTCCCCGAGCCCTTCTCCGTGGAGGAGGCTCAATTAAGTTCGAATTTCAAGAATGCGCAATTCTCGTTCGTCGACTTGGACTCGCTAATTCTAAACGTAACCAAGAATTATTTTTACCCTCTTAGTAACGAACAACGATGTATCGTTGTTGGCTATTGTTGGAAGGATAGTTTTCGTAATATAATAATATTGAAGATACACTTTGCATAATATGCACCCGTATTTTGAGTTTCTGTAGAAGTCTCTAGATAATACCGAAAAGTACCGGCATAATACCGGCATTTTACGTTTCGGTAAAAATGCATGTTCTCAGCCAACAGAATGAACGATCGCGTAGCTGCAGCAATACCAATACATAGTCCGTCCGACATGCGTGAACGTTAGTTTTCATGGAAATATTACTAGAAACCGATGCGTACTTTAGTAATATTAATTGAAACGGCGCCTGTTATTATATGAAATATTATATCGCGAAACGTCGAGATAATTATATTTCACTGAATAACGGTAGCTCACTAATGGGATGCTATCCCATCGTCGAATGAATGCAAGAACTGTAATATCTGCGTATTAAAGGTTTATTGACCCGATTCGTCTCTAAAAGCATCATTCGAATATTTTTAGTTTAATTAGACCTTAATTGATTCGTCAGAGAGGAACTCGTTAATAGTATAAATTAAAGTGGCTAAGAGTGTAGACAAGTGACGGCTTAACCATGACGACGGATAATACAATTAAACGTGGTTGAATATCGTATAATATAATTTACTTACTTCGTTTGACGAAGTTTGGTAAAGTTTCGTAAAAAAATAAGAAATGAAATTGTTGTTTAATAAAAATATTAAGAAAACTATATTTCCAACAATGGTCAACAACGAATAGCCAATAGCGAACACAGAGAAAAGAAGGGGAAAAACAAACGAAAGGCGCGACGCCTAAGCGGAGGGTAATCATGGCTTGTCCTTATTGCTAGATAACATTAAGGATTATCTTCAACAAAATCCCTCTTACATATTCCATTGATCGGATTACTTGGCGCATTCGTTTGCATTTTCTGATTAAAGTTCGCTCGGCGGTCTGTATCTACGACCCCGAAACGTCCGCAACGATCGGAATCGCGTCTCACCGCGAAAATACTAAAAGCTTTGTCTGGCCGGGATTAAGAGCTCCTAAAAATACGTTCGGCCCTTTTGAGCGGGCGTTAACATGGGAAATCTTTGTTACGGCGACGGGATTAAATCCTCGCGGAAAGGCGGATTATAGTCGCAGAGACAACAATTCGTGGAGCACTATCGCGACTCACCGTTATCAGAGACGACCGCTTCGTGATATTTTATTACCGCACCGACGAGCAAGGCTCGTTCAAGCTGGCGTTGTACGAGAGCGCGGCGAAACTCGTCGCGGAGGGGGGAAGCTTTGCATGCCGTGATGAAAGTTTCGTCGATGTCAGGAAACTTTCGGCACGGTTATCGCGCGACACCGTCGCTATCTCCTGCCATGGATCGCCGGACAGTCTAATAGAGTTACGTTTATACCGATGTCTACTATAGGCACCGCCAGAAATACCTGGAAATATACATATGCATGAATTCGGATAATTAGCAGATGCTGTAACACACCCTTTTCCAATTACCACGAATTTCAACATTGTTCCCTCGGCGATGACGATTTACTGTTACGAGAATTGTTTAATCTGTTGCAAAATTCACTTCTTCGTCTGATGAATTGTCTTTCGAGTGTTTTATGACTTTCGCAGTGTTTGCGCACTACTTGTCGATTAAGTGTGTGTCAATCTTTTAGTTTATGTAATGTCATTCTGCTGAAATATTCTGTTGAAATAATATTGTTTTCATTAATAAATATATATATTAATAAAATATATAGAATTAATATTGTTACATTGGTGGTTCGCGTATTTTATTACAATATACACTTCTGTCTATAAATATATAGATGTCTGCTATTTTGAATGTATTATACAACATGAATAAATACTATAGAACGGTGTATGTTGGAAAATTCTATTTCGGTTGTACAGTGTATCCCAAAAATGTCTAACAATCCAGAAATGGGGGATAGCTGAGATTATTTGAAACCATTATTTCCTTAACCAAAAATTTTTCAAAGGCATTATTAACGAGTTATTAACAAAAAAAACATTGACGAATGCGGCTATAGCCATTTTAACGGCTATTTTTCTCTGAACTGACTGGCACGGTTCTGGGTTTCCTTTAGTAGATCCTCGTAGCCAATGTGTGGGTGCAATAAAGTGCAGACCCTGGGAAAAGTCCTCTGCGCGCGTATAGTCTGCGAATTCTAACATTTCCAGCATGCATATAAGTTACCAAGACCTGAAAGAAGTTTCAATTTTCGCCATAGGTTCAGATGAAAAAGTTACAAAATATTACTTTATTTTTCTTGTCATCCTAACCAAATGTAACAGCTCCTACAGATTAACAATTTTCTAGCCTTCATTGTTTCAATATAGTCGTAAAGTAAAAATATTGTGTAATGTGTAAATAGTAACAAGTTACATCTGGTAGACGGGTATTTCATTGTGTTGGAGTTCGAATAAACACGTAATATATAAAGTATTATTTGACCATCCCAACCTCGTAATCTCAACACTTACGTTCGAACTATAGATATAATTTAATAAAGTTTGTTCTGAAATAAAATGAATTTGTTTAAATCGTTTATGGCCAGAAATGATTTCTTTAGTTCTGGCGGGGAAAAAAGCGATACAAAAAATAACTGACGATTTGATCGAAAAGCTTCGGCGCGTTTGCCGCGGTAATCAAAACCGTAGACGCGCAATATCAGTTTCTCCCCAGCGGAATCGCAGTATTTGAAAGTGGAATTTTCAATGGCCGCCGCCGCGCCGCGCAAGTATCGCAGCCAGGTTCACGGGAATCCCGTTACGCTCCCGTGCGGTCAGCGTTAATGCAGTCCGCAACAAATGACAAACAACAAGCTGCGTCAACGCGGCGTAGTAGCCGCAGGGTGGCCCGACGGTGGCCCGAGGGTGGGCTCGGGGTGGTAGCGAGAAAGGGGACGCGGCGCCGCACCGCGCCACGCCGCGCCGAGGGTTAGCCGGGCAACGTGTAAACGCGCGCACCCTGGAAATTTGCAAGTAAATGGCAATTAATCAGTGTCCGTATGAATGGGCCGGCGCCGTTAATTTGTCATTTCGCGCCACGACAATTTGCATGCGACTGTCACCGTCGTCGAATTGGCCCTCGTGCTCCGCGTGCAATAATATATATCTATATGCAAAACGCGAACGATACGCGCGATTTTCCGTCGTTGTCGCGACGCCTCGGCCCGGCTCTCGCACCCGGCCTCCGTGTGATCCGGAGCCCGACTGCGCCGACTTCTCGATGATCGATGAAACGTCCGAATTATTGGCGCGAAACTTATCCTGCGATGCGAATAACACCGTCGACGCACCGTTGCAAGATGTTAGAAACATTTATCAAGGTTTCGCGCCAGCATTAGATCATCGTTCGGAATTCGAAAGGTACACACAGATCGGCACGCGACGTTTATCGATGATAGGGGTAATTGTTTTTAAAAGCCTCGTCATCGATTTTAGCTTGAATGCATCGCCAATATCGGCATTTTGGACAATTTCTTTCTAATTTGTGGTCAAACGTCAATTTTTCGTCTTTTGATATTCCAAGATAAGTATCTGTTATTCCTCCAAACTGACAACCCTTTAAAACCTTGAAATTGAAAGTATTCAGTTTGCCAGACCATTTTACGAAGTTTAACTTTACAGCATTACGAAGACAAATTTATTAAATTATTAAATTTATTAAAATAATTATTTTAATTATTTGTTATTAACACGTTGACGCCGGCTTGACCCACCGATGGGTCATACGTCTCAGACCCGTGAGGCGGCGTACATTTGTTTATCTTGCTTGCCTTTCACAAAATAGATACTACAAAATAATAGGTTTATGTTATTTTATCTGAACATTATAAACAGATATTCAATAGTAAAAACATAGAAATTCAATATTATAGACTTAACATAATTATTTAATTTTTGTAAATTTCGGGCACCGATTCGCACAGAAAATCGTGAATATCGACGCCACCGTCAACATGTTAAGGAACTTAACCTTCTGACTACGGAAGCACAACCTTTTGTTACTTCAGCAGTGCAAATGGAGGGTTAATGCGTTACGAGTACTAAACAGTTTAGATAACAGTTCATGAAATGAAACCGTCATCCATTCAGAGCTGTTCAACACCTTGCCCGTGCGAGCAGCGATTTCCAGCCGAGGGTAAACACCGATCGGCGGGCTCTAAGCCAAAGCCTCGAAGGCTACCCTGCCCCTCTCCTCCTTAACTCCCTGTGGGACACCTCACCATTACCGATACGTTCGTTACGGACTGAAAACGATGACAAAGATCAACTACAGGCTACGTCTAGATCAAGTGAAATAGAATACACGTCGGACGATCGCCATAGGTCCTAGTGACGTAGACGCTAACCACATGATCTCATTCTGCTAACAAGGGAAGTTCTCGGCAACTAGGCACATTTCTTTCGACTTGTAGTATTGCGATTTTTTATAACTTGGAGCATTTTATATATTATGGAGTTGCATTTTGTGACTCGTGCAACAGTTAACAGCTCTTGACAATTTTCTAAATATAAATAAATATGATAAAAATTAATTTGAAACGTGGCATGAACATTTCTAGCGGCGCCTTAGAGTCGCCTCTCGACCGCAAAGGATTAATTTTTGTGTAAAGCTTTGATAATTAATTGTTCGCTTCGAATAAGATATTTTACATAATTAACTTTCTTAAAATAAGTTCTATGAATTTAACCAATGTTGGTGGCTATGTACAAGTAGATTACGTGGAATTTGACGTGAAATGGCTCAACAGGGTTATGAATTTGCATAAAGCAGTCTGATGATGACGTTCCATCAATTGACTAAAATTGTCTGTCATACGTGGCTCCAGAACAGGGGAACAATGACGTGTATGAGCGACATAGTTCTTTTTGTATTAAATCTGAGATGTCAATATTATGAAAAATACGATGATCTTAATTTGACAGAAGGAATAGACTCTTTTTGTTCTTATACGACGATATTTTAAATTGCAATACTTATCTATAATAATATTTGAAAGTACATTGGATATTTGCAGGTGCATAGTAAATTATATTAAAACGAAATATGCTGTTGTATTCTTTCGTACTCCATTCTTTATGGAAATATGTCGTTATACATTCCAATTATGTACATCTAATTAAATTAAATTGTGGGCTATGCTATACCTTATCGGATCAGTTCTAAAAAATGACAATTGGAAATGACATTTCCTTTAGAAAAGGTCATCTTCACCATGTCTCGAAAAAATAATTACTCTTGCTTTCTATTTTCACCGAAAATAGTGATTTAACTTTCAGATAATCGATCGTCCAATTGCGGATTGCTATACAATATACAATATACAAAAATTGATGACGAGAACGTAATCTTAAATCATGATCAAAGTTGAAATATTAGTATAATGAAGTACAGCTTGTTAATTTCTTCATAATTCGCTCAATCAATTAATTTATAACAATATCTTCAACTTCCAAACACATGGCACCAGAGAGTTGCGAATTAAAGAACATTAATTCCATCTGAAAGTAGCACGTCGTAGTCGCCGAAACTTTACATGGCTCCGACATGATTTCAGTCTCGCGGATACCGACACACGCTCGCCGCGGTAATGCAATAAATATTTTCGCAACTTCAAACATGCCGGACCGTTTCAAGGTGCAATAAGTGCGAAGGTAAAACTCGCGATACGTGCGGAAAGTTGAAAACGAAGTTTCACAGCCACCGGAAACGCTCATTTCTATACATTTTTCGTCGGGATATCTCTAAATATACATTCCCCTCGGTTACTTTGCCGGAAACTTCATCGCCAGTTCTGAATTCCTGATCGAATGGTGTTCCAACGGACGCCGGGGAACCCCGTGGAATCGATCCCCCGAGCGGGACCACGGTCGAACGTTGGAAACCACGCGAAGAAATTCACGTCAGCGATTCGGTAAACTGGCTCTCATCGAGAAGAACCTGCGATATTTGCATATATTACTTGCTTCTTCTCTATTTCCGAAATTACCGGGTGTAGTTTCTCTTAGACGAACCGCGCATACGTAGCACCGCAGCACAGAGTCGGTCGAAAACGCGATTCTAGTCCAGCAGAATCGTATTCGTTGTTATACATAGTTCCCTCTACATCTTATGCATCGGTCCGGCACACTTTAGAATTAACGTGATTTTTATTCATTTCAAATTACTATCAAGATTACGTTTTTATATTAAATATATGTAATAGTGTACGTAAAATCTGTATACAATAGTGATATTAGAAAACATAGTGCATATAGTATTGGGTTGGCAATTAAATGATTGCGGATTTTGTTAATAAATGATCTTAGCACATTCTTTTGTTTTATTAACGTGTTCAAAGTAATTGAGTTTCAGACATATTTTATTACATTATTTCCAAAAAAGCAAGCATCGCAAGCACGATTTCTATGTTATATACAGTATATTAAAATGGAGCCTTGAAAGAAAGGCAGTGTAAAAATTAATTTGTCTAATTGAATAAACTTATATTTTGAAGCAAAAGAATTGAATTTTCCTTCTTATTTTGAATCCGCAATTACTTAGTTGCCAACCTAATATTATATTTGATAGATATCAATACGCGCAGCAAAAACTAGCTTTTACAAAATTATTTTTTTACAGTTCTTAGGATCATTGATGTTGATTTGAATATAACTGCATATTTTTTATTTCAACGTGTAGTATTGCATGTTATTGCATTCGTCTCCGAAGACAGGTGTCTATCTGAGAGTAAAACTCTCGACAATCGCTCTATAGTCTGGAGTTTGGAAGCCGAGAGCAGCTCTCCACGAGTTGCGTTGTCATCACAACAAGTTCGCTCCTGTCATCAGAACAACTTGCGCGAGGTACTGACAAGGAACTCTCGAATGGAAGCCAGCATTTTCAATTTTGGGCGACTGGAAAACAATAATTTCACGTTTCGTTTCCATGTTTGTAGTTCTCTTCGAGACATTTAGCTTCTTCTTTTTCGGCATTCCTTCGTAAAAGCATTGATAACAGAGTTAATATCACTCTGTATATCTAGACACGTTGCATATGTATATGTAAATTAAGAATTTTATGAAGTGCAATTTTGTTTCTTTTCTTACATTTCACATTATTTTTACTTATTCTGCAATTGGAACGAAACTTTGTACGTTCATATTTACATGAGTAAATAAATGAAAATGATCGTAAGCAGATATGAATAACGTAATGCATAAGAAACAAATATACATATATATATATATATATATACATATATACATATACGTCTCCTCAACGTTGCATAATGATTTAAAATACAATACCAGTTAAGCAAAATGAGTTTTGTCATTACATCTTTTTTTTACAAGGATATATATAATATAAGATAAGAATGACAAGATGCGTCAAAAATCGTGCATCAAGATTTTGACTTCATCACGATATTGATAATAAGCGTGGAACATTGCAACGTCGATTATCGGAATGTCGCTTATCGGAAGCATCGATTATCCGAATACCAATTATTCGAGAGCACAATTATCGGATCACGGAATGAATTACGTATCTAATGTAGCAATGTTCATATTTGAAAGCGCATATTTTCTTTGTTTCGGACACTATGTTCGTATCATAAATGTATCATTAAAATAACATGCGTCACGATTTAAATTTCAAATAATAATGAAAGTCAAATTCATACCGATTATATTAAATTAAATTATTATTTGATTAATTATGTAAGGTTTAAGAAAATATATTTAACGTCAATCATTTTATATATATTTGCATAATAATGCGTACGTACATGTATATACATATTGCATGTACATACGTATTTAAATATATACTTGATTAAATATATATTTAATTAAATACCAACTATCTACATCTAATTTTTCCGTTCTTAATTAAATGCTAAAATTATCTATGTCAAGAAATAAGGGGAATATCTCATGCTTGCATCTTGTCCTTTACTTCAAAAGCCGTACGATTGAAAATGAAGACGAGCAATCGGCAAAGCTTCCTCTCCACAAATTATTAAATATCGATTTCAGGAGAAGAAAATTCAAGAGAAAAAGGCAATGGGAGATCAAATAAATTCTTCTGCAATTCTGAGGAAAAAGGATGTGGTGGGAACTGCTTCTCATGGAAAGAAAACGCAAAATTAATAACTATGTTATCTAATACAATATATTTCATCTCAGTGTTTCTCGCAGAGTATAGTTTCTTTAAATAAAATATTAAAATTGCTACTTTTTAATCATTTATACATTTATAATCAGCTCATCAATGACATTTACATAATGCTACGACGAAGATAACTTTTTTTTTCAATATTGTATTATATCAATGATCGTAAATATAATTTATATTCTCGTTGCACGTTAACCAATTAATTACGAATTAAACATGATATTCGCAAAATAATTTTCCCCTCTGTAACAGTTCCGTTCATTAAAACGAACGGCAGAATTGCAACCACTTAAGCACTTTTCTTCGACAAGTAATCGCTTTATTGTAGGGCATAAACTCCGGTTAAATGGCTTTAATAATTTCCAATTCATCAACGATTCGGTGCAAAAACACCGGAACGCAGGTAACTTGATAATCAGTGCCTTTGATGAAACTTTTTCCCTCGACAGCTGTGCAAAGGTACATAGCTTTCGAATTGATCGTTCGTTAATTAACAATTTTCTGAAACATTAGAGTTAATTACCGTTCAAATTCAAACGGTGTTGTCAAAAGCGAGAATTACCTTTGCAAGCAATTAATTTTGATACGGTAACAAACCGAAGAAAAATTTGCAAAAGTGCCACTTCATATTTATATAAATAGGACACCATTTTTAAAATTTTTAGGAATGTAAGAAAGTTTTACAAATTACATGTAAAAGGACTTAATTTTGTATACAAAAGTTAAGTAAAAAGAAAATATTGTAGAATAGAGAAACGATTTTGAATTTATAGTTAAAATAGGTTTAAGCACAAAGGATTCTGTGTGCAAACTTTTATTTATTCCGTTTCCTTTTAATATATTGTTGCGCGTTTTCGACGTACGTCGCGGCATCTTGTATATATTCTTTATTGGTTCACAATTAACAATAACTAATAAGGTAATAACATTTAACTATATCTGGAACTACTATTGTTTATACACGTCCTCTCGCTTTGACAGTTCGAGAGAGTCTCTTCGACAGACTGTCAATACAACGACTCCGTGACAACCCCGAACTTCTTCTATTTCCTTAGGGGTTGTTCACTATGAAGTATTTCTTCATTACGGCGACTCCACATGACCGCCGTAACAATATTAAAAGGTTATGCTACTATGTGACATCATGGTAATATAGTCTAAAAAATAGTGTAGTAGTATAGCAAGTGTAGTGTTCATAAATATTAGTTCATAAATATGAATTATATGAATATAAATATTATTCATAATTTACTAAATAATCTATGTATTTTGAGGATACATAATAAATAAATGTTAGATTTATAACAATAAAAAAATTTGATCAAATTTTATTGTTACAATTGTGGTAAAATAACTTAAAGTTATCACGCAATAATTTAAAATTTAATGTTTCTTGTATCCGACATTAGGTGTATCCCATTTCACATTTCTTTAAAATCAGTCATTAACGTTAATTTCATTCAAATATTATAGCAATGTTCATTGTTTTGTTACTATAATTCGGTTCTTCAGAACGTCAGCTCGTAATTAATTGAAAAACGAGCAAAATAAGTCAGTACTTGCTCTATTTATTCAGGAAAAACCTTAAGTGACCAGTACTAGAGGAACACTTCCCCACAGAAAAAGTTCTGCTAGTTCCCACCCCACTGTTAGTATAACAAATACACAGATCTTTGCTTTTCCGTTCACAGTTTGTTTTGACAGGGACAATTCGCGATTCACGAGTAATTTTCCCCTTCTCCTTCCAATTCTCTCTCAAACTACTTACTTTCTAGCGTTCCATCGACCCCCACCTCGCTCCACGCAACTTCTTTTTCCTTATTTTGACTGTTCCCTCTATCGGTCCTACGACAAAATGAAACTTTCGCAGCGGGTGAAATCGTTCAAGTGTCTCGTACAGCGCTTTTCGCGCTTCGAATGAACAGAAAAGCTTCGATAAAGTTTCGAGATATTTCGAAATCGTTCCCCACCTATCCGTTCAATCCCCCGAAAGTGAAGGAAAAGGAAAAAAAGAATTCCGAATTAAAGTCTCCGGTTTCGGGAGACTTAAAAGCGTGTCGTTATCGACACACTTCGAAATTTGCATTTCAAACGGGGAAGAAGTGAACCGCGTATCGCCGATAGAAAATCGATATCCTATAACCGTTGTGCTTTCACGCTTCGTTGTTATAATTCCCTAATTTCAACCACGTTGTATATATACTGTGTGCATAGATTTTATTCCTATTTGAGGTTTGAACAATCGTCGAGCCCAAACTCGATTACTGAATACGGG
Source organism: Augochlora pura (assembly GCF_028453695.1). Classification (NCBI taxonomy): domain Eukaryota; kingdom Metazoa; phylum Arthropoda; class Insecta; order Hymenoptera; family Halictidae; genus Augochlora; species Augochlora pura. Next base: position 18,007,397 of record NC_135778.1, on the reverse strand, counting down.
AACTGAAAACAACAGTGAAACGATTTATCACGATTCTTTTACTATGAGATCGACACACTACAACAATGTGATAACACAAATGTACAATTAGTATTGAATATTATTTCTTAATATTTGGAATTTATTTAATGTAGCTTTGACGATCTTGGAAGCAGTTATATAACACTGCATTGTAAAAAAAAAGAATCAATGAATCGTAGTATTAATCATACATTTTTTAGAAAAATGTAATATTTATTCAATACAATAATACTTACAGGGTCTTGCTTAACCCTTTTCACTCGAAGCCATTTCAACTGCAAACCTAAAACAATTTTTCTGGCTTCTAATGTCTCCATTTTATATAACAAAATTTATTTTATGCATATGCAATTGAGTCTCGTGACCCATACAACAGTAACACTTTTAACAATTTTTTAAATCTAAGCTTTGACGATATACATTAAAAAATAATTTTGGAATGTGTCACAACAATTTTAATGGTGCCAAACAAAGTTGACTTGAGGACACAGAATCAATAGAAATATACGAATATCTGAACAGTAATGTACTACTACAAAACAAAACGATTATAGCCCTAGCAACATTATCTACCGAATTCTTTAATTAATATACAAGCTAAGGGAAATTAAAAATAGGATATGCAAGGAAGAATAAATGGAAACCGGTAAACATATTCTAACGCACTGCGTACTATACAATGAGTTGAGACCAAAACTACTGTAAGACAAAAAGATGGACTAATATATTAACCCTTTGCACTCGAGTGGCACCTATGGAGGGCCAATGAAAATTGTTATATAAATAACAAAATAATGTTGACATTATTGAATAACCTTTTATTAATAGCATAATAGTTTTACGAGTCACAAGACTCAATCTAATATAGCAAATTATATTAAATCTATAGCAATTTTGGATCTATGCTTAAAATGGCTTCAAGTGCAAAGGGTTAACACCGAAATGAGAACTCTACACATGAGAAGCGACAAAATAAATAAATGCACATTAAAATCTGTACAAAATTAAGAGAAGAAAAAATATGGATCAAAGGTTTATTTGTAGCTAGAATTAGCTAAGATAAATTTCAAACATATAAAACTACCTATCATGTTGTTTCACACGTGATTAACCGAATTACATCTCCGATCTTATCCCTTCTGTTCCCGATGTATGCATCTCGAGCGCCAAGATCATTGAAACAGACACAATCCGGAGCAAGTAATTCGGCTTAGTTCCGCTAATGAAGGAGGCCTGCACCTATACGCGGCCGAGACGCGTGTACGGCAGATTAATTTCGACGCTGCATCTAGAATAATGTGAGCAACGTGGACTCGGCGGCGGGGGTTCAAATCGATCGACGTGCCGTGCAATTCGAATTCGTTCGGCTAATTCCGCCGGCTGATTCGACAGGTTTGCACGGCCGCGCGCGGCCCCGCCACTGCAAACGAGAGCAAATTATTGTCATACCGTCGATAATTGAGCATAGCCGGACTAATAAACTGAACCGAATCGCCGGCCGACTCTTCGCGCGGGCAAACTGGGATTCTACCAATTGCTGCTGCTACTGTTCGCGCTACCTGGCGCTCCGCGACCAATAACGTTGCCGGTCCGTTTACACTAACACGGTATTACGTTTACATCAGAAATTAGTCCTGATTGGCTGTTCCATAAACTGGGGAAATACCACTTAAGGGGAAAAAACCGGAAACCGCCGCGCCATCGGCCCATACCCCCCCGGTCTCCTATACGAACCAAATTGATTAATCGACCGATCACCGGGTTCTGTTTAACAATTCCGCTAGATAAAATTAATGAGATAACCTTCATGGTTCGTTGAAATTCCCTGGAATTAGCCTGGCTTCCGAGAGTGGCGCTGTGTGACTAGCTAAAGGATTAAACAAGGAATTAAAAGTCAGTTTATCGAATGGTTTTTATCTTTTAGGACTCTTGGTTAATGAAATCGAAATTGCGCATTCGCTGCTATAATCTCTTGCGCGTTATATTAATCGAACTAATAAGTTCAAAATTGGGTGATCTAAACACAAATCGTTTAGATAATAATTTGTAATTGACACATATTTTTACTGTATTTCTTGGTCAGTATACTTTTCTTTGGAAATTATTTTTACAGAATTCAGTCATTTCTTTGCAAAACTCTTAATACAGCAAAATTAATTGACTAATTAAAATTAATTCCGAAAATAGGATGTTTATTCTGGTTAATTTATGGGAGTTTTAAAAAAGTTGTTGCGTTTTAAAAGCTGTTCGATTATTAATATGTAAGAGATTGAATACTGAACATTTTCAATTAAATTAGCAATTTTAAGTGAGACTTTTAACAATAAACATTTCAAATGAGACGTTGAAACGTACGTATCCATTATGCTAATTATTGTTTGTGAAATGGCAGCTGTCGTTACAATTAGATTGCATAATTTGAAATTAGAGAACGTGGGATACGTGTGAACGGGTAGAGTTGCAGCGCGAATCCTCTCGAGTTGGCTTTTCACGAACGCTGTATTATAGACGCATTGATGTGTTAAGTGGTTTTGTCTGCAGAGTGGCCGATACCCCGATATGTCAGATACTCCGAATAATCCGGTCAAACGTTTATCAACAAAATTCCATTACTAGTCGTATCAGCGAAAATGGTGCTAATGCACACGATAAACCGTCGTGGGTTGGCAACTCTTTGTAATAGAGAACTAATAGCGACGACGGTATCGTTTGACAAAATCCCGGTACCCGTTAATGTCGCATCGACGAGCCGCCTGCCAATAATCTAACATTTACACGGCTCTAGGCAACGTACGTGTGTAATGTACCGCGTTAGTGGTAAATAGTATAACATTTATACCGGCAATTAACTTCTAATTAGTCCAATGTTGCGCGTGTACCAGCCTGTAGTAACAGTTGCGTCCTCGCTACTGGGAATCGACATCTTGCTTATTAGTAATTTAGTATTTAACGTTATGTCAAACTAATCTATTCGTGCAACAATTATAAGCTAACCCACGGTATTAGTATTAATATTACAAATTAATGCCCCGAGTGATTTGCAGCTACAAACTACTGAATTAGTTTCACAATTCCCAGTGAAATCAGATTTCACGTGAGTGAATTAATTGGAGAGTTTGTTTACGGAACAATTATCATAATAATCAAGAAAATCGGAGTTTCTTGCAAATAAAATTACTTTGAGTACATAATAACCGCCTACGACAATATAACATAACAATTTCATCAAATTCACTAATTAAAATCCAAGTCACCCAATTACATTTCTTACCTGTTATTTGAATTAATTCTTGTACTTCATATTTTACAAAAATATGTAAACCAGATCAAATGTAATTTCTTTTAACATTATAATTGTTACATTTAATTAAATTAATTTAATCTAATGATTTATATAGAAAATATTAAATCAATTCATTTGTTTCGGCGCGAACGAAAATAGAAAGTGCTCTGAGGCAACTTAATTGAAAGATGCTTTCAGTTATCGTTCGACTTCACGTTGGGAAATTAATCACAAGTGAATGTTTAAATAAATCAGTCAAGTTTACAATAAATCACTTTAATATTAATGTTGAACTAGCGAGGTAATGTTCCGAGAGACAGAGGTTCTGCGTTGTATGGTTGTAGTTGATTGAATGTTGCCTTTTATTTTTTGTCGGACCTTTTATACTAATTTGGTGGCCCAAGAGCGCACCAATCAGGGCTTAGCATTGACTGCGTGCAGCCGACAAAGGGTCGCATGGTCGCGCCTACGGTCGGAGTTTGCAACTTTGTTGCGCCGTAGCATGTGGTACTTTTTACCTGACATTCTAATTCATTGTTACGCCGTAACATCATTCGATAACATTAAACTATCCAATTATAATTATGCTGTTCGCCATTACTCGTATTCTGGCCAACGTAGTTGTAAATTAAATGTTTTCCAGCTAGTTCAAAGATATATTTAAATTGGATAACGTGGAGAACTGTAGATTTATTTTACGTATAACTAAGCTTTCAGAATGTGAAAAACATACCAAAGCATGTTTCGGTACGTTGCAATCGTATATTTTTGAGGCTAAAGCGAAATCCGTGCGTGTAGACCCCGGATTACGTGTTCCGCGCCAATAGCATGTTATCGTCTATTTCACATTTTATGCTCTCGCCGTAATTTTTCAATAAGGCATACCTCTCGCGTATGTTAACATAGCATTTCTCATATTTTCTAGTACGTTAACTCTATCGAAACTAACTTGTCCCTGATGTATTGTGCATGATGTTACGATTTCTATTATGTTTTCACTTTACACTCGTCTGATAATGATATTATCTAGTAATAATAATATTTACTAATATTAATATTTACCAATACTAATATTTCATAATAATAACGTTTACTAATAATAATAGTTACAAATAGTAATATATACTAATAATTTCTACTATATTACTTTTCTGCTTCAAAGGCTATAATCTCATTTTTTAATTAAATTCGTTGAAAAAGCACCTTCTGCAAGATTCATTGCCAAGAGTAACTCTTATGTTTAGACTGTAGATTTCGTGAGTAATTTTTAAAAATTTGGGTTAAAGAAAAATTTCATTTATCAATAAAAAATTACTGACTTCAAAAAGAAAATTAAAATGCTAAGTGTTGAAAGGTTTTGAATTAAAACATTAATACACCTTATTCTTAATTCAATTTAATACTTCAGAACATTCGCGTATCCAGTAGAATAAGTGATGTATAACAGAACTACGTATACAGAGAAAAATATGTACAGTGGTAGTGGTAATCCGAGGTGGCAACCTCACGGTCCGGTTTCTGCTTTGGAACTGAAAAATCCGTGGGCCTTCGTCGCCAACGGCTCACCCTCATAAAGGGCCATAAAACAGTTCGCTGGGTCTGTTTTCCATCGGTAGTCATCGTTGAAATTCCAACGCTAAGTTATAATTTCTTGCAATCTAAAAATCTGGGCAAGTCATAAATGTATGTAGATGAAACTTGCATACATATCAACAAATATACCTTTTAAATTTGTATAGAAAATTGAAAGTAAACCAGCTTACCTATATGTTACTTCGAATGCCAATAATTTAAACACGATAATACTGAACACGTGAAACAAGGTTCCAGACACATTTTCCATACTGTTGACAGTTATAAATTTCAGAAGGTCGATTAATATGCTAAAATTGCGTCGCAGCGTTTCAGCAACTTTGACGTGACGCTTGATTCTAATGAATAATAACGTATTTCAATATGCAGGTGTCAGTGAAATTATACGGCAGGGCGAAGCAATTACTCTCATTCGTAAAATTTGTACACATACGTGTTCGCTGGAAAATGGCGAACGCCTCGGCCGCGGAGAATACACGGAAAAACGCATCGGAAATGTTCGGTACAGAGCTTGGTTCCTTGTATCGCTAATTCCGGAACGACCGAGCACGCTCTCAAGAGTAAAGCCATATTACAACCGCATCTGCTAACAAGCCATATCGCGAATGAACTCCGCCGAACGGATATATACGTTCTCGTGAATATCGCCGGCGTGTAGAGGAGAATTTCATCTTGAAGTACAAATTCCAACATGGTTCTATTTTGCAACACTAGACGTTTACTCGTTGTACACATTATCCGATTCGTGTACGATGCAACGCAGGCATGCACGGTGTTCTGAAAAGACATCGTAAGTTACAAATTGCTCTTTCTTTCTTTCTTTGCAGTCACCTCCTGGTATCACATTTCCTCGTCCTTTGTCCTTCCATCTTTCGTCCACTCGCCTCCCTTCGCCTACTTTCGTCTTCCTTCTCCGAATAATGTATGCTGAATATTTTGTTCCTTCGGTTCAAGGGTTGCAGATTCTTTACGTGGATTATACAGTAGAGACTAAATAATATATGCACGGACACTTTTTCTTTTCTTAGTTTATGCCTGTATTAACTGTTATTTATTAAAAAATTTGCCACATTATATCGAATTAAAAAGAATTTTAATATTAAATTAATATTAACATATAAGAAATTAATATTAATTGAATTTAATTAAAAATTATACATTGATATTAATTTCTTATATATCTTTATTTCTTTATATCTTTCGTAGTTTGGTTACAATACAAAACATCTTAACAACAATGAACCCTCAGTTTTATTCATAACACGGGCATAGTTCTTTCTTTTCTCTAACCCACTTTACATCGATTTTGTCAAAATGTAAAATAAATTGTTTGCTTCTTATTATATCGATTGCATACGATAGCGCCACTTTGACACACGAGCGACAAATTAAGCTGAAAGAAATTAGGGCAGGATGAGGGTTAATCTTCTGTCCGTGACTGTACAGTTGGCACCGATCACCTTTTGCAATTTCCGTTGCAACGAAATGCTCAAACTCAACTGTTTTGAAATAACAAGATGCGGTATCCCGTCTCGCGTTCCGGGAACGATCTTAGAGCGTTAGTGGCGTGCAATCGTCTCTAAAAATCCAATTCTTCCCAGTAGATACATCTTTCCATCGCCTCGCGTTTCCCGCCCCGCCGTTTGCTTAGCCCGATAAGAGGAGAGCGGTCACATGTACCAGCAGAAAATTGTCTGCGACTTACGATATCCTTCCAGGATATCGCGCCGGCTTAACTTAACGCCACGGCCGCGTGCAGGCTGTTCTACACGTGTAACTCGCCGCGACACTAGCGCGCGAGTGTACCCAGAGTGTACAACGCCGCCGCGATGCACGTGCCTGTGTGCAGGGAGAAATGATGGTGATAAAGTTTGGCGAACAGCTGCGGGGAATGTATCGTCGTTATTTGTCCGGGCGCGGGTCCTTTTTGCACCGGCTTCCTAACCACCGTCCAACAGTGTTTCATCACGTTTGGTTCTTGCCCGCGGGGGTAACGCTTGTGTAAGGCTAACCGAATAGACTTTTCTAAAAAAGTTACAAATGCAAGCACTCGAGGTAACGAGGTGTTTCCGCTTCGGCTACTTACGAGAAGCTTACGAGCAGTAGATGCTGTAAACTCTTCAAGTTCCTTCGAGGATCCTTGATCGACTTTGAATTCTCTTCTTGTACCATGATTTTTGTATGCCTTCCTATTATCCCACACTTGTCACTCTTACCCGAAGGACGGTGTTTAGGGAACGGGGATCGGGGTAGATTAAAGCGCCTAAGATCAAACAACGATTGCGACCCCCTCTTCAAATAGTAGGACAAATATTATTCGGTTGGCAATTAAGTGATTGCGGATTTTGTTAATAGACATTCTTTTGTTTTCTCAACGTGTTCAAAGTAATTAAGTTATATTGTTTTCTTACTGTCTAGACTTTCATCTTCAATTTAGTAAGAAAATTGCGCCGATTAATTATTTAGTTTCGTTTTTATTGCAGTTTAAAGATGGAAGGTCAAAGAGCGCGTTTCTCCTTAAAAATAACAGTTTTAATTGACGCACTGTATATTTGATGTCCAAATTTGGCCTCCTTAAAATATAATAACTTAAAGGCATATCATTATTCAAGGTAAAAATATTATACACTCCTGACATAACCTGACATTTATTTTTGCTTTCGACAATCTTAATAATTCATAAACGAACTGCGGATTTGATACGTAATAAAAATTGTACACCTTAATGCAAAATAATAGTCTACCAAGAAAATTATATGTAACAAATCTTATGTACAAATTTATATTTCAGCTATAAATTGATTTCTGCCATAAATGGATAAAATCAGCAGGCTAAATTCAAGAAAATAAACTAAAATAATGTAGAAGTGAATTTTTTGTCTTAATTATTGTAAAAGGTTGGAGATAATGTAGAAGTGAATTTTTTGTCTTAATTATTGTAAAAGGTTGAAAATAATGTCAGAGTATTTTTAATCTTTTTTAACGTCTTTACTTTTGTGATTTTCTTCTACGAATTTTTATCGAAAGCATCTGCAGCCTAATACACGAATAACAAACCTTTTAAATTCTTCTTACAATGATACCTTTTTCATTTCATCATAAGTGCATGAAACCACAGACCAATAATAATTCCGTTAAAGTGGTATTTCTCAATGAAACGAAATTCTATGAAACTAAGATAAGGAGATACGCTTAGCACACCCTTGACTCAGGTTCACAGACGCGACCGGTTAAACGAAATGCACGTGCATTCACGTTCCAGCAAAATGAATGCGAGCTCGTCGGGTTGGTCGCGCATGCCGGAAGAAATATTGCCCTTGCCAATATCGAATTAGCACAGTCAGCAGGCAGGGGTTTAAAAAGTCATATCTCCACCTCATAAACCAAAGCCGTTTTAACACTTACCTGGCGGTGCTCTATTTGCCGGAAAATTTGTTCCACTTTGCTTAGCGAGAAATTATCGCGGTCTCTCTCGTCCACGGCCACTCCCACCCTTTCCATCCCGCTCCCTCCGACCCTGCCAACCCCCCTCGCGGCCCGTCGCAGCACCCCAAACCACCGGCATGCCACCGCCTCGCATCTCGACCTCATCCAATTCCCATTGCCTGTAGTGGTGCGACGTGGCTGTTCGAGCAAAAGCGAGCGGGTAAATATCTTGCAGTGACGGTAAACGGAATTGAATAAACATTTTTCAGCAAATAGAATCGACAATGGTACGAATTTAAAAGTCGCTGAGACGAGCACAGGTGGTTCCCCCGCCGCGAGAACGCGCGCGCTTCGGGGAGAGCACCGAATGGAAAAATTGCATTTCACACTAACCGTCTCCCTCATCCGTTCCGTCGCCGTCCCCTTACGAGCGACCCTCTCTCGTCCCTTTCCAGTTTCCCATGACCATCGACGTCGCCATCCCCCCATAAAGTCGCGCATCCGTGACCCTCAACGACCGAGGCGCGAGCCCGAGAGGGTGGAGTCCCCGTGCACTTGACTTTCTGAGCCAGTTATCTCCCGATTCTTGCCGTGAATTGGTTATAAATGCTAATGTACGAGCCAGCTGCGGTGCAATCTCCGAGAACGGACGTCCTTCGATGAAACGTGGCCGTCCTGCAATTTTAAGGTCCACCATGTCGCGATATATTACTCTGTTGGAAGATGAACAGCCTAGGAAACGATATGTTCGAAGGCGACTTCCAATTTGGCGAGTTCAGGACATGTGGTCAAATCATCCGTTTCGATCGTTGGATGATTTCGCCTCAAAAGCTATCCAAAATAATTTACGAATAAATAAATTATTTAGGCAAACTTGATTAAAAGCATCATTCTGATGCAAACGAGTGTTTTGTTAAAACTCTCGAATTGGCAAATCTTGTCTAGAATTTTTTAAATTCCCTTAAACGAATTTTATCGTGATAAAATTGTTAATTAATATTGTATACGTTGTTGATAAAGCTCGAAAATAGCGAAAACTTAGCCAATTCAAAAATGTATTTTTCGTAAGATTAACCCTTTTGCACTCGAGTGGTGACTCTAAAGCACCACTAAAATTATTCTATTTCATTCCAAAATAATTTTTGGAACAATAAGGTTTAGATTTAAAAAATTGTCAAGTAGTAAAACTGTTGGTAGGAGTTACACGAATAAATTTTGTATGCATAAAAATTTATTTTGTTAAATAGAATGGAAATACCACGAACCAGAAAAATTGTTTCAGATTTACAGATAAAATGGCTCCGAGTGCAAAGGGTTAAAATACGTATATCTTAACTTTGGTAGGTCATTCAAACCCAGTTCAGTTTGTAGACAATTGTCACTCAAATATTAGCAATATTATTGAGATCGAAAAATTTGAGAATGTAATTTAAATATTCTTGAATATCGTTTTCTTTATTAGAACTCGCTAACTCACAAGTAAATTGAAATAATTGCTGATATTATTCATCTCACGACAGTGTCACTTTTTCGGAAAACAAATAGTGGAACGTGTTAACCCAATTTGTAATTAAAATGATTTTTTTCTTATTTTGAATTTATCTAGAAATGATATTTTTTAAACCGAGACTAAATAATTTTCTTTTCGAATCGATAGTCTAATAGATTTCAAATTTATCATGGTCATTTTGAGTATTCGCTGTCACAAATTTAACGTACGATTTTTAAAAATACACTTTCATTAGTTGATACAGCACAGATTTTAAAACTCCGAGATTTTAAAGCAACGAAACAAAGTAGAAACGTAGTTTTCCAATTTTTGGACGCTTTAATAATTCGTACGCCACATTTTATTTACAGTATCCATCTGTCCTCAAAATGATTCAGCTTTTAATTTTACACGAAGCCCTTTGTTTATTCATGCATCAAATTGCAGCGCCGCTGTTCTAGCTTTTTTAAATTAATTTTTCACGTGAATAGTAAATTACGATCGAATGTAAAAAACTGTAAAACGTTTCGAATGAATTTCTTGCGAAATCATTTTTGGATTGCGGATTTTATGTGTTTATGATACAATTGAGAATGCACGTATATATATACGTGCAATAATTAATAATATTATATAAATAATTGTGTAGGTGTACTCTAAAAACGCCAAAATGATAAAAAGACAAATGACTAATTATTATTATTATAAGGTTACTGTAAATTAACTTAACTCTATATTATCTTACTAATAAACTTGGTTAATAAACGAGACACATCTTAATAAATAATAACATTTCCTGTTTCTCACAATGAAGACTTGCGCCATTATCATTCTAACCCAGTTGAATGTGGGTGATAAAATTATTTAATGAGATCTGCAAGTTAATATTATTTAAGATTAGTTAAGATCTGCACAAACTATCATCGATCCTTAATCTGTCTAAGACTTGCAAAATTTAAAAATGTTATAGCTTTGCGATTTTTCTTCAATTAAACAAAAAGACCATAATTTTATGATACTGTTGACGTGGCAGTCGAAGTTGTTAAATCGCCAGAAATTAGATGATTAAATAACAATTTTGTAGGCTTAGGGTTTAAACGAACCCGGGCAACGCCGCAAGATTAAAGAAATCAAGTTATTGCATAAATGAAACAAATTTTATGACGTTAAAATCTTTCCCTGAGTTCGGAGTATAATAAACCGTGTGCGAAGTATTATCGCTATTTGTCGTAGAACTCACACATAGGACATGATCACATTCGGCTGCGATACTGCTCCGACATAAAATTTGTAGCATTGCAGGTTGAACAAGGATTTGAATGGCCGCGCAGCGATAAGATGAAACGATTCTCTTTACGATTTTGGCTTTGAAACAGACACGTTAAACGGAGAAAACTGTGTAAGGACAAACGCTGAGGTAGTTTCGAAAAGAAGTCTGCTATTCTTTTAAAATGGAAAACATTTCTTTTATATCTCGTAATTTTCTCGCTAAATTCGAATAAATTTATTGTCGTCGCATATTAGTTAAATTAAAGATTGTATAAATCAAAAAGTGAAAATTGTCTCACCTCAGTTTTCCCTAAGTCTATAGTTAATTATTTATTAACAAGAAATAATTAACATTTCAACAGGACGATTTCTTATAGTACTTGAACATTTTACGTGGTTTCTCAAGCTTGCACCATAAAAGAAAAAACGAATGCATCAGTATATTCTCGAATCACCGCGCAATACATATTCATGTATGTACGCGGTGATTATTCGTAGTATCGCCACATCCCATAAAACTGTTATCAAGCAACATTTCTGCATCATGATCGGTGGTAACTGCTAACTAGAGAACGGTATCCGCGCTAAGAGTCGGGTTTCCATAAAACCGCCTGCGATCCGTGGGCCGCTTTGATGAGCTATAAACTTCGTATCGTCCGTTCTTTGATTGTTTACAATAAAAGATTAAGGGGAGCCGAAGAACAATCAGTCCTTTACATAAGGATGGGAGTTTGCTCGTAAACGGGCCGTAAAACGAAAAGTAAGAGGGTTGGGAATCGGAACGGAAGCGGTGGAAGGTCAGTTCCATGCGTGCGCCATCGCTGGAACCGATTTATGGTAGCGAGCGTGCCTCGGCAGTTTGTGTTGGAAAGGGTGTTCGTTTCTTTGTCGGTAAAAAGGGGGGATCGAAGCGAAACGATCGATCAGGTCGTACAATAAATTAGCATTGAGTTAGTATCCAACGCGATCAAATTCATTGGCTTATTTTCGGGGGAGGGGCGTGCGAATCGTTTGCTAAGTTCGGCTACGCTTGTAAACGAAAAGGCACCAGGGATGGCTGTACCCGTCCAATTTTCTTCCGCAAATACGTATCCGCGCTGTTTCGGGGCTTTTGCCTCGAACTCGTTTGGATTCCACACCGCGTGGGATTGAAGTCAGGGAACAATAAATCCTTCGGTGCATTATTCTTCGAGCATCTGACTGGTAAAAGCGACGCAGCAAACGGCGGAAGAGCTTTCGTCGCTGGTATCGAATTCTGAAAGGCTCTTACAGTCTTTCGCCATCCCGCGGAATCACAAACGAACCATCGGAATGTAATTGCGCGCTGCCATTGGCCAGCTAGGGCGGGTCTTTGCCACCGGTGGGCAAGATATGAGAGGCATTCGGGGAATTAAACTGTTTAATTTTACGGTTTTCGTAGTGCATACTCCCCGCTCTGTTTCAATTAAGTTACAGCGGTTACGTGTTTACCGATGCCGTAACGCGAAATCCCTTTGATAACTACTCATTTGGTGGCACGGCAAATTTCGAATTTAATCCTGTTTTCCGTGCATAATTAGAATGAATTGTTTTCCTTCCTCGAAATGCCACTATGATGCCAAACGTGAAAACTGTTTTTGGGAAAGAACATCATTGTTGTCTCGCAATAATAGCAACTATAACCCATGTTTCATTAAAGAAAAAGCCACACTTTATAATTTAATTGGTTTGCTATAGTATCACAAATAACATTATCAATTCTATACAAATTCTTTTTTAAATATTGGTGTGTTATCAACACATACAATGTGAATGCAAATAATTTTAAATTAATTTGTAAAACGATTTAACGGTGTTATGCTAAAGAAATGTGTTTTATAAAGATATTATGCTAACTGTTAAAATTCATATAAATCCATAACGTGGTCAAAACTGGTACTCATGTTCGTCGCAAATGCATAAAATCCTTAATTTAGTTATTATTAATATACCGATTTTATCATTGCGCATATTCGAAACGTAACTGCGCCGTGTCTGACTGTGCTCGGCAAGGAATTTCAATAACTCTGTGTTACGACGATATTAAAAATACCGTAGGAACGTTTTCAGTTTTCAACTGTGACGTCGGAGCTGCCTCCTATATATCCCACGTATAAGGTACAAAAGCTTCCGCGGAATCTTCGAATTTAAATATCACTGAACATCTAGCCAGCCACGGCTCTTGAATCACGCTCGGATATGAAGAACTCCGGAGCTTTAAACCAGTTGATCTTGCTATGCATTTATGGATGTCGAAGGCTCGAAAGACCCGGTACGCGCTTACGACGAATCGACTTTTCGTTCGCTAACCGCACCGCACACGTCGTCGTCGTCGTCGCAGTCGTCGTCGTCGCAGTCGCCGTCGCCGCAGTCGCCGTCGCCGCAGTCGCAGCGACCGTCGTTGCGTTACATCGCGTCATTTTCATCCGTCGCGGGCCTTCCCGCGCTTCCTTTTGTCTGATTTTCGTGGGACCTGTATTAGCGGATTTGCGGATGATCGTCGATTATAGCCTTCCCGTTGGAAAGTTCTCGAGGACCGTTCGACATGCGCCCGGAAACAGGAACATCACGCGGGAACTTCTACGCGATTTCCCCAAGGGCCTTCCACGATAATTCAACCGGTCTACTACGTCTGCCCAGAATTCAACTGTCTTCCAAGGCGCATCGAAACCGTTCTCCTCGGCGTCGGATCTCTAATTCTTCGTGAAATTTGATACGGTCGGCAAGAAGCGTTCAAGCACACCTATGAACTCGCGATGGACCACTGGTCCGCCTCGGACTTTCTTTAGAAGAAAGGATTTCTCCATTGGATTTCCATTTACGTCGTAGATCGCCGTGCCAGGACCTGCTCTAAGGAAGATATGTTTCTGCTTAAACTTTCTATTGGACATACTTCGAATTGTTAGGTCGTATATTCGCGGATAGAGCGCCTTCAAGTATCAAAAATTTAACGAACATTGGATTTATCCTTACACGTGGTATCGCACGTTAAATTGATTATTAAATAGCTTGGACGCTAGGGTAGTTTCCGTGCCTCTTATCAAGTTCCATGGAAAATGAAAAGTTTGATGTATAAATTGATCATCTATATTATTTCATATTTACCTATCAACATTTAAGATCCAGGAAGAGGTATCAATTTATATACAAAACTGTTTCTATACATTTTTAAACCGAGAGCATTGAAATTGTAATAGGCACATATCTACATCGTCATGTACATCCTCACCAAAAATATTAGAATGTTTGCTTATTTTATGGCATTATATTGTCGAAAATACATATTAAGTTACAAAATACATATTAGGTGTTCGTTACTTATGCAATTAAGTTATCCATTCAATGCATTTATTTTCTTAATGCATGCCGCTAAAAAGTATCAGAAATAATCAAAGAACTAAGAAAGCAGATGACGAAATTAATCTAAGAAGTAATTTAAAAAACGCGATAAGTATGTCGACGAAATCATTTAATTTTCTTTTATAAAATTGACATAAAAATATACAGTACACGATATAATTAACTGCGAAATAAGTTTTAAAAATTAAAGTAATTTCCTATCGGGTTTTCATATTTCTTGAATTTTATGTAAATGTCCTAATACTTTTAATAAAATAGTAAAGGTGGGTAGTACAAAATGACTGTCTCAAAATGTTTGCCATTCATAATAAGCGAGAATTTAAATATGAAGACTGACGCATCCGAAAGTTACTACCAACAAATTTTTCGTCCCGGATAAATAATTTATGCGCACATACTGGATATAACGAGACAAGCGATATAGCTGGGCAGGAGACCGTTTCGCATACAAAAACAGGTGAAAATGCAAAACTTGACTGCTAGTCCCAAGAGATTCATTTATTAATCAGAAAAGTTTGTCGTTGGATAATTCAGAATGTTGCATTCGCTGTCTGTTCGTTTAAGCATTCAAGAGGTTTAAGCATTTTAATGTTTCGAATACTTTTCTCTTTTTTTTTTCTAATTATACACGTATATATTAATTGCAGATGAAACAAATTTTCTATATTAATACTTCGCAAATTCTACGCGAGTATAGCGATTATTTATCTATGTAGCAATATGTATGAATCAGTTGAATCTTAATTAGTCGAAGTATATATTTATTATTTATTTTATTAAAAAAAAATATTGCAATTGAGGATTCCACAAAGTAAGGGCGATATATTTTTTCTTCTTGGCTTTCAAAACATATTGTTTGCATATGAGTGGTATTTTTGACGATATGAAAGAATATAATTCTTGTATCTAAGATTTTAAAAAATGTGTAAATTAACTTTGAAAAATATCATACAATAATTTTAAAGATATCAATTATTCAGACCAGAAAATATTTAAGAATTACAACATGTCACGGTTTTCTATACTAAAATTTTTCCAATATTATTAATTAACTCTTCGTCCACTGCGCTGGAATCAGGACGAGCTAGAGTGGGGAGAACCGCAAATATGTTTTAGGAGAATTTCAGTGTAGGTCAAAAATGACTCCGTCACAAAAAAACACATTTCGATAGTAGAAGAGTTAAAGACCGTTAAGAGTTTTTATCCGACCGTTCGACAATAAATTCGATCATTTTCATGTGAAATATGAAATCGTGAACATTGTGTGGTGTTAGCCTTTTGCACTCAGAGATATTTTAAATGCAACGCTAAAAGAATTTGTTCCATCCACAATATTATCATTTTCTATGATTCATTACATTTTATGTACACAGATTTTTCACTCTAAATTCATATTTTTCTATACATCATATTTTTACCTTTTTGTAAATAAAATATACCCTCTTTTAAAAATCTACGAAATTAATAAATTATTAATTTCTTACAAATCGAAATCAAATTGAATTTTTCTATTATCAAAATCAAGAAACGAGAATAAATAAGGACAATACAATAAATAAAAATTATCTGATCCTATTAAGAAAAGTATTAATCTGTTAGCTGCGTACGACGTGTATACACATCATATGGAAATAGCAATTTTATATCTTACAATAAAAATACTTCTCTTACGATTTATGTCAAAATGCAACTAAATAAAATAATTAACGCAACGTAAAAGGAGTCGTAGTGCAATGGGGGTTAAGCCTTTTTTCGTGGCATCTTCTTCGCCATAAATACATCTCGGATATGGCAGCGTCGATAGCGTCTCACATTGCAAATTTCACGGCTGGGTGTCTCAAATATCGGAAGCAGTGTGTGTGTGTGAGAGAGAGAGAGAGAGAGAGAGAGGGAGAGAGAGGCGACGGTGGAGATGGTAGAAAGGGGAAACGGTCAGTTCCATTTCCATCGCTGAAGGTTCTCTCGCGCCCCTCGGCCTCGCCTCCGCATTGAAATATTACCGCAATACCGCGCCGGGCTAGGAGCGTAAAGAAAAGTAAACGTGAAATCCAATCGACCAATCCTATTTTCTCGCTTCTGTTTGCAGATTACCTCGATCGAGCGGAAGGAGAAGGACGGGGGGCAGCTTGGGCGTCGCGTCGCGTCGCGGCTTTGCTGATTTATTCGCCGGGCGTGCGGAATGAAAACAGCGCGGCGCGCCGGCATGAAAGGCGCAGGCAAATTACCGGATCGAGCCTGACCGTGTTAATCGGCTTTTCGCAACGAGTTCTCACCTGCCGGTGGAACGAGAGTCCCCCGTTAAATTGGGATTGCCAGGTCGGCGAACAAAGCGAACAGAAAGAAAACCCGGAAAAAAGGAAGGAGGAGGAGGTGGGGGAGGGGGGGGGGGGGGGGTTGGCGGTGGTGCGATGGGAGGAACGGAGACGGGTCGAGCGATGAGCGGAACCACGCAGCCGCGACTTGCATCGGGAATACTTATTCCGGAAATCCGGTTTGTCGGAACGAAGCCTTGAAATTGCCATCCACTTCTTTGCCGGTCGCGTACCCGACACTGCCGCCACATCCGCGCTACCGCCAAGAAAAGATGGGGTAGCAGGAACCCGCTGCCTGGCTTTACATTCATCTGCTGCGAAAGAAAGTTTAAGCGACTTATGGAGACACTCTTGAAATTCACTCCGCGCCGTTCCCTAAGTTTCTATTTTTCCGCCGACAGCGGGAAAAGGGACCTAGAAGTGTATCCCATCGACCTCCTTCGAATTTGATCGATCGATACATCCTCCGCGAGAGAACACCACGGCCTTGTCGCCGAAAATTATTATCGATACTATAAATAACTGGAACGGTGAGTCCGGGGTGACCGGGGCCGCGAACGCCGCGCCACATTATGCATCGATAACGGGCTGTTCAATAAAACTCGACGTTATTCAGCCGCGACGCGCATAAATATTTCTTAAGCGTATGCGTCCCTTAAAGAGGTAATATCCCAAGGGCGAGGACCGTGTCCACGGAAAACCGCGCCGAAGAGAAACTAATATCCCGGGCGAATATCTCAAACATCGATTTTATCTAGAGAATTCTGGAACGCGTTCCAGTGCGGACGGGGCGCATGGCAGTCCTCTAGAAAAATGACGGGAGCGCCCCCGATCCTGGGAAATCCTCTCGCGATCGGTAGCCATCGAACGACCGTTTTCTACGAGGATAATAAAAATCGACAGTGACTGCGATCAGGGTGTCGATTCCCCGACAACGGCCCTCTGTCTTCGCGCGGCGAAATTTTCCGCGAAAATGCCGGACCGTGTCCTTGTCCGCGCCCGCTCAGCGCCCGACATTCCCGTGTAAACCGTTGGTAATTTGTCAGCGCCGGACTCGACCAATGGAGTGTTTCGAACCGAGACTCGCTCGCACTGGAAAATCTGATAACCGGAGAGCTGGCGTGGACGTGGTAGGTTCGGTTCGAATGGATTCGCACAGATCTCGAAGATGGTCGCGAAGAAAACTGTTGAAGAAAGAGCTGTCCAAGGTCGACGTTGACGTACCGATTCGGTTAATATTCGGGACTGCGTGAGGTATGAATCGGTGTTAAACGCCGGAGAGAATCGGAGAAGGAGCTCGGAAAGGTTTCGGCTCGAACACGTTCGATTTGTCCGTAACCGAGCTGCGCGAATAACGCGAGACTAGCCGGCGAAGGAGGCGAGAACCCGGGGATAGATCCAAGGTCCGAGCTTATCTGCCGATTTTTCTCCTCGGGCGTCGGTGATCGAGTCGAGAAATGCGAACGACCGACTGCGCTAAGATACCGTTCGACAAATGTGAGTCAGAGGACAGAACCAGGTGATCCGGCAGGACGGGAAAAAAGAGGATGGAGAAGGACAACGCGAGACATTACAGGGCTTACGAGGGCTTCAAGCCCGCGAATAATGGCAATACGTCGTCCTTGAAGAGGTCCACGTCGGACCGCTCGAAAACGCATCCATCGAGACAAGTGAGGTGTCTCTGCTTCGGCGGAGTGCCGGACAAGGCTAGCCAACACTCCTTCCTGAAAGGTTTTATTATAAACCTAGGGATATGCGCCCTCCTCGTGGGCTATACTCTGCTAGGTAGCTTTATCTTCCTCGCCATTGAAAGCGGCGCCGACGTTGGGATACAACAAAGGACACTTGCCACTACAATAGCGCGGGGCCAACCCACCAGACGGAACTCAACAGCTTGGATGAATCAGGTGAGTGTATCCACCTGCTGATTTTTCCACCGAATTTTTGTTTTCACGTTTTCCACTACACTCTATAGCGATTCGAACGCTTCTCGGCTGACTAACTGAAATCTTGATCCGTTCTTTCCGCGATGGAAAGTGCTGGATGGATATTGCGAACCTATTCTATTATTCGCGCGTTCGTTTACCTCGCGGCTGAAATATTATAGGTACAGTGCCGTGTAAAAATATCCGGGCACCTAGCGAATTCAGATAAATAGCGTGATAGAGCTGTAACAATGTATGCATTTTTTAAAAATAAAACTAATATCAGCAGAGCGCTTTTATAAAGATTACAATACGTAATGAATATACAACGGGCAACGATAATATTCGGACATCTTTTAAGATGCAATCTCTTCTTTAACCCCTTGCATCCCCTAGAAGGAACACGATGACAACTTGACGAATTCTATTATTTTTAATTTTCCAATTTCCCAATTACCCAATTTATAGTTAGACCCACAAAATCTAACACTAATGTAATGTCTCAACATATACTTTAAATATTTCTTATCGACGGCTACTATATTTGCAAAATATAATTGAAAGAGACTCGATACGCATTTTCAAATATTAATAATAACATTATTATCAGTCATAAAAATGTAAATAACAGTTTGTGCAGAGAAAAGCTTGAAAAACGTTGCTTAACTAGAAAGGAGGAGATTACAGAACCGTACTTTATTTATACTCGATTTATAATCGAAGCTAATGCAATAGAGAACAATATTCAGCCGCAATTTGCAGTAATGTCAATTCATGTTTTCCACAAACGCGCGAATGCCTGAAATGTACATTTTCTGCGCTATTAATTCGCTTTAAATTCCCTATATTCGCAGCAATAAATGCGACGTTGCCATAATCTTATTTTCATTTCAATGGCGGTGAAAATGAAAACAAAGCAAACATATCAAAATCATTGTAATCACATTACAATTGCTGGCATGAGCGAATAATTTAGTTTTCATTGTTTCGCGCGTGCTCTTATATTCGCACTCTTTGCACTGGGACAATTATTTCGAAACATGCAGTCAGAAATCCGTTAATAACAACAAGCGGAAATATAAATACAATCTGCGGTTGTTAAGATAGTATTTGGATCCGTTTTCATTATGTCGGAAAACCAAACAACCGCGAGAATATCGTTTAATTAATTTATTGAAATGTGAATTTTAAGAAATGTGGTGTAGAAATTAACGAGTTTAAAATGTAGTAAATAAAATGAAGCGTTGATTATTGTGTCGATTGAAACGAATCTCAATTTACCATGATACCTCTACTTTGATTTGGTTTTCCTCTCAATTTCCCTTGAATTCAAAGACAATCGAATCGCCGTTAACGTTCGTTTCAAGGAAGTTTTATCGATCAAGCGTCCCATTCACTTTCTTTCTTAAAGTGAAACCCGTCCTGCAAGGACTCCTATGGCGCGAGGATATTTCCGCTTTCACGATGTTATTCACGGCTACTGCTCTTAAATTACACGTTCTGACAATGGACTCCTTTAACTGTTTATACTCTACGTTAAAGACGCAAGCGATAGCTGCATTCACATGCAGAAAAATGGTCGTATACTTAGAAACGATTGAAAAAAAGACTTTCTTAAAATAGGCCTAAATCTTGAATATTTTTAGATGATAAAAGTCTACTAAGCAATTACCAAAATGCATTTCTTTTTAACTTTACTATTGCTTGAAATGACAAAAACAGTACAAATATTCATGTTTTTCAAGTTTTTATCCAGGGCCATAACAAAAATTAGAAAGTTGCTATAAAAGAATGTGTCAGCCCTATCATACCAAACAGTTTTTGTAAAAATATTTTTTTCATAACATGGAACCTTCCTGAAATATTCCGCGTTTACACTTAAACGAGACACCCTTTATATAAACGCATATTCATGTCTGTCGCAATGTTCGTTAAAAAAAACACCGCGGTGTCCGCAGTCTGAAATGAAATATAGACAGCATTGCTGCTGCTAGCTCCGATGCTTTTTTAGTGCTCCTTCCTCTTTATACTTTTATACCATTCGTTATTTTCGCACGTATAATTGAGTTTCTATCCATATACATACCTCCACCTATACTCCTCCGCATGTAAATTAAAATTCAATTGACTCGAGCGATTCCTATTTTCCTTTCAAATTTCAATCCTCAGAACATTGTTCTATCCAAATAGTCAATTTTATAGTGCATTGCTTCACGTTTTCAAAAATTTGTAACTTTAAACTTTTTAAGCTTTTTTATGCGATGTTCTTTTTTTACATGATCTCCAATATAGTTGTAAAAATAGTAGCATAAAGATTCACCTTCTAAATAATAATACTTTTAATGCAATCTGCGGCTTTGTTAACGAGTTAATGAATAAAGTTGGCTGCGCGCGCACCAGGATTTAACCTGCTGTTACACGCGCGAACCAGCTGACTGAAGCCGGGTCGCAATTGCTTTGAACCAGGATCAGAGTAACGAACAAGGATTTTATGAATTTCCTATTAATTTAAAAAATATCAGAAATATTATTAATGGAAAACTCACCCATTCGGTTGTAAATGTTGTAATCCAGAAGTTGTAATCCACGTATGTTAAACGACACAGGTTACAATGACGTTCACTTTCACTGTCATAGCAATGGAGACTATGGTTTTAAAGAAATCTGAGATGCTCTGACGAAAAACAGCGCTTCCAAACTGCAATTAATTTAATGTACCAGTAGTTGAAAGTATAGATTTGATTGGATTTGACCGCATGATACTTAACACTTTAACGACCGATCGTTTTTGAGGCTGCCACTCAGTAAGTACCGGTTTAGTTGCGCGCGCATTTACTCCCAGTACCAGCTAAATTTTCGCTATTCATGGTGTTGTGTTAATATTATAATTGATAAAGATATGGAGAGGTTAGTATACAACTATTGCGAAAACAGTAAATCCCACTATACGGTCGGCATATAATCAACGACGTTGACGCCGCGTAATTATAAAAACAACAACCCACTGTACGAAAACCGTCGATAACTAAAAGCCAATTAACCTCTTAGTCACGGCAGGATTTTGCGCAAATAAAGTTTTTCGTAACTAAATTACGATTTTCTCTTAATATACATGTATATATTTTCCGTATATCTATATATAGTATTAATTACATATGTTCTTTCCTTAATGTATTGTATATACACACTTTCACTTTAATTGTTTACTTTAATAATTAATAAAACAAGTGAGTAAAGCACAAAACATGCACGAAAGCCACCATAGTGGTGCATCGTGCCTGAGAGGTTAATAGGCTAGCGGTCGATAAGCGTTGACACTCGAAAAGTCGATTAATAGGCTAGCGGTCGATAAACGTTGGCAATCGAAAAGTCGATTAATAGGCTAGCGGTCGATAAACGTTGGCAGTCGAAAAGCCGATTAATAGGCTAGCGGTCGATAAAGTGTTTTAAGAATACATTTTCTCGTGTAAAGGTTAACAACGAGGCCCGAGCGAAGACCGTCGAGAATATTTGGATAATCACGGAGAGCCTGAACGTTCTTTACCGCGAGAACTGGACCAGGCTGGCCGCACAGGAGATCGCACGTTTTCAGGATCAACTGGTGAAGAGGATCATCGACGACATGAAGGCGACCCAGAACGTCGGGACCTACGTTGGAAGTTCGGCCAGCGATCCTGTGACCGAGCGACGTGCCCCAGAGTACGAATGGAACTTCGCCAAAGCGTTCCTGTATTCTCTCACGGTGGTGACTACGATCGGTAAGTACTTAACTGCATTAACGTGATATTAGGTGTCATGGCGGACGTCGTCCCCTCATTGAATTCGTGACTCGATTACTATAACTTCGGTATCAGCAACTGTTCCGAATGGAACGCTGGTTACGTAGTTGACCGAACGTGATCACGGTTATTTTTTATTCTCAGAAAAAGCTTTCAGAATCGTTATTAACACTCGAATAGCGAATCTTATTGACAAAAATATAACTGATAAGGAGAGATCATATCTGTGAGCTTGTCGATTTTAATGAAACTTTTCGTGGAGATTCTAGAAACAAAATAAGGTTCATTTCTGACAAACAGTATTCAACATATCATTTTTGGATTTCTCTATATACAGGATGACCCATTTACATGTCTTTTAGTTTTTCAAAAGTTAGTTAGTTAGTTCTTTTAGTTTGACAAAAATTGAATTCTTTGGTAGAAAAATATTAGCAGGTTTATTGAATCTTTGTAATTATAGATCCAATTGTTTATATCATAAATGTTCTGAAAAGCTGCCATTTTCGACTGTATTGTATTTGACGAGATAGGTAATAATTTGAGGAAGCATGATCTAGAGAATAGACAAGATGAGGAAAACCTTTCCATTCTAACTATGATATGTATTCAGCGGTGGTTTTAGTAGCCTGCGGCATAGCTGCAGCATCACTTTCAATCATTTCAACGCCACCAACGGGTATTCTAACCGAAATGAAACTCTGTTAATTTCTACCAATAAAATTGGACTCCTAAATCTCGTTAAAACAAAATGATAATTCTTGAAAAAAAATTCTCTTCGCCTTCTTTCTTGTTTATTTTACTCTTTTTTGATGTTGTAATTACGTACAGCCCTCTCCAAAAGTATTAGGACGTCTTCTTTATTAGTAAAAATTGTAATATTTCATTCACTTTAAATAGTTTCTGCAAATGTGCAATACAGTAAGTAAAACAGTACATATTGTACAGTACATGTACTATTGTAAAATAAAGAAAAAAGATCTAGTCGGGGTGTTCTTTCGTTAGGGAGGCGTCCACCTTTAATTTTACAAAAATCGAAACCCCCAAAACCAGTGCATTCGGTCTTCATAAACACAAAAATATTTTCGAGGAGACAACAGATTTTGTATTACTATCTATAGTAAGCTAACACGCAAAGTAATTGGAGTCAGGACAGCGGAATGAACTCGAATCGCTGCTTAAAAATATTTCCATTATTCGTGCCAAATCAGAATTTGTGCTGGCATGCAATCAGCGGAATAACCATTGAACGTAAGAATAGGGAATTTATCGTCAATATTTCCCGTGGACTGTCTCGTTTCGTAGAGTGGAAACCAGGCCAAGAAAATTGCAAACGTTGCAGCGCGATGTAATTAGTAGGTCGGTGGACCAACGCGGACGCGGGTAAACTTTGAGGGGCCGCTCAGAAACGAATAATTACTGGAGGCAAATACTATACATTTCGAGACGGCGGGCACCGAGGCAGCCAGTAACACAAGATAGCGATAATGGCACCGCCGCGGCGGCGATAGCGAAGATACTTATCTCCTCTGATTTCAGCTCCCACCCGCTTTTGCCCGAGTACATTATTTAACCTGTTAGGCGGCGAGTTCTTACGAGCGTGTAATCTCGTCGCCAAACTCCTGGTATTTCGTTTCCGTGATTTTTGCCGACCGATTGAAAATTTCTCGCCCGCCCGAAATTAACTTGCACAATTTGCTGCGATGCTCTGGAGCCGCGCCAACGTTTCATCGATAGTGTTTTACGGAGACTAGACAATTTATAGCCGTTTTTAAGCACGTAAAACACCCTACAATTTGTTATCCAATTATTTCTGTTTTCATGAAGAAGTGCATGGTTACGCGTCCTTTTAATCCCGAATACGATCATACTTTCATGATATAACTAAAAATCATTGAAACTTGTATTTTTCTGACACCGATGTCTGACTAATTGCAAGTTGTACTACTACAGCATTTTAACTCTTTGCACTCGAATGGCGACTCTGAGGCGCCATTAAAATTGTTATACCACGTTCTACAATTATTTTTACAGATATCACGAAAATTCAAATGTAAAAAGTTGTTAAAAGTGTAACTGCTATATGAATTATAAGACTCGATTTTATATAAATAGAATGCACCTTGTTATGCAGAATGGAAATGCTACGAGTCAGAGAAATTATTTTATATTTGTAGTTGAAATGTCTTCGAGTGCAAAGGATTAAATATTCTGAAATATTTGGCGGTAGTACTGTGAAATACATTAGGGTTTACAGTATCTTCAATTAGTGGAACCTATATTATTCTGAAAATTTAAACAAAGTTGGTTAAAATTGTTATCGGTAGAGTTGTGAGACATTGCAATTTACACTACATTTATCTGTTTGAAACTCACATAAGATTAACTGATTTCAACAACAATTTATCAATTTAAAACTGCAGAAAGATTAAACAAATTTTTAAATTTCAACGTATTATTGTCAAATTAATAAAATTACTAAAGAAAGAAAAAACTTTCTCTTGTGTTTCCAATTCTTATAATCGATGCACCCTATTCTTATTTTGCATAACAATCCATAGTCTACATGTAAGTTACTGATTATGACATCTGCAAAGTGCATCCTTCAACATTTTTGTCTCCTGTGCTCAGATAAAAAAGTTAAACAGCGCGAGTTTTTATATTAATTATATCATTCCAATACTACAATTAACCACCTGCACTATAATAACGAGTCAGGCTCGTGGTACAGATTTCATGCAAGTTCTAGTAAATATGAATATTATCAATTTATTTGGAATCGAAATAAAGAAAAATTCTTCTCTTGTCGGAGTCTAGAAACAAAAATACATGAAGGCAATAAAAGAAAGAAGAATTGTCTAGTCCTATTATTAAAAATATTAAGGACAAATAAGAACTAATCCACGCAGCGCGAAAGAAATTGTAATGCAAGGGGTTAAAACAGATTGTAGTCATTGTTTAGTAAACTAGTCTCTCTAACATTTAAAAAAAATTCAAGTTATTTAGTTCAGTATTTTAGAGGTGTATGAAAACATCCATGGGGTACGCTTAATCTTGATCCTCCTCCAGAAGACAAAATATTAGTCCGTGCAGTAGCAGTACGTGTTACGATCAAATATGAATAGATCAAGCGCTTGTTAAACCCCCTGGAAACGCGACGCAAGATTCAAAGTAGCGGAGCTCGCAGAACAGCCGGGCCTCGAAGACGAGTATGTTCCACCGCAGATACCATGTCCTTCAATAAACACCTCCCTCCCTCTCCCACCCCGCGGGTTGAAACGCGGGCGGCCAAAGCCGGGCCGAACAGTTTAAACAGACAATTAATCGGATGGCTAAACATTGAAGTAGGACGTGACGTTTCAAAGGTAAGTGGTCATCCCTTGCTAAATACGAAATGAGACGACGAAGAATTTCACGGCCGAGCGATCCTCGTTAAAACCTACTGGTTTCGCGCGTGCAGAAATCAAGCGATATTCGGTCGATAGGGTGGGGGGATGGGACACGGAATGGAAAAATAGCATGGAGGCAACGCGAGTCAACGGTCGCGGTACGAAACAGTGAGAGAGGGCGGCGGCCGGGGTGGGACAGTATGGCCGGCATCAATTTTTAAGGCAAACAAAGTCCAACATTAACGTGTAATGGCCACGATCCCGGTCGGGCATCTGTTGTCCGCTTTAAATATCGCAACAAGCCCAGCGCGGATCCGCCGCCCGACAATTCTAAAGCGTCCGGCTTACCGATGTTCGAACCGAGTGACGTCACGTCCGATCGTTTACTCTGGTTATTATTGAAACAGATTGGAAGTCTATGCGTTTTGTGGATATTACAAGAGAGGAAACGAGAGAGAGAGATAGAGAGAGAGAGAGAGAGAGGAAGAAGCGAGCCAGAAAAAATAGAGGTGAAACGAAATGGAGGGTTCGCTCACGGAGGAACAAACGGGGATACGAAGTAGCTTATCGAATTATCGTTGCGATATATAGTTTGCTTCCTCCTTTTCTGACTTTCTAATGCATCGGCAATTTCTGCTGCAGATATTCGTTACGGCTTACGCCATCGAACCTCTATACGTGTGCTTGCGTTGTATGGAAATCCTGCCCCGTAGCCGATCGCATTCGGTACATTAATGAAAAGAACAAAAATGCCTTTCTGATGCACTCGATCATTGATGCTCCGGCAGAGATAAACTCTTATTTATAGTGTAGAGTACTTTGGATTATCGTGCAAAAATTGGTTTTCCTGTTGATAAAGCAATGCATCAATTTTGTGAGTTGAGGATCAAGTAAAATTTCCAGCGCATAGCTTTCAATATTAATGATTTTATTGTTTAACGCTACGTTGCTGAAGTTAAGATTATGTTAAGTATCTGAAATAATCCTAAAAAGTCAGAAATACAGAGTGCCATTTAAAAAATGTTAAGGTGACATTGACTTTTAGTTGAAATACAATAATTATAATACTGATTAACTTTCATACGAAACATTTTTGGTCATACCATCGAAAGTGCTTGAAAAATCATGGCAATAATTATGTGCCACACTCTGTACTTCCAATATCCAGAATTGCAATAAATAAAATATGAAATTTATGATTACGCTACTAATGACGGTAGTTTCTGAAATGCAAATTAAACCTCTATCGAAAATGCAACCAGTATTACTGCCATTTAAATCTCTGTTAAAAATTCATCACAATTTAAGTCTCTATTAAAAATCTATTAGAAATAAATTTTCTATTTAAATTCCTATAAAAATGTATTTTAATTTGTTTTCACGAAAAATCTAGTTTAAATCTAGAATAAAAATCCATTATAATTAAATTTTATATTAAAAATATTGAACTACGCCAGAAGATAAAAATCTAAATTGGTAATAAAAAGTTTATATTCCATTTGATATATGATTTGAGAAATTTCCTTGACAGATATTTAGCGAAAATTGAAATTTAATTGATCCCTCGAGTATTTAAAACAATTCCTTACTTTGTATAGTATAATATATGCTACAGTTTATGAAAATAAAATGAGACATTTACTGTAAACGTATCGATAAACAGCAAATGATATTAACTGTAAATTCAAGTAACTACAAATAATGTTTTCCTAAATTTTTTCACATAAACCTTCAACGTTGCAGAAATTCATTAAGAGTTACCCGAAACAAATTTCATTGGAACATGTACCGTATTTATATCTCTTGTTTAATGAACATTGATTGTGTCGACAATGCCTGGTTAATTATTGCATTTCTGATGAATTTATACGTACTTTAATGCCTTCATTTTGTGCATGTATTGTGTATTCCATTTTGTAAAAATTCATTTTATGTATTTGTTGATTTCTTTTTGGCAAGTAAAGAAAGCTGCTTAAGCAATTTAAAAGTAAAGAAAGCTGCCTAAGCAATTTAAAAGTAAAGAATAAACTCACGTATAATTTTAAGTTTGAAATTAAATAAACAAAGGCATCGAGTTAAATAATTGTCTACTATTCAATGAAAAATAATAATTGTTCAATTCTTTGAAAATTTAAATAGAAAATCAACCTATGTACATATAATGTACAATTATAGTACAATACATTATAGGTAGGTAAGGAATTAAATTTATTTACAAGTGTACTTTACTTTCTATGGAATACTTAGAATGTTCCCCACCATTTTTCGCCCTACTATACTTCGAGATTTCTCCCTCCCCGTCCTATCAATTTTTATTTTCTCTGTTTTTTTCTATCCCATAAGCCCTTCCTCAACTTCTGTCGAACCTTTCTTTTGTCTTAATCCGTTCCTTAACTCCTCCTACAGTTTCTTTTACTTCCTTCTCCAGATTGAAAATGGCCGGTCGCAAGACGGGACAAATTTAAACTCCGATTTAAACTTTAAGGGAACCGTCGCTATCTTTACGATATAATAGATATATTACTCAATCCAATTATAAAGCGACGTCGAATACTTTGAAAATTGGGGAAATTTAGAACTGCGTATTTTCGCAAAATTCCGAATTGTAGTAATAATAGTAAAACTTAACAATTCATTAAATAATTAACCACTCCTTTTTACACAAACGTCAGTTATTTATAAGTAATAAGTAATATAATTATTATAAGTAATAATAAGTAATAAGTTATTACTCTCAAGTTAGTAAATGTTATATCGTTTACATTATTTTCTTATACAACGAGCACAATCGATAAATTGCGTGTAAAATTTGTTTCCCCGTTTTTGGAAGATTGCTTTCACAGGAAGATGATTTTAAAAACTCGCGCAAGATCTTCCAGTCTTTCGCTGGAGTAGCTCCCTTCGTAAAATATTTATGTATGCACAGTGTGTTACGAAAGATGCAGAACATTGAGATGACACTTTCCGTACACGCGGAAGATAGAATAAAAGAAAATGAAAATGAGATCCGAAAGGTATCTTAAAGCTATTTCACGGGAGAGCATTGAATTCTGTAATCAGGAAAGAGCATTATTGTATAAGTGGTATGCAGTGTTTCTATTCTGTTTACTTAAAAAGGAGACAACAAGAATGGAAGAGTGTTGAAAGGCAAGGGGTCGTTACACATATAATAAATGAGGAAGCAAAATTAGTATGAAGAACATACTTCATCCTTAAGAAACATTTTTCCAAAAACTCTTAGAGCTCACATAGTACACGTGTATAATATTTGTAGAGCGTACAATGCTTTACATAAAGATTTTTTGAATCAAATTAGTACACTCGTTTCACTATACATTACGTTAGAATATATAAATTTAATAGAGGTAACAAAACACTTGGGTGCTAGTGTACCAAGCATTGAATGAAAATTATATTATGTATTATTCCATGTACTTCTTGAGTTCAATCGCTTGGACAATTTGAGGAACATTGCAGATTATAATACCAAGTAGACGTTACGTAATTAATCAATTTTCTCAATTAAAAATGTACATTATTGTAAATCTGTTTAAACAATTAATCAGTTTTCTTATTATTATTATTAAAGCCACAGTTGTTTCGGAGAAATTATAATTAAATAATGCTGTAGAGTATTGGAGCCTTAATACGAGATTACCAATTACTGTGCCTTTGCTCTGTTTTTTGAAACAATTGGCTCTATATTTGTCGAATAAGACATATCAAATTTTTGTATTATTATTTTATATTATTTCCTCTTATTTACTTTTTAATGGAAATATTGAATATGTTTCATTCGACAAATATAAAACTAATTACGCCCGAAAACGAGGCAAAGGCACATCAATTGGTCAAAGAGTAAGCAACTCCACGACCCTATGTTTCGTACAACGTGTTATGACCATTCCCAAGTTTGGGTCAATCACAACTGCGCGCGCATTAACACGGAAACCAGTCCGAAATTAATTTCGGGAACCGTATCCACTAACCAGCATATGATTAAATCCTTCAACAAAAACATCATTCGCTTGGTTTCTCAGCCGTACTTTGACGATTGCTGAAACTCCATAGCAACAGCAGCAGTGCGTTTCCTGATGAAAATCTTGAAAGATTTTCGGTTATCAAATCCAAAACTCGAATTGAACTGAAAAACTGTAAACTTTCATAAATGTTAATTACTTAGCAAACTTTTATAAATGTAAATTACTTAAAAATTAATTTTAATAATTTTACCTAAAAATTACGTAGATATATCAAATTGAAGGTGCAAGAGTAATTATTTAATCAGTGCAATTCTATCTCTCTAACGATTTTCATTTATAACTAAATAATATAGCACTTGTTGAATCAAATTCACTGCCAGCATTATATATTTAAAATATTCTGATATGCCCACATATTATTATTTGACAATGATAGACTAAACGATGACGAAATACGTCATACGTGCGCGTACATTATTATTTGAGAATGTCGGAATAAATCAAAATAAACCCATAGATCACAAATATGAAGCCAGGCCATTGGACATACACAACGACGGCATGTATGTATAATGACAGTCATAAATACGCGACCTTTGTACGGATAATATAGAACAGTGTTGCCCATGTTCTATGATATGAAGAAAGAGGATTTATTAAAATGTGACATTTATAAATTCGTAAACTCGCTGACAGCAATAAACTTATCTTTTTCATATTATTTCTAAAGTATAAAGTCTATATCATAGACAATTACATAATGATCTTTAACAGATTTATTGTATACGTATTTTTATGCTATTCAACAGAATCTTATTTTACACTCAATTTATAAAAGTCAGTCATCAAATCAAATTACATTTCATCGAATAATTTTATTCCATTTCATTTTACTTTATATTTACCTTAAATTTCCGTGGAAACATGTGTATTTTATAACATCTAACGCATTGAACGATATTTCAATTGATTGCGTTCGTTATCGCTTTTAATGCCAGCCGAAAATGTTGCATCCACGGGAAGAAACTGAGCCAGGCATAATAATTTCGAAATTCATAACAGCAAACGAAAAAATGAAAGCTTTATTTCTTGAAAATGTTGAGAAAACTATTTTTCAGGAATGATCTATCTTTGTTCGTCGGTCATTTAAAATGTCGTTCGAAAAACCCGGGGAACCTTTTCCTACGAGAATGAAAAATCTGTAGTTTCAGGAATAATTACATTGAAATGTAACTTAGATGAGTGGGTAAATGAATAACGCGAAGTTACTGGTACGAAGCAATTTGCATTAACGTGTCGCACTTAATTATATTCCCGGGCGCGGTCGAGTACGAGCGTTGTCGTGTTTTGTCTCTTCGTCGGCGGGGTAGCCTCTTCTAAATTAACTCTTAGTTTTCCAACTAAAAGTTCTCGTCGACGTCCGGACAAGCTTCGGTGTTGTCTTCTTTATTCAGAGTAACGAACTTTTTAATTGGTTGCTTCTGTATTCGAAAAATTTGATCTACCGCCGCGTGTGTCGCGGTAACGAGTGGCTTTCCAGAACGGTATAAAGCGCGTCGCGCGCTGACAATTCGTAATGGTACTTTGCAAACGGAGATTACACGTTACTCGGTGACACTTTCGATTACCGTATCAACTTTTGCGATTAATATGATTAATTGATACGTCGACCACTTTTAAAGATGTTTCGTCTTTCATTCAACTTTTTTTGTACCATGGACGAGGATCGATTAATTTCCATGTAAATTCAATCGCAATACTGTCGTTTTATCCGAAGAGGTTTAATACCATTCTGTTCATTAAGGAACATTTGCATTTATAAACAAAAATATTCTAGTATAAATAGGTTCCGAAAATTTGTGAAATATTTTCAATAAACTCTTGAAGAACAAAATTATACTTGTGAATAATATTTATAAAGTTTAGACTGAATGTTTAGACTTATGAATATTTATATTCATCTTCTATATTATATCTTCTAAATGAAAACAAAATTTGTTTGTTCTGTTATCAAAATTTAGGAATACAAGCAAATAAATGGAGACGCAAAGAAGAACAAAAATTCTCTCGTTCTATTAAGAATATTATTAAACGTGAAGTAGTGTTGATTAATGTAATAGTGAAAAATAATGTATAGAATGAAAAATCTGTATATTTAGTATTTAAACGAAATCACACGGCGTGAAATAATAATGAGTATGGCTACATGAAACGGAATAAATACAATAAATTTAATATATGTAATAACTGCACCGTGGTTCTTTTATATAAGATAAAAATTATTCTTTCAATTTTCAACATTCTTAGTTTCTTTTCATTTCTTCGTTGCTTGAAATTACATACACTCATTTTATTATTCATAATTATTATTCATTGCACAAACATACAGTTTTGCACGAAGATAAAAAGTGTAACAATATTTCTGCAAAGAATCGAACTGGGACATTCGTTTAATTAACATTATTGGCATTGCATGAATAACTGTTACATGCTTCGAATTTTACCTCGGCGATATTGCATATTTTGTAAAAAGTAACGTGGCAAATAATGAACAATGTATAAGATAAAAATTCATATGACAGTTTTCGCCTGAATACTTTACACGGTAATTGGGTGCATTTATAATTCGCCATGCATATCGGAGATACCTCATCTGTTTATTTCTTATGACGGTTTTCATTCAGACTCTTTATCGATCCGCGGTACGCAAAACGAGCCGCACCCATGATGCGTCCAGGCAGGACGCTTCGTTTCTTATTTTACGTCAAATTCTCTAACGATTTTTATGCAAGGTACAATTTTTGTGTTAATAAATACCATTATGAACATCGTTTGCATACTATAATAAAATTTTCGATTTGGTCCAATTATAAAAATATAAGTGATTGACATATTCAAGCAGTAAATGTCTTAACATACGAATCGTACGAACTTTACTGACAAAAATATAACTGACTACTGACTAATAATTATTTGTAATTTTATTTATTAATTTCGTTCAAAATGTTTTTTAACATACTTGTTCTTGGAGTTATTTATCGTTTTACTTATTAGACATTTTCATTATACTTACTTCATATAAATATGCATGTTCATGCATTTATAATTTCTCTATTTGATATAGGAAAACTAAATGCATAGGACATGTTTCGTTTTTCGAATTTTAATTAATATATATTATAAATATAATAATTTAATATAATAATAAATATTATAAATAAAATAATTCATTAATGCGTATAAAGATTAGAATCTGCTAGAATTTTCTACATCAAATAAAGAAAATTAGAAGTGCGTAACATACATATTACATTGTATGTAGATGCAGTAACCGTACAATATGATGTATGTACGGTAATAATAAGTATTATAAGTAAGGAAATAAATATATGTAAGGAAATAATAAGTTTGTAATAAGTAAGGAAATAAATATATGTTTTTATAAGTATATCATACTTAAAGCGATTTAAAACTTGAGTAAAATGAAGTGAATAAAAAATTGTTTAACATCCATCATTTTAATCGGGACCCAAGCTTTCCTTTTGTATTCTAATTATGTATACTACTCGCACGAATGTATGAAAACTAAGAAAGTATACAAAGTGTACGAGAAGAGGTCGTTTAAACCATTTTTAAAGCCACTTATAGCAGTCTTTGTTTTAATTTTTCGAAAAATTAAATTAATTAGACATCTTTTGAAAGATGTCTCGCTTTCTCAACGAATGATCAACTTTACTCATTGTTCTCGCAAGTCGAACACTACTTCGATATCGTTTGAATATTTCTGAAGAATTTGTCTCGGAAACAAGAATTAATTCACAATCAGCGAGGACCGAGCCACCGAACGGAATTTCATGAGAATTTCATTTGGCCACAAGTTTCTAAATACTCGGGGGACCGGACTATCTTAACAAAAGTTTTCCCAGGACCTGTAGCTGTTTGTACAACGGAGCCGTTCGCAAATATCGCGCGCGACACTTACGATAAATCTGGTCCAGCCCTCGGGCACATAATCCGGTTTACGTATCACGGGAGACGAATCGTCCGTTTGTATTTTCTCGATATAAGGTCGCATGAATATTTGGTCGATTGCCTCTCCGCGCGGGGCCTGTGTGTTATGTATTCAGAAAACAGTCCGAACGCTGCTGGACGAGGACCAACCACCGGAGAATACGGATCTCCGGGATCAAACACAATCTTTATCTCCTCCGAGGATATCTCTTGTACATGTACTGCTCTACCTACACTCCCAAAGAAATAGATAGCACACGTGTACTATCTTTAATTTCTCGCGTTATAATTATGGCACAGGAAATGTGCCAACGATACAGAAAGACTACCTTCTACTAATATGTAACACTTTATATGTATATTCGCACTCTGTAGTTTTTGGGAAATCAACTCCGAAATATCGTTGAACGATTAAAGTGACAAATTCCACACACTTTGAATTATAATACGCGATTGCTTAAAGGATCCAGTTCCTTGCTTTAAAAGTTAGGAATTGTGAAATAAAGGATGCAAAGCCGGTGATTTGACCGGCAGGTTCACAGTTAATTTTAATTCCCCTGAAAATTCATTACAAGCCCGCGTCGGATAATTCATTTCTAGTCGAACAAACTGTCTCGGCAGCACGGGGCTGTCAGTCTTCGCAGCATCGCATAAATCACCATTAAATTAGCCCCGCGTTTGGTCCCGATGCATCACGCCAGGGCGAAATCCACACCATTCGCAATATAATAGATGCTGGCTGCGCGTTTTCAGGTTTTGTCGGATCTTGTTCCCTGGCAGGAGCAGGCTTCGAATGACGATAGTCAGAGGCCCGAGGGGTGGGAATCCATTAATCATCTCGGCTGGTTACTTTCACGTCGTCGTAATCTCCACACTTGCGTTCCACTATTCGTCGTCAAGGTTGTCGCGCATCCATAGCGGTGTTTTTTTCAAGAGAGAGAGAGAAAGAGAGAGAGAGAGCGGGCTGAAGAGTGGCAACGCGAGAGCCAGCAGCCCCTGATCCCGTGGTTCTTGAGCCTGGCCGTCGCATTTTTCTCTCCTCTCATCTCAGCTGCTTTTTGTCGGGTACACTACGGCATTTTGCACGGACACTATAATTTCTTCCGCCGTTTTCTGTCGGTGTCGCACGCAGTCCGAGAAACGACGGGAATGGAAGGATAGGACAGGCTTTTCTGCGACATCGACAACCAGCAGCGACACCGGCACACCGGCGCGGCGCCGGCACCGGTACCCCAGCACGAGCACCGGCCTGACGAGGACCAAAGGCGGCCTTTCATTCTCGGCAGTTTCACGAATTTTAATCAGAGGATTCGAGGCGTCCTAAGACGGTCGGTGGCATTCGACCTCTCCCTGACTCGCTAATGGATTGCTAGGCGAGAAGAGGTCGCGGACTAATCGCAATTTTGTTCTCCGTTTCGGTGCCGTGTTATCTCATCGACCTTTCGCCTTCCCAGCACCCCTCGTTGCCTCGTAACACCCCCTTTTCTTTTCCCTCTGACACGGCTGATTGCACTTCAATATTGCAAATCGGTGCTCGGACGTGCCGTGCCGCGTCGCACCGCCCGCGTACCTTTCGTTCGATAGAAAATCGAATAGCACGGAAAAATTCGAGTGTACTCGGTTTTAGCTAAAGATTGCGAATTAAGGGAATACTGGGTCGGAGGGTGTAGA
Source organism: Augochlora pura (assembly GCF_028453695.1). Lineage (NCBI taxonomy): Eukaryota > Metazoa > Arthropoda > Insecta > Hymenoptera > Halictidae > Augochlora > Augochlora pura. The sequence goes on along the minus strand of NC_135778.1, from coordinate 17,971,871 downwards.
ATATTCGAGGAAGATTGCGAGTCTTCCAGGCATGACGCGAATCCTGTCGAAAGTTGAACGGTCCAAGACGTCGATTAAAGCAGAAATCGATGGAACCTTATACACTCCGACACAAAAATATGGCTCCCGCTTTAAAATTAATTTAATTTTTATTTATTTAATACTATTAACAACCATGATTTTGTTTTTATACGTTCTCGCAAAAAATGCCACTGTGAACATGCACGAATGAAGTGGAATTAAATTTTACCAGTGTGTACAACTCTATTTGGAAGGAAAGAATTTTTAAGGAAATATTAATAATTCTATATAGCAATAAGTTGACAAATGATATTTGATGGTTAATATTTTGTGACTTCACATTTAAAAACAGCCATCATTCTCTCTGACAAAGATTTATTCATTAACCCCTTGTCGTACTTTAACGAGTCAGCAACATCTCTATCGAATGAATACTATACTCTTTATCAAACAGCAACAAATCGTTGTAAAATAAAAGAAAATATAAAAACGCTACGAACTTATTCCCCAAGCCAATATTTTCAGTGAGAAGAATTGGCGTCAAGAAATGCGATGATATTTGGAAAACGCCTCTTTACATTATCAGGATTTTACTATCGTTGACAAATGAGTGTCGATTATTGGACGATATAAACTTCGCTGTGCTAATTACACATATAATCGAGTAGCATGGAAACTGCAGAGTAAACAGAATAACAGGACGAAGTTGAAAGCTGGCATTACACCGGCCGTTAATCGGTCAACATTCATTTGTCAACTAGACGGCAGAAATCAGACAATGTGAAAGAGCTTTACTGTAACAGTTGGTTTGTTTTAACTCCCAACGTTCTATACATACGTGCAAATTATCGGACTTTTGTACGCGATACTGCTACTACGCGTTCGATACTACTCTTTTATTTTAAATTTATTAAAAAATAATTTCATCTCTTTAATCAATACTTTTTATTTATCAATATTAATCAATATTAAGCAAATATTAAAATATTCTTTAAAACTCATTTTTTAATTGTCAAGGCAGGATATCATTGGTCATTGAACTCGTCTTGATGCGAATAACAATATCATGCTATAAAAAGTAAACATTACTAATCAACGAAATATGTATATATGATCTTGAAAATCAATAAAATAACCTTAGTAGAAAGATTTCCTTTTTACCATCAGTTTCAATTCGACTAAATCACTCCCTATATATATAACAATAGATTCCAATTATTGAATTACAATTATTATTATTATTATTATAAATAGCAATCTAGGTTAATGGTACAAGCTTCTACGAGTAGAAGATTTTGTAGTATACCCGATTATTACTAATTAATTGTAAAAGGTCGTTTTCGTCTTACCTTAACAATTTTTGTACGTAAATTGCCGAGATACGTCGATTTTCTTATCAAGCCTCCTAGAAACAAGCGACAACTTAGGTTAGCAGAACAAGCTGAAAAGTTAGGTGAAGCCTTTGGGAAGCTAGATCAAAGTAGACCGAAGCGCCTGGCATCGGAGGCTTAATAAAAACGAAAAAATGTTCAACATGTAATAACGAGGTTCTTCATATGACAAGCTCGATCAGCATTAATATTCTTAAACGGAAACCGAGGCTCCCGGAATATTTCATATATTACGTCGCTCAACGGTGAATATCGTAAAAGGCAATGCTGACGGTAAAAAATAACCGAAGCTACCGACGTACGTGGAACATCGCTTAACTGTACCATCCAGATTATTATAAAATTCGCACGTAAGGTAATCCTTAAACGAACGTTTCACATTTATTTCATCATTCATGTGGAGAGTGGAAAAATCTTTATAGGAAAAAATATAACAATTTTTCTGAACATCATTGTTATTCTCTTTAAAAACGTATTTCAACAAAGAGTTTATTTCCTATTATAATTAATAAATAGTAATAGTTAATAATAAATAGTTATTATTAGATTTTGGATTATATACATTTACAAATACTGTGACTTACGTTCCATTAATTCCATTAAAAAAAGAAATACACGTTTACCTTTTTATAAAAACATACACGTTCCCTTTTTATATAATCGTTGAGGACAATTTTTACCTTGTAAATCCACTCTCTAATTATTAATGCCATTTTCCTGTTTATTCTAGTATTAACTACACCAGCAAAACATAATGTAGTTTCTGCATTTCATTTCTTGTATCTAATACGGAATAAATGTTCGAATATACAGTGTGTCTCATTTAAATATCTTGATAAATTAAAACAATGGAAAAATATATCAGTTACAAAAATTACGGAGTTTAAGAAAATTCAGAATATAATATAAATGATATTCCTGTAAGTGAAATTTATGGCATATAGTATTTTTGATGTTCAATTTCGTACGGAAATATTTAGTGTGCAATTATATTTGAAATCGTGATTTCTAGTGGCCGACTTCTAACCTGCGCAGAATCAATGGTTCCTGCTGGCAAAGACATGTAGCACGTTGTTGCCGTTTAAAACAATTCTTGATTGTTGCTACTTTGTTCCTCTGGAACGGAGCATCAATCGAATCCAATAGCGCAGCACGGGCAACCGAGCAAACAAAAAGAGAAAAAGAAGTAACAGCGTTTGAGAGGATCGCGGTGAAGTTTCGTAATGGCAAAGAGGGCTGCCTTCTCCTTTCGTGTTTCGTTGAATTCGAATGACTTCGTCCTGCTTCTCGCTTTTCCTCGTATCTTTCCCTACTCCCGTTTCTTTTGCGTTACGCAGCTAGCCCCTCATCTTTCACGCGTTACAGGCGCTCGCCATCGACTTCGTTGCTGTGCCCACCCTTTCGCCACCGTAAAATTCCTATTTTCATTTTCTATTTGCTTCGGCCCTAGCACAGCCACCGCTGCAAAGTCTATCGTATCGAAAGCAATTTAACGTAATTCCAATTGGGAGTTGATCGCGTTGTGGCGGAGTGGGAAGCCTCGATTTTGTTCCTCGCTTTTTCTTTCCTCATCAGGAAAAACGAAGAACCGATCGATTTTTGCCAGTTTCGTATACACCAAACAAATTTGGGACACTCACTCTTCGATTAAACTGAGGTTTTTCAAAATGATTTTACACTCCGAGTGAGATTAATTTTATTTCATTCATTAACTTATTATTAACCCTTTTGTAGATCATATTCAACTGTTCGTAAATGAAATAATCCTTTTGTTGATCATATTTTTATTTGTGAACTTCTTTCTAATTAATTATTTTGTAAATCCCCCTTATGATGGGTGATTGTATTATTATCCATATTATTCATCCATAAATCAAAGTAGACCATTTTCTTCTGAGTTGTTAAAGTGAATTGATATACTTATTTGTAAAAAATTACTAATTTAATTACAAACAATTACTTTGATAATAAAATATAAAATATCACCCAATTTTAAAATTTGATATGAGTTTTAATAAGTGAATAAGTGAATTTCAATTGCTAAAAGGTAAATTTAACGAAGTAAAGGAACAATTTAATAATTTCATTATATTACTTATAATTTCATTATGTCATAAGCTCAGTGGAATTTGACAAGCTTGAAATACATGTCTGTGTAGTTCTCGTTTTTAAATATTGCACAAACATCCATAGTTTAATCATAATCTACAAAAGGATTAATTTGGAGTGCAACAAAGTTGAAGCTATCGATTCACGAAAGGATTAATTCGTAGTTGAAAACCTGTACACCACCACCACGTGCTTGTGACTTTCGCACATTGATTGTCACACGTGTGGCATGTGCGGCCAGTACTACTCTTTGAATGAGATTTAGAAAGTTTGCGTCGTGACATATTCGAGCACGCTAGATTTCATTAGGATTTGCAGCACGGCCGAGGATTAAAGAAGCAATCGCTACCAATTTGAACTTTCTACGTTCGGTTTTCCTAACTAAACTGCTTTAAAGTTGCGAGATTTTCTGGTTCCGTGGAATAGCAGCGAACGTGTCGAAATACCTTCTAAACATGGTGCGAAGTAAGGTTTCAAATTGCATTTTCCATACCAAATCTATCTCACATTGCGTATTTAAAAATAACAAGTTGAAATTATTTTGCTGATAAATATTGCTAGTTTTGAATTTAGGACAGACTTATCAATTTGACAATTTCTATTAACCCTTAGGAAAATAAATTGTGTGTCAAATGTATATAGAAATTATATATTGGATTGGGATGACATTTTTTATGCTTTTAAAATTTAATTGACTATGTTATACCAGTACCATTTTGCCAAATTTTTGCCGCTATTCAGTGACGAAAATAGTTCACTGTAAAATTTAGTCTAGTCAATTTAATGACAAATTTGGGACAGATTGTGACATAATAAAATAAGGAAATTTACTAATAAATTTAGAGATCCGTTAGATTTGTATGGCTTGTATATAATTTCTGTTCAAAAGTATTATTTTTTTCAATCTTCCTTTTCTCAGAAACGAAGCCTTCAATGAGAAAAATGTTAACCTTTTTTCGATTTATATTTACATGCAAAATTATCCACAATTTTTCATCTACCATGTGCAGAAGTGACATGATTTTTTAAACTTTAAAAAAATAAAAAGTTAAACTTTTACATTAAATTTTATCACAGTTTATTAAGTAAATCAAATTTTATTAAAATCTTCGACGTGTGAAAAGTTTAAAAATATAATTATTATAATAAAGTTCGCACCACTATAAAAATGAGCGAAACAAATCTTTCTCTCGTTTATCCTTTTGAATGACCTTATTGATATTTCCTCGACTCTACAAATGCGAATAGAGATATTTAGTTCCGTTTCTCGTGAGCCGCCCTTTACACGAATGATCGATCGTTTCTAGAATTGTAGCCCTCGCAGGATATATTTTTTTAATCTCGTTTGCTCCGTTCCTCCACCCGTCGTCTCTCAGATTCCCCGCCGGCTTCCTTTCCGCGACATTCTCGGTCGAGGGTAACTTTCCGATTACGTTTCTTCTTCCGACGGCCATGCTTCATAAATTGTAGATTGAATAGGTGAAACGAACATCTGAAAATATATCTCCCCTAATTTTTCTTGTCTCGCTGAACGTACATACATACATACGTGGACGATCTCCACGGTTTTTCTGTATCCTAACCCCAGTGGAGCGAGGCCCGCATTACGAGAGGGAGAACATTTCTTTATATTGTACTTCACTTGAACCCTCCCTCGGTTTCCTAGCGCCGATTCGTTTTTATTTACTTCGCGAGAAATATTGATAGTTTCCTAGTAAACGTCTCTAGCACCGCTACAACCTATTGTCCAAGAAAAATCCGTAGAAAGAAACGGTTTTTATAACGTGGAAATTGTTGCAAAATTCTGTTGCTAGTCAATGGTGATTCAGGAAATAAATTATTTTAACGTAGAACATTCTCGTGTGGATAATATTGTTAACGCGTTAATATTTTGACAAGTTTAACTTAATTCAATTTTCCTTGTATTTTTAGAATATTAAATAGTTACGGTATTATCCAGTATGCTAAGTATTTCATTTCTGGTTTCGATTTCTTCGGTTAAGTTGCTTTAATTATTAGCGTGCAATGAGCATGTTAACCTTTTAAATTACTAGTTCTTTCACTGCTATGTTGATTAGCATTTCTTTGCCCTTAACATTTTCCTTGATAGAACATGACAATTTTTATTTCTTGTATAATATTTCTATTTCTACTTAAAAAATGCGATAATGAAAGCATTCGGTTTTTAATTCTATAACTACAACGTTTAAGTATTGTTCTACTGATATAAAGATATTAGATGTACAAGGTAGAGAAATGAAAGTTTAAATAAATTCTTTGACAATTCAACTTGCAACAATTAGTTTCAAAATGAAATTGATTTATTGTCGCTGCCTAGAAGGAAACGTAACCCTGTTTTCTGTGTTATCTCTTTTTTATGGATAAGTCATGCGTGAAAAAATTTCGAGTTCTCTGCGCTTACGCGTACTCGTCTTGATGGAAGAAGTAATAGTAACATTTGATGCCATTTCATGGTTTCACAAGGTGATAACTCCGCTACTCTAAAATTATGCCTGTGGCAGTAATGTATTCGTGGCTGCGTAGAAAATTAACTAAATGATGCGACGTAATATTACACCAACATAATAAATCACGGCCTTTTCATAATGTGTACTCCATAATTACTTCTGTCCCGATAACCATTAAAAATGAGATTGGTGAAAATACTGCGACTAACGAATACAGTTCAATTTTTCAACTATCTTTAAAAATATTATTAAATTGAAATATATTTTCAAATCAATCGAGTTCTAAAAGTAAATAACAATTTATATTATTAACATTTAGATGGTAATTTGGTTTACATTCTTCATAGACTTTAATAATACAAAACGTAAAGTTATGCTATAATATATAATTCGAAAAGAGCATATCTTTAATTACCTACCTTTTACATTATGCGAAAACGTGTTACAGGAAAATGAATGATGCATAGCTTAATTAGAAGCTCCAAGCTCTAAAATGAGTTCAGATTTATTACGATACGACTCTTCTTTACGAAATTATATCGATTCAAATATTAGCAATTTATACTGTAAAAAATGAGAACTACAATGCACGAATACTTTTTACACTGACTGTACGTATCGACAGATCTTTTTACACGAAGTCGTAGTATTCAGGATAATTACACTGTTATAATTTGGTGGACCCTTAATTTTGCGGCATGATGCATTACGCTAATAGCGAACGCGTGTATTTAAGGCAAATTACCGTCTATAGCGGATAAATGGAGAGACGCATTAATAGCGATGCAATTTCTAGCGACGTGCTATAACGAAATTTTGGTTAGCAATTCGATGTGTTTAACTGGGATAAAACAATGCGAAAAAAATAACAGTTCCGAACAAACAAAGACTTTAGAGGAGACGATAGACCGAGGGTGAGAATTGCTCGGCAGAAAGATTGCGAGGGGGTTGAACGATGTCGACACGAAACAAGAAAGTGAGAATAGTTTCCTTTGATTAATGCGATACGCCCCTCGTAAGGAAAGTTAGTTCACGTTCCATGTGAAAACGCTTTGAGCCTTGTATAGAATAGAGTTAGAGGCGAGAAGCACTCGAAAACATTTCTCCTTTTCGTCGCTAATATTTTCCATTGAAATGACATATTAACAAATTTTAGTTACATTCTATATTTTACGTACGTATTTAATACACGATTCAAATTAATTTCACGCGAGTCGAAAGAAACATGTTTTTCTTTCGAAAGGAAATTATTAGATGCAATTATTCTAATCATATTTAATTGACATATTAACAAGTAATATTTTCTATATAATCAACTATTATTACTTCACATTCATCACGATTTTTATAACTAATTAATGCAAAACAAATTAAAGAAATAACTATGTATATTAAAATGTTGCATAACTTTTATTTCCTATGATAAAATGATGTAGTTAAAACAATGGAAGACAAAATCCTATGGTGGTAATAAAATCCGTCAAATTATATTAATCATATAGACTGTAGTATGTCGGATGTTAATTTTAAAATTTGAAGAGATTAACACAGTTAAACATAACAAGGAGCAACTTTTGTTATCAACATAGTTATTTTTATTGTCAAATAAATCTCATGTAAATGAAAATTGAGATGTTTTCGGTAAAACCTTTGATTTGTTTTCGAAATAATCAGGATAAATTATTTTTATTCAAAGATGAAAAAATTAAATATGTCTTATTCGGTAAATATAAAGTTAATTAGGCTTGAAAATAAATCAAAGGGGCGGCAATTAATCATTCCAAAGCAACCACAGCTCCACGCTATTAGCTGATCCTATTACCTGATAAAAATTAATGGGTTTTAATTCCATGTAATACCGCGGCAACATGCTTTACCAAGGACAAAACAGGACTTGCAGATGTATTGTACCATTACTCCGATAAATGCATTGACCATCCATTCGATCGTTGTATTTCTTTCCACAGTTTTTTCCACAAAAACTCAGCCACGTAACTCGTCGTGTTTCCCGGAGCCGTTTCGCGCAGACGGTGCGCCGCTGCCCCTGCTCCTTCTTTTTTAAAGCTATTTATCCAAGAACAACAGCATAAATCCATAAACAATAAGCCAATCTACGGAAACCGCTGTCAACAGAAGGATGCAGTCGAGGAGAAAATTTTGTCCGCTTCACTTCCGTTTGTCGTTTATTATCATTAAAAATGTGTTACCGTTTTAAAATGTACCACAGCGTGTTCTACATATAATGCATTATATACAGGGTGTCCCGGAAATCGTAGTACAACCGGGCAGAGGGTGGTTCTACATCAAAAAAGAAGAAAATATTTTGGTATAACATTTTTTTTTTAGCAAGTTTATAACATGAATGACATAATTTGCATATAGCAAATGTTACATATTTGAAACATAAGATTACTATTACAGAGTAAACTAATTCAACATAAGTAATTATAATTCAACTATAATTCAACATTACAAAAATATTCACAGCATTCGATCCAATTTAAAGAAGTAATTGCATTTTAAGAAGTGTTCGAATATCTCTTGCCAGGGATTGTATAATATAAGTACTGTATAAATGTTGGTATGTGAAGGGCATCCTGAACATTCCTTTTTTTATATAATACGGGAAAAGTTCATTCGCTGGTGGTTGTAGATTCATTGGATAGATCACTCTGCGAACACGCGTGAAACTGATGGAAGACGGAAACTGGATGGCAAGGGCGCGAAAGGGGAGACCCTGCGCAAGCAACAGTGCTACCGGAAGTTCCGTAGATACAGCACTGCCGGAAATATCGTCAGAATATGCTAAGAGTCGACCAGGTTTCCCTCCGCGGTCTTAGCATAACAACGGGCTGCCATTCGGCGCAAAACTTCTGAATATGCAAAGGGTGCCCAGAGACTGGAATTAAAACAAGTGCCAGCTCGGTTCTCATTTGTTCCCTATTTCTCCTGACTGTTGAACAGTCCTAGCGGAACGTCGAAACATATCGACGGACTACCTCTCTTGCCGCTACTTGGCACACCGGTCAATAGCAGAGTTTTCAAGGCGTGACCGAGTGCCTCTCAGAGTTCAAGTTGTTTCGAATCTGTTCGTCTCGGCTGGACAAACAACAACTCGCGACTGTGACCTGGCGAATATTAATCAATATTGACACGACTGTCTTTTCGACGAGACGAGTCAGTCATTTTAACGTACAGTCAGTCCCGTAAGTATTCGTACCATCATTGCTTGTAGGAGAAATCTGTTGAAATCAAGGGATGCATGTAAAATTGTAAAGAGGGTAGGAATACTTATGGAACGGACTGTATGTTTAGATATCTTCCAAACTCGAAGATTTAAAGGGATATAATTCGGTTCAGGTAGGGAGAATTCTCTTAGAAACTTGAATTTGCGTAAAGATATTCGTGGTCTGCTAATGAGTGAACATTACTGGTTGGACTGAACCCTAAAACCGCAGAAACTGACCTGTCTCCAACTTGTTGCGACACAGTGTCTCCATGGAATTGCATATCTAGTCAAAGCTTGCACTGCGCTCTCTTGAAATAAATTAAGATGCGCGAAGGATAATCGAAGAGCGCATTCGAAGTACTACGGTATGACAAGTAGTTATATAGTTTAGTAGTAGGTGTACTAAATTATATTGTATATTGAGGTGGCAGTAAAAACATGAATTCAAGTAGCAACGATTTAACTCAATCCATAGTAGATATATCTATTACGATATTATTAGGACTACCACGAATATATCAAGACTATATATTGTCCTAAGTGTTCGTGTTGCTAATCTCGAGCATTGTTAGGATTGAGTCAAACGAAAAGAATGTCTTTATTTTGAACTTTTATTACTAGTTTCGTATAAACGAAAATACAAATCAATTCATTCTTTCGTAATTAATTTACTTAAATCAATTAACAATTACATTATAGTAGACAAGAACTATTATAAAAGTAGCCCAGATATAGCACAAGAATATCTTTAAGACATTTTAAAACAGACGTCTTAAAGACGGCTTGAAGATGTTCCAAATTGGACGTCCTTTTAACGTTTGAGATAAGACATCTTAAAGACGTCCATTTTAAGGTCATTTGAAATCTTACCACAATTTGTAAGATCTCTTTACTTCGAAATTTTATTGACTTATTTGTTCTTAAGTATTTGCATTAATATTAAAATATTTGACAATAGAATGACAATTCATGAAATAATATTTTTATTCTTAATGTTACAAGAAATAATCTTATTGCTAAGTACTTTGTCAATTTGCGTGTTTCTACATTGTTCTTCGTACAAGATTAGTTTACTGACAATTCTACCGGCTTTGTCAGCTGTTTCATTGCCGATAATTCAACGTGTTTCAAAATCCATTGAAGTTTGATAATCTCGACGTCGTTGTTCAGTTCAATTTTAGTTTATCGAGTATCGGACAGCAGAGAGTTGACAAAGCGGTGAACTATTGTGAAAGGAAAATCATCAAACAGTGTACCTAACACAGGACGGTGCTACTTTGTAAAATCAAATAGATAAACGTTCTCATAATAATATATATAAATAAATTAGAATTTTATTCCAATTTTAAAGAATTGTATAACATCCATACTTAATAATTTATTACTAGTAATTTCTCATCGCGAGTCGAACTCGTCAATGTACGGTAAAGGGTTAAAACCATAGAATTAACTTGAGATTAGCGTCACTGAATATTCGTAATTGTTTCTAACGATTACTTTTGTTCGTAAATGGAAAAGCACTGGGAAACCAAAATGGTACGTCACTTACGATTTTTCGATACTTTTCTAGTCGGCAAAGGTAACAAAATTATTGTAAATTCGTCATAACGGCATAGATTGAAATATCCGACACTATTACGAGACAAAAATTCCGAGTTTCTAAAGCGCCATATTTCTTCGCCGAAATTTGCATTCAAACTAGTCCAACTCCGTCCCTAGGTTCCCCTAGGTATTCAGAAAAAGTGCGGATAACGTGGTAAAGTTCTACGCAGCCGACGATGAAGAAGCTGAACGAGGCAATGTGAAACCGGCACCGTAAGCTCGCAGTCATTAACATGGCAATAGCGATTGTTACGGTGCAGCGGGCCCCGCTGCCATGGCGGGACGACAACTTTGTCCTCGACGATGGCTGCGGCTGCCTAGGACGAAGAACTTGTACACCCCGGGGAATACATTAAACGCAATCTCCACCTTCGTCCTGGAAAATAACGCCGCCACCCTTTCCGTCCGTTCTACGCCATAGTTCGGACATTAGGAATGTATCTGGGTTTTAGAAATTGTTCGTTTGTCCCTCGAAAAACGTTCCTCAACGTCGAACCAAACGCACTCCATTTGCTATCTTTACAATTCACTTTTCTCTAAATATTTATTTCTTTTCTGTTAAATTTCGAGAAGTGAAGCATAAGTGGGTTATTTTATTTGTTTTTTAATAAAAATATTTAAATGAAAACAAACCAAAGCAATCAGATTTAGGAAAAATATTTCAAATAAGAATTACAAATATTTGGAAATACTATTTTATATATAGTATATGCAACATTAATACAAAATAAAGGCAGAAGGTAAGAATAAAAATGGAATAGTTTTTATTAACGAAATGTAAAAATTTATAACGTCAGCATTAAAGTGTCCTAAAATATTGAATATTGCGAATATAATACTTTTTTTCAAACATCGTTTCCTTTCTTCACAGTATTTCTCAACAAAATAGGCTAAAATATTAATTATGTATCACGTATTTATTCTATATATCTCCATTTTAAAGTTAGCAATACGTCTACATTTGTGTCGTAGTTAATTTACTCTTCAACGTCATAAACATCTGGCTACAGATTTTTTGTGCAAGGGCGGCTATGGGTTCGTAGACCCAATCCAATCTACATACGTATAGTGGACCGTTGCCCTTTCCTCATACGGTGCAACAATATTACATGCTACGCCTTTGTTGTCACGACTAGGATAACGGCAATCTTCAATTATTCCGTATACGTTCATAAAGAACAATTCCGCGCTTTGATCAATACGACTCAATATTTGGAAGAGCGATCACGTTGCAGGTCCGCGTTTATTAAAACATTTTTTTGTGCTTCTTTCTCGCATCTGTTAACCATGCGTGCGTTGAAAATTAAACTTCAGAAGCATTTGCGAATTTTTATTTGCCGATGTTTACGTTTCAACGGAACAAATAAAAGTTTACGTCTCTATTGAATTTATTGAGTATAGTAGCGAAAAATTGTTACGATTCGTTAATGTTCTTATCTTGTTGTAATTTTTATATTAAAAATTGATATTAAGCATTGTGGATTTGCGGATTATTAATAACCATTGTTATCCACACATTAGTATCGGAATATTCAAAAATAAAATATGGCAGTTCGGAATTCGCGATTAAAAAATAATCCAAGCGAAAACCAAAATCTTATGATAAAAATAAAATCTAACAATCTACGAAATTAATAATATCGTATAGCTATGTAAATAAACTTTTTCATAATATGGGTTCGAGTCCTCGCTAATTCATTTTGGGTAGGCTCTAGATATTTTACATGGAAATATTAATAGGAAACGATACGATCAAAATACACATTTCTTATTAGGAAGAACAAAAAATATTTCACAAATAGGAAAGTTGTAATAATTACAAGTTATAATTACGCATTTCAGTCGTAACTGTGAGCATAAGGGAACAGAGGCCGGTTTAAGTGCCGCACGTTATTATTTTTGGATCGATCGCGCAATCCCCTAAGCCAATAAATCGGCGCATTAAATTCGAAATTAATCAATAGACCGGTAGGCTGGTAAAATCTATGTATGTACAAGATCATCTGTACACGCCGACGAGACATGTTGGAATAGAAATCAGTTCGGGGGCATAGATCCGGCGATCCAAATGAGCCAATCTGGCAATGACGCGGGTCCTGTGTCGACGTTGACATACAACTACCGTTAAAAATGCATTCTTCCGACGAGCTCGTTTCGACGATTAAAAATTTTTTATCGCCGCCCGACAGGTTTATGCCCACGCTCATAGAACACACCTGACGGGAAGTGCATTACGATGAGAACCGAACGTCAAGTTTCAATATAATTCTGCGCTCTGTATTCACTATATTCTGCTCGAAATTTTTTATGAGTCCGGAGGCGCATTCGAACGGGCAAATACTTTATTTCTACGCTTGACGCGGCAAACATTTATTTTCTACAAAGTCAGGCTATCATTTAAGCTGTATATTTCTTCGGGAGCGTATAAATTCAAAGCGAAGACATTCATTGTCGATTGCGGTATAGAATTATTATGCGGTGTAATTAAATATTCTTCTTGTTAATAATAAAAAAAAAAAAAAAAAATATTCTTCTTATCTTTACTTTTATTATAATGTATACTTGAACTAAGAAAATTCAATCATTCTCGATAAAAGAGTCTTTACAATTACAATGTTCTAGTACTAATATGTAACTAATTTATGAAAATTTGAATAATAAAATTTGATGAATAATTTTTTTTATTATATCCATCCCGACAGTGGCGTGTAAATTGTTATATATGTCGGTGAAGTTGTTTGTTTCATTGTACTTTACATTTTATCTGCTCGCGGTTAATGTAAATACATATTTAAAATCTTATTTCGCAAATGGACGTACATTATTAAACTTATGTCATGGAAACGGTAGAAATGCGGGTGACATTGCATAAGTAAAATAAATTGGCCAAAAAGATGGATACAGAATTTACATTGTACATCAAAATTACATTATAGAATTTGTGTTGGAACATTTCACAGTATTTATACAAATTATGTCAATAGTCTTGTCTTCTTCTTATAGTTTTTGTAATTGATCTGGCACCTTTTATCTAAAATAGTGTTAAGGATTTTTCATTGTTTTTTAACAGGGAATTCAATGCATCGAAAACGGTGGATATTCTTCTTTATATTGAAACTTGATTGACGCTTGTTTATTTAGTAACTTGTTGTTCATAATATTGGTGCGATTTTTGGATAGAGAATTATTTAACAGTAAAAGTAGAGTAAACCTGTGGAAATAATAAAAACGGAAAAGTAATTTTTTAACTCAAACAAATCTGTATCTATTTTGTATAAATGCGATCAAAAATACTTGATAAAAATAACAACTTTTATTTGATACTGGTCGGAAAAGTATTAAAATAAATGTTGGCCAAATTACTATGTTGTCAGTGCTTCAATACACAAAGGGTTAATATCCTCTAGACAATGTCTCTACGCTAGATTTTTAAAAATATCATTAAAGGAGCCTAAAACGTAGCGACACCTTATTTTTTAATAACTTTTGCAATGAACTAGGTTTTCATACATAACATTACTTACAGCCAACAGCAACTATTAAAATATACTTAGAAAGAGTATTTTAATATACTTAGAAAAAAAGAATAATTTGTGCAGGTTAAAATAATTTTCATAAGACACATGTATCTGTGTAGAGAACGCTGTTTAATTGTTTTCAATATTTATTCGACAGCAGTACCAAGAAGGCAAAGAAAACATAAAAGCGCCTCTGTCAGCCTGTTCAATTAATTAATTTATTCATGCGCACTCTGCGATAAATTCAATACATGTAACACAAAACAAGTCAGGCACTTTGATCGCGGTGCTTTTACTGTTAAATTGAACATAAATAATCGATGCGAAATTGTAAATATCCAGCTTCAATATTGCGAAAGCATGCAAATTGAACACAATTACAAAAGAACCGGGTCAAAAGTGTATATTTTTAATTTCAAAGGAGATTTAATATCTACTGATATTTACGTTGTAACAAAGAAGTAACTCTGTGGTTATTAGAAAAATACGCCGCGTGTCACAATTTCAACAAATTTAAGTTAATGCATTATTTGGACTGTGGCGCACAAGATTTACATAGAAATGAGAAAAAAATATCGTGAAAATTCATTCTATTCATTAATTAAACATTAATGTTTATCTCTTATTCGTCGAAGTATCAATAATTCAAATAACTCGAACAATAGTCAAGTATTCGAACTGCAACTTTTGTTACAATTTTTGTACATTGTGATGAAGAGGATGCTGTATGGATTTTTCAATCCAATAATTTTATCATAAAAAAATTTTTGTTTATTATTAAAAGAATAAGTTCACAAAATAATTTGCACATAATTCGAATTTCCGTAAAAATTGCTATTAAAGTGTAGATCCTTAAATTTTGTCTGAAGAATTACTGATAGTTAATCTTTCCCAGAATATCGGTGCCCCACTCTCTTAAATAGAACCTGAAAGAAACTGTGATAAACATGAATCCAACAATTTCAGATTCGCTAATTAAATTACCTTCAGCTCTGCTAAAAGAAATATACAGCGACTTATATAATCTATGATCCGAGAGGAAGGAATATTGTTCAGCGAATTCTAAGAATGGTCGGAAAGTAGGAAACACACCAGCTCTCCCCGGTTATAAACGTCGTTTCATTTATCCGACTGCATTTATTATTTCACGCACACCCCATCCTTTCAAAGCGTCCGGTGGCAACTTGAAAAGAATAAGGTTAAAGAAAGATATTTTCTCCCACCTCCTCGTCCTCCTCCTCTGATGCGGTTTGATCGTTCGCGTTTACGGTTTTCACTTTCTATAAATGTTCGCCGAGCAGACAAAAGCGTCCTTTCAGACGGAAACGTTAACCTCGATTTCGTCGGTGTCCGGCAAGACGAACTTTTGTCGCGGCAGAGACGTGAATCGAGAGTAAGTTTTCCGCGGAAGAGATAAAAAAAACCGGCCGAACAGAAGAAATACCGTGTCTACTTCTTATTCCGTTCACGAGCCGCTCGCAATCTAGAACAGCATCGAACCGACATGCTTGAGGAGACCGAAAAATCGAACCCACGACCCGATAAACTTCTACGGCGAATGCTTCCTTAATGCTCGAGATACACAGAGAGCCAGTCTCGAAGCTATATTGCGGCCCCGCGAAAATAAACTCACCCCTTTCGCACGATTCGTTGCAGCATCGCCGCGATCCCGATCCCCGACCTCTGTTCCCTTCCACCCGCGTCCCCGATACGTTACTTATCCCTACAGTAAATTCGACGAGTGCCATCATTTTCATCCGCTAGATTCTAGCCGGCTGTGTAATGAGTGCTTTGTTCCACTCGAAATTGTCATAACTAGTGATGAGATTCAAAATACAGTCAATCATAAAAGTTTTTGGAATGGTAAAACTAATTTTTGTGTTGTTATATTCGGAAATATAACATTAATCATTAGTGCAGAAACAAAGATTTTATATTTATTTGTTAATAAATAAATGAAGGAAAATGACAAGCGTTACAAAGGTGGAATCAAAAAAGTCTCCATACAAAGAAAAATTGTAAGTAACAATATCGACCCGCGATTTAATTGTAAAATTTAAAAGAAAATGGATTAACCACTCTTTCATTTAAAACCTTTTTTACTATCATCGATGGTTTCTAGGATATTTAATTGCATGAGTTTAAATGGGTCACTCAGTATACATATAACATTATACATGTACAGATACTACACAACAAAGAACAGTTACCGCATCATTAAGTAATCTTATAATTTTTACGAATAATAATTAAACTGCATTACTTATGAAGAATTTTTGATATAGTTTCTTTTAATTCATTATATTTTCTTCTCAATAAGTACGACATTGTTTTATTTAAATCTTATATTATATTTAATATTCCGAAAAATATTAGATTGGAATAGTTCGGAATTAATTGCGAAATGCTGTTAAGAAATTTATTTTCATAAATATTTACCATAATATCGCATGTTATCTTCCTTTAAATAATAGCATTCAGATCCGTGTTTCTACCGATAATTGCTGGAAACGGTAATAGAATGTTTGTAAAATCACGTGTCTCCCGATAGATGCGTCGGATAACTTTCAAAGCAATAAAGAATTCCCAGTAGAAACTGAAGTACACTAGATCAATGAAAAAAAAGAAGGGACATGACTGGAATGAAGTTCATGGTAATAATTCGGGGCATGTCTTCTCAGTGGACTCGCATAGATAACTGGAAACCCGTAATTACCTGTCCGATACAAAATCGATGTCAAAGCGAAAAGACTAGCTAGCAACGGAGCAACGGACGTGATCGAAAACAAGCGTTGGTCGACGGTGCAGGAAGACCGGATACGCAATTTGTTATTCCTACAGTTCAAGCTTCGAGTGGCTTTAACCGTGAAATCTGCAGATTTTTCGTCATTCAATTATTGTCAGATTTTCGACGAGTAAGAGCAAAACTATCTGTTTTGTAATTTCGCGTTAATTTCGCATTTGTAATCCATTATATGTATATATAATACGAAATATTTATAATATTTATAAAATATATATATAATGCGAAAAATTACAAAACATTATATATATATATATATATATATATATATATATATACGTACTTTTTCTGCATACAACCCCTAGCAATAAGTTTCCAATCAGACGCAGACAAAATTGATTAATTTGAAAAGTAAAATAATATTTCTTGTAATTAAAAGTAATGGGTGATTTTAAGGGGAGCCTGTTATAAAATAAATGAGAACAGTAAAACACAAATCTCCATTTATTATTAACGACACGCGAGTGAAAAAGCAGAATGTTGCATGAAAGAAAATTTCCGATCATGGCCCGAATAAATAGCTCTTTGAATATACGAAGCATGAAACATTTAAGTATTAATTATTAATATTTTGTTACTTCCCCGCGTATACGTATTACAGTTTTTATACAAACTAACAGAGAACATTGTTAAGGTTTCTACGGTACTTGGGTCAAATTTCTTCCCATAATGGTGGAATAGCCTGTCAAAGTTTTTCTTTGTTCCCTGGCTTTTTCTCGTTGATGAGCTCTTTATGAGTTCCTTCAATGTTTTTATGTCGTAAATAGTATTTTACCACTTTACTACGATGAAAATTGGCATTATAGGAAATTCATATTTAACGAATCTTCGAAACAGTTATCAATGCTGGGAATTTTAAAATGTTCTAAAACATGAATGTACGATTCTGAATTCACATTTTGAAAGAGAATGTATTATTTGTCCATCCTTTGCCAATTATACATTCTCCAATCACAAAATATTGTATTGGGTTGTCCGGAAAGTTCGTGCCGATTTTCGGTAGGTAGCGTCAGAGGCCTGTCTGAATATATCACAATTATTGAAAACAAATGACATGTGTACATATTCTAAAAGAGATAACTTCAGCCATATTTGGAAAAAAATTCGATTACGATTCGTTAATTTTTATCAGTTTTGCACGCCTTAGAATATGGTGGCAAATAAAGTGCATTATAGGCATTTAATGCTTTCCTTTTTCCGAAAGGGCAAAAATGCCACACAAGCGGCAAATAAGATATGCGCTGTTTATGGCGAGGATGCTGTAGCCGAAAGAATTGTGCGGAAGTGGTTTGCTCGGTTTAAAGCTGGAAATTTCGACCTTCAAGTTCAAGAACGCCCAGGTAGGCCGTCCACCACAGACGAAGATATGATTGGAACAGAAATCAAGAATAAGCTTTTACCAAATAATTAAACAATAGATTCGGCAAAGTATTGCTCTCAATTAGATAAATTGAAGACATCAATTGAACAAAAATTCCATCCACTGTATTCGCCAGACCTTGCGCCTTCGGATTTCCAGCTTTTCCGATCATTACAAAATTCCCTTAATGGAAAAAATTTCAACTCTTTGGTTGAGATAAAAATCCATTTGAACAAATTTTTTGCCGAAAAACCTAAGAGGTTCTGGAAGGACGGAATTCTCAAGCTGCATGAAAAATGGAGAAAGGTTGTGGAACGGAATGGTACCTATATAATTTAATAAACGTATACACATATTTAAATGAGCTGCGTTTTAATTTTCCTAAAAAAACGGCACGAACTTTCCGGACGACGCAATAGATATTACTGTTTAAAATTTAAGTAATCTTTGTCAAACTTTTCATTTGTTCTTCACACAAATATCCTTTTCTTAATCAATAATTTCTTAATATATATTATCAGTCACGTGGGATTTACCCTTTGAAAATAATCCCTACATTATTATATATTAAGAATAATTTCTTTCTTTGTCTTTTTATCTCTATTTGTGATCTTTACACCATTATAGTCGTTCCCTCTTATGTTTCTCTCTAAAATATTATTTTGTTACGGTTTTCCGATATGAAAAACCCATCTGATATAAACAATTTTTATTAGTTATACGTTTACTTGTATCAGAATTGCTCTACTCACATTTTTGTTAATGTTACCTTCTTTCGCATGTTACCTTTATTTCATCATACTTTCATTTTAAATCAACAATATTGCTTCGACAGCATTCTGTAATTTCTGCAGCTTGTTGGCTGTTTCCGTTTTCGAGAAGCTGAATCATAATTAATTTTCTGCCACCGGAATACTGTTTGCGCGGAGGTACATTGTATTAGATTCATCTTGCGTTTAGATTCATCTTCCATGCTTCATACATTCAAAGAGCTACTTAGGGTACCTGTCCCAGTTTCCATGCCTGTCCCAATTTTCGTGATCCCGGATTACAAATCTATAGAAAAGTGTTGTGTACAAATTGATAATCTATCTTTTATATGTGAAAAATGTAATATGAAAATTTGATAAACATTTTACAATTGATGTTACAGCAGTCTAAGGCATTTAAGTAATATATTTTGTCACAAAAATCGTGAGAAATCCTTGCTGAAGATTTTTGTATGAATTAATTGTTAACTTCATTTAGTACTGACAATGATAAAAAACTACTAACAATGAAAATCAATAAATTTGAAAAATAATAAATGTATTAACAATATTATAGATATTTATTAATTATTGCAAATTGTGGATTCAATAGAAATTAAGACTATATTGTACGATAGTTGCGCAGTTCAACAACTTGTCAATCTATTACTACAACTTATAAATACAACTTTCGAGTTTATACGACCACGACGACTCTCTACTTTTTACAACTTAACTTGCGACCCTTTCGCAACGACTTTCAAAACAAGAATCTCCCGTTTCAATCTCGGCTCGGCTTTTTATACATACCTGCCTCCCTTTCCTTAATTTCTACAAACCTCAGATGTGGGCATTCGCGTCGCCGATGGGCCGAGGGTCCATCGGTAATCGCAGCTTGAGGCAGGTCAACGTCGTTTTCCTTTTTACAACTATGTCCTTAAAACTACTCTTAAAATTATCTACAGGGTGCCGATATATTCCCGATACCACATAAATTTAATATAAATTCGGAAATAGCGTCAGATTTTAGAACATGTCCGTATTTCAGTTTCCTTTTGATTAGATCTGTAATCGAACCTAACCTCATTGTCTTCAAAACATTGAGGCAACGTGCATGAAATATAGGCACAGACGTATGGAAAGACACGTTAATAATGTTCTTATTTATAAAAATCGAAAGAATTACAAACTAATATTCTAACACGTTATATCAGTCATTGTAATCCGTATCAGGCATTGAAGAATGAAGACACTTTTCGGCTAGTTTTTCTTCACCTTAGAGATCCCGTTATCTACCCTATGGATCTCTTATTCCCCTTCCATTTACCTTTCTGTTTCTTCGACGACAAAAGAACCTTCAAATTGGTACTATCGATTACTCTACCATCATCGGCGACATCAACCGTTCTATTCTTATCGAAATGCTTCCTCCCAAAGTTGTCGTCACCCGTCATTTATAAAATAAATTCGATCACTTTAACCGACTGCGCACCACATGCCAACGTCATATATGTATATGTAACGCTCTTCGTTTAATCGGCAGATAATGCAAACGTCTGCGTATTGGAAGGTAATGAACAACGGACTGCTACTTCTCCTCATTATACTAATATTTTACTGAATTAACCGTAGTTTCTCATGTTATTCTTGTGACAGTGCGTATCTTTAAAAGCATTTAACACAGTATTTTTAACGTAATTGGTTATGTTTTAAAAAATATTAATATAAAAAATATTAAAAATATATTTAGAATACACATTCTCGACTTACAGAACATTTAACAATTAATTAGGTTCTCAAAAGCTTAATTTATTCGGCACCCTTCAATGTTTCTTTATCGGATATAATTTCTAATTATAATTTATTTTCGAACGAATTTGAAATTTCAGAAACATTGCATTTTATAAGATTTTAAACCAGGGTGCAGTAACAAACTCATGATAATGATTAAACGAGCCCAGCTTTGAGCTCAGTTAATCACGTCGTAATTGTATTAATTGTCTCGTAGAAATGCATAAAGTGACGTGCTTGTTGCGCGGGGGTTAATACCCTCTAATTGATTTGCACCGATGCGACAGCAATCATCAAAATAATCTATTCTGCGAATGCATCACGAGTATTTTGAATTAAGTCAGGATCCATGAATTATTGCTAATTAAGATCGAACGGCGGCAAATAATTGCGAAGTGGAAAAGCAAGGAGAATTGTTATTGCTAGATCTCCAAATCTATAATATTTCAATTAATTTCTAATTAAACCGAATATATTGAAAATTTTAAAACAATTTTATTGGTATATTAATATTATGGACATATCATTATTTAAATCGTTATTTCTAATTCCCATATTCTTCTTCGATATTCGCAAATATTTTCAAGTCTCTGTTTATACAATAGTCTTCAATTTATTAAATGAACGAAATATACAGGTTTTATTATTTATTTAATACGCTACTCGTATAATTTTTTAAATAAGCAAAATAAATTCCATAACATTCTACGCAACGAAATCGTTAAATTATGTTAAAGGGAGTTAGCATAAGTTATTGATACATGATTTAAATATTTAGTGCAATTAAAACAATTATTAAACAGTTTCTATAGAAATCAGTAGAAATGAATAATGCGTTGTTGAATACTCCTAAGAGACACAACATTCCGTGAGTCCTTTGGTGGTTTCATTGTTATCATTGGCGTAAATGTAGTAGCAGCGGCGTTGTCAATTGGATAGAGAACTCCCTTCACGAACTAGGTAACCATGTTCTGGGATTACCGGACATCGATCGCTTAATAATAAATGTGAGATTCATTTGGCCAGTATATGCAGATGTCCAAGAATCCTGGTCAATGACTATTTGAGCTCGCGCGAGCGGACCCGAGGTGCCGGCGCTAGTTACGACTGTCGACTAGCAGCCCGAGTTAGGTCGCAACATTGGGCAGAACTGATTAATGCATACTTCGTCGTCCACGACGACTACGCATGTGTTCGATTGGCTAGAACAAAGTGACCGAAGCGTAGGATACTGTCGAGTACAGAACTACTGCTCTCTGCGGTGACATGCATGAAAATTCTGCACGTGCCTTACACATAACTACATCCCAGCAATTAGTAAAGTCTGCAAGTATGTAGATGTAACGGAGATGTCCGTAAAGTCAAAATACTATTGCTTATACATGCTATCTACGTGAACCGAATCTCGAAAATGTTACAAACCCTTGACAAAGGCGATTCTTAAGGCCATTCGAAGTAACTTCTTCCTTAACAGGAATGTTCTCCGTCGATTTGTTAATGACTTCTTAATGAAAAACACGGTCCAATCAAAGAGCGACTGCGGCTGCACATCTCAGGAATATATTATATTTTCTTTCCCTATTTCCATACTTCAATTTGCCAAATAGGTATTCCAACCTACAATAAATGTATAAGTATAAAATTATATTTAAAAATTCCTAAAAAAAAACTATTCAAGCAATAAAAATACTAATAAGTAATCAAGTGGGGAAAGCCACCGAAGCTTGATACGAAGCTTAGGTAATAAATACGTTTTATAAACATTCTGTATATTGTGTAAATGTGAAAACAATGCAACTTTCCGAGTGACGTTGGATCCGTTTTAACACTCAGATGCCGGGTGTCAGGTCCATTTAGAGAGAGAGAGAGAGAGAGAGAGAGAGAGAGAGAGAGAGAGCGGGAGAGAGAGGGAGAGAGAGGGAGAGGGAGGGAGAGAGAGAGAGAGAAAGAGAAAGAGAGAGCTGTTCAACAGCTTTCCCGTGCGGGTAGCGATTTTCAGCCGAGGGCAAAAACAGATTGGCGAGCTCTAAGCTCCATTCCCGAGGGCAACACCGGTGCTCCTTCCTTAGTAACGACATGTTATTGGTTAAAGACGGTGACAAAGATCGACTGTAGGTTGCGTCGAAATTGAATGAAATTGAACGAGCATTGAACGATCGTCATTGGTCCTAATGTAGGCACTAACTACTTGGCTCCACTCGGCTAAGACGTTTGTCCTTAGCTTTGCCCTCATCCACCGCGCGGCCTGTTGAACAGCTCTGATTTTGATCCGGGGTATTGGTATCTGACTACCCATTAGCTAACAATTATTATAAATTTTTACACGCTTCATAAAGCTCTATAGGAAAGCAAGACAAGGTGTCTAGAAGGAATATCTTCAAATATCTATACAAAAATTAATAAATAAAATTATAAATGATTTTATGCAGACGCGGCATTTGAGTGTTAATCATTTGTATACATATATAATTATGATGTTATGATCTAATAGTTTTTAATAAAAATTGATAGTTAATATGTTTTCTACACTATATATATATTTTTCATTCATCCTTTATAATAATTCCTAACTCAAATGGTCACTTGTAGCCAAGTTAAACCTGCAGCACACCGTACGAGATATCTCGTAGTTGGCAGTCAATGGGTTAAAATGATAGTAAGATTTGAATTTACTAGTAGTCATATATTTCCAGTTTACTGAAATTATTGAAAAAATAGTGAATTTTCTGTTTGGCTTCTCCCGGTTTCTATTGTATATTAATTGAGATCATAATGGGAATCCAAACATAGTTCTGTGAAACTAACGTCAAAGATATTCAACAGTACTCAACATTATTGAAACTGTCGCTAATATTGACACAACACATTTCAACGACGGCATGCTCATATGGACCTCACGAATGTCCTGCAGCTATTAAGTGTTAATATTGACGACATACTCTATTAATGTTGTCAAACATGCACCGCGAAGCGTGCATTGAAAGCAGAACGCTAGACAATAACGAAACATGGATAAGTGTTGACTGTCATAAAAATGAGATAAACATATCAAATAATAACGGTTTTAAGTATAATAATGAATAATTTTCTATTTGGAAATTATCTATAATTAAAACGCCAAATTCGATTACGGTACTCCTCTTAAAAAGATGAGAAGATGTTTTGAAATTTGAGGTTATGCTGATCCATCCCGTGGTAAGCAGCACAATAACCAACACATCGAGCGAAGAATAGGTTCAATTACTATGTAATATATTAAAAATAATTTACTAGACACAGTAAATAAACTATCGAAGTTGAAACTAAAAACAAAAATTCCAATGAACGGTCACATTTTTGTTGTACCAATTTAAGTTCTTTTAAAAGTTTTATAGAGAATTTTAGTGACGTTGAGAAGTTCCGTCTTTTACTTATTTAAGTTTAACATATAATTTAATAAAATGAAAAATTTAACATGTCTTATTCGACGAATAATAAGTTGACTGATTAAAAATAAACAAAAATCGAAATACCTGCTAACCGCGCAGAAATTGGTTTCACTGCCTTATCGTAGAAGATTTCAATACGGAAATAAATGACGTTGGCCAGACAACATATCCATATTATTGACTGGTAGATAAGGGATGCCCTTCGAGCTTTTCGGTTAGGTGCCCCTTTTAACCCTGCGAACTTTTATGATGCTGCTGAAAGCAATGACACGTCAAGAACACGCTAGATATTCGCCAGTAGCAAACACGTCCCTCCGGTGACTGCACCACAACCATTTTCATGTTCCTGTCTAACGAGGAAAGCTTTACACCGGGGGAACTTATTACTAAACCTCGAAGGACGAATTAAGCAATCGCTATGATGTCCTGCGAGCTTCTTTGCGGAAAATTCCATTTTCCTTTGTGCACATGAAATTGTTTCAGTAACGAGACCTATGACAAGAGTACCCTTTCGCTGAAAGTGCCCTAATCAAATTATTATATTTTAGCAGCCATAAATTTTAAACGGATAAATAATGAATTATTTATTCTCCGCGTACAACAATGAATATTTTTTATTTTTAAGTCATAAAATTTCCATTCTTGCTTGCAACACAATCAATTTTATAGTTGGTTAAAAAATGGTTTTTCTGACTCTATCCTATATAGACTGACTTACTGCATTTTATGCAAATGAGTTTGAATCTTGTTACTATTTTTCATTAGATTTTTAAATATAAACAAATTTGCCAAGTAAAAATGACTTTGGAATGCAATATAACAGGCATAATATAGGGTTAATATTACTGTTATCATTATAATACGACAATAAGTACTGTCATGCATTTTAAAAAAGTGTCATATATTTTATGTACACTACAAATAATGTTATATGTAATTTCAACTAATGCGGTATGATTAAACATATGAGAAAGATACTTTTATTAGGCACTCTTAACTGATTTTACCTTCACTGTTTTAAATTATACTAAAAAATTTATATTATACTAAATTGTACTAAATATAATATTATTTATATTATACTAAATTATACTAAATATAATATCATTTATATTATACTAAATTATACTACAAAGCTAATTCTTTTGCCAGTCATATTTGTTAGGGCGAGAGATTTAGAAATGACTTTATGGTAAAGGGACTCGGCCGCCAGGTATCGGCATCAGCGATCCTGGCTAGCTGAATTTCCAAACATTGCCAAAAACATCCGTCCACCCCCGAGTGCACGCGGCCCGCCTAGTCATCCCCACCACAGACAACGTGCTTCGGGCACATTGGCAGGGATGGCTAGGTTTTCCCCCCCCCCTGGGGGGGGGGGGGGGGGGGGAGCGCGTAAGGCCCAAAGAGGGGTTGCTAGAGAAATGGCAGAAATTAGAATAGATTCAGAATTCAGAGAGGATAGATCCAAACTTAAAACAGTATAGATACATCCAGCAGACAGAGCAGATCAGAGCAGACAGTACAGATTCAAACAGTACAGTACAGAGACAGAGATAGACAGAACACGTAACGGTTAGGTTACGTGTTACAATTAAGATCAGTCATTTAGTCCCACACACAGTGGGTGGTCCTTCGAGTGTAGTAGTCGGCACCAAGTGCAATATTCAGAGGATTCGGTCATACATCTGACGACTCCTCAACAATATTTATTTTTTGCAAACAAAATTAACTCTTCCGTAAAGCTTGTCGTAAATGAAATTCATTTCTTTGTATTTCTAATAAAATTCATTTCTACTTTGTAAATTGTATAAATAATTATTGAAGATTAACGAAGATTAATCGTTTGCAATGAAAATAAATACCCATGTTCGTATTAAATTAGAAAATTTCATAAGAAACGAAAAGAAATTTTTAATGGAAAAATGCAATCAGCACGCGTTACATTATTCATGGAGCTATGCCAGCCGGAAATCCGGTTTCACGATCATGTGGCGCCATCACACTTTATAGCTACGAATATTTTGCATCATTTGTTCCCGTCATTCGTTATTTAAATCCCGTTGAAATTATACGTGTTCTGCAATTGTATTTCATGTCATTAAATCTAGTTCTTGTGCATATTATAATTTGTATTTGTTACTTTCTATTCGATCAATTTTTATATATGCAGGTGTTAATTTTTTTTTTGTAAAAAGGTGAATATAGTAACGATTCATTTTAATCGCTAAACCTGTACCAAACCATTTTCGATTTTCCAGATTTTTATTTCAACTTATCTTCTAAATTTCATATATCGCAATTCTCTTGTTATTTTTATAAAAATTGTGAATATGTATTTTCCAGAATCAAATGCTTCGTTAGTTCCATATAGCGAATATTAGAGGAAAGTATAATACGTATTCACGTTGAGCAAGTTCTACTTGTTAACATTGTTCTATCGCGGACTCTATGCTGCTACAGTAACAAGCATAATCAACCGCTCAGTGGGTTCAACAAGCGATACTCAGCATATATTAATTATAGGTTCATCTCCCTCCCCCCGTCTGTGTCGTCTCGATTCGACTGCCCGCATAAATTCTGCCCCGTGATAATGATAGCGTCGGCCACCGAATTCGACTATTCGGATAATTTGTCTCCTGGAAAACATAATTCACTGATTTTGATTCCCATAACGAACGATGCGCACCGTCGCAAACTAATTAGCATTATCAAAAGATGTTTCTGCTTATTATAGTCTGTGGAGAAAAAAGATGCGAAATTGGCTGCAATAAATGATCTAAAATAAAATATTACGTGTTTCTAAACTGTATATTTAAATATAATTGTGTGTAATTTTCGCACTTGTCAGAAAATGATTTCGTAATTTACACTAATAAGGCAAGTTGGTTTCAGTCACTATAGAAACGCCTTGACCTTTTACGTCTTTATATTTCGAAAAAACTTTAATCAAAATTCTTTACTCTATATCCAATTATTCATAGAGTAATGGAAAACTTAATTAATTAGTACAGTTGATGCATACATACATTATA
Source organism: Augochlora pura (assembly GCF_028453695.1). Lineage (NCBI taxonomy): Eukaryota > Metazoa > Arthropoda > Insecta > Hymenoptera > Halictidae > Augochlora > Augochlora pura. Next base: position 17,944,370 of record NC_135778.1, on the reverse strand, counting down.
CATGTGTTACATATTTGTTAAAAATTACAATGTAATAGAATTTAATATATGACAAGAAATTGTGAAATAAAAAGCTTATCATAATTTACTAACATTTATTTGAAAGCTAAACTCGTCCTAAAGTTTCCTTAGAATTTTGAAGAACAATTTAGATTAACAATAAAATGTAGATACAACAATAAAACATAAAAAGGATGTAATTAAGAGCCACGAGAGAAAAGGTGCACACTTAGAATACATTTAATAAATTCTCAAGAACTCAAAAATTAAGAAATATTAGTAGACAGTAATAATCGTATTTTAGATATGCTGAATGTTTTAGCTAAAATGTTTTTTAATTCCTGTTTATACCTAAATAACGTATTACAACATATAGGTACCATACAATAAAACATGGTACCCTGAATCTTTTTATTAATGTATTTCTATGTAAGTAAAGTTACGTCAATGTTATAAAATTAAAGTCATAATGTTGATATTTACACTAAAACTATCAAGCCCTAATCGCGACTCTTGTATATTATTTTACGACTACGACAAAATTAGATTAAATAAATAATTAATTTTAAATCTGCCTAAATTTCTTCAAATCTTTGAATTAGATTAAATAAATGATTTAGAAGCATGTATAGAAGCATTTTTGAAATATCAAGAATTGTAACTGAAAAAATCATAAAGTATTCGAACTGATTTGGCAGTTCCAGTGTTGGGATTACGACACAATTATACGCTACAATAATAATTGAATTCATCTATGAAAAATACAAGTCCACGTTTTGTAGGATGCCCTCGTTTAAGGGCCAATATTGCATAATAAATATGGAACGGCGAGCACTCGCTTCGTTGCGCGAATATTCGTTCTCGAAACATTCATTTCTGCCTCCCAGTGCCGCTGCAAAGAGCAGACTGCGCTGTGATGTAGACACTTTTGACAGTTTCTCAAATTCTCTGCGTCATCGTTGGAAAGAAGGAAGGAAAATGGCGGAAGATATACGATTCACAGAGAGAGAGAGAGAGAGAGAGAGAGAGAGAGAGAGAGAGAGAAAGAGCGAGACAGGAAGACGAAGAGGGGAAAGAAGGCAGAAGCACACCTCTTCCCAAAGGCCACTACCCAGAGAAATATTTTTCACCTTAGCAGCTATCAAAGCCAGACGCCTCCTTTCCGATTCTAAGGCTTCGGCGTGGCCCCCGTGCGCATCCTTAGAATCGGCAAAGCTCGCCAGATTCAATGGGAGGGCACAAAGTAACGGAAATCGTTAACTTTGATGCCAATTTTCAAAGAGTTTCGCCAGGTTAAAATGGGTGAACGATATAACGCCTTCTTCTGGAGGAGAGCTTTCTCGCGAATACCACGGAAACTTTCGAACCTTTCGGGATTCCACTGTTTATACAAAGGATCGTTTATTTCCTTTCCCGTTGCGTCGCATCGCGTCGCGTCGCGTCCTCCTCTTTCGTTGTACGCGCCGCACTGGTCGTCCGGTTGGCTTCACGGGGACTCTCCCTTTTCAAAAATAGCTTTTTCGATTCTGGGATTGGACACGAGTTCCCCATTCAAGGGCTGTTTGGCGACTAAAAGCGTTACATATGTATTTCCGTCGAAGCTGAGCGACGTGCGCTGCTTGTGAAAAATAAATTGCCTCGTTTCAACGAATGGAAAACTCGAACGGACGAGTTAACGCATAAATTGCTCCGCCATTTTCCCATGCCGACCCTCCGTCAGTAAATTATAGCGCAATTGATATCTTAGAAACGAAATATTAATTGCATACAGTAACAAAAAAAAAGATAGTGTGCGTTGAAAGAAGACGGACAAATAATTATTATTTCTACAGTTTTTGTATTTCATTGTATTATTATATTTTTCTTAACAGATAAATTCGTTAGGAAAACAGATAATAGCTCTCAATAGTTTTCTAAATATTAATAAATTTTGTATGTGCTTGGATAGGAGTTTCTTCGGTATATCGATTCTCAACATCCCTCACTTCGGGAACGGTTAAAACGGCGCCCGATAATTGCTGTTTGATACATATATTTTAAAACGTGTTAACTATACAATGAAGAGACGCGTGGATGTAATGTTGTTGCCGGTGGTACAAAAAGTCGTGTTTGTCGACGCGTTGTCGAAGTATAGTGCTCGATGGTACTTTGTTATAATAATGCTCTCGCTCGCTCCCTTTCGGGCCTTTTATTTGTCAGCTAGTAGGAAGGTGGAAGGAGAGGTGGCAGAGGAAGTGGAAAGTGAAAATGAAATAACAAGGGAGCATAAAAAATCTGGACACGGAAAATGGTTGGGCCTTGATGGCTGAAGGTTTAAGATTCTAATGGCTTTATGAGTGTGCTTCCTAGGACGGTCAAGGAACCGAGGCCTGGCCCATAAAATGGTTGGACCATGTTGCGTCCAAACATGCTGCCCCCTCTTGAACGGTCACGTTCAATATGTTATAGACAACGATGTATAATGCTAACTATAAAAACGGCGAGATTAAAACCTACGATGAATATACAATGGATTGACTATGTTGGGTCCAAACAAATTTGATAAAGATTATTTTGAAACGTGACATGATAATTTTCAGAGGCGCCTTAGAGTCGCCATTCGACCGCAAAGGTTGAAGGCGCGAAGAATTCACTGGCTGCGAAAGTGTAATTTTCCTGAAATTAGTATCGCGCCGCGAGAAAAAAAGGCGAAATAGTCAGTTGTTCAGTCGTGTAACTGAAATTCTCACTGGCGCCCAGTGCAACGTGACCCGAATCCATCAGGAATTGAACTGTCCAAAACACGGTTGACTGGCCGTCAACGCGGAAACATTTAAACACGAATACCTATCCGAGTCGCACTCATATAATATTTGCGTGTGCCGTTCGACGCAACGAGATACATGCATACGGCTATATACATATGCATGTGTATAGAGGAAAATCGATGGTTGACACTGTGACCGGATTACAAAACCAGCGTCGCGTCGACCGGATCATCTTACGCGACAACCTCAAGCACTGATTGGAACGACGGAAAATATAGTCGGTGTAAAAAGTATTCCTACACCTTTTCAAACGGAATAACTTTTTTATCACTAGGGCGAACAATTTATATCTTTTTATAATGTTAAAGCTATTAGTTTTCTAGGCAATGGCAAAGATTGCTTACAAAAATTGTATATTATCATAAGTAAGCTGGTTTTCAAAAACCTTTAATCAATTAATTTATAATTAATAGCAATATTCTAGTAAATAATATTGTACTCACAACTTTATCATAGTCTTATTGTATGCGTTTTAAAATAAAAATTATAAGTATGGTAGATGTCCCAATTCTCGTCTCCCCCGGTTTAAAAACGTATTAAAATTTCGATGCGATGGAAATCATTTTTGTAATATAATAACGGCACGTTTGTTCTTTTTCGATGGTTTCGCAACGCATTTCGTGTATCAAAATCATCTTCTATAATCCTCTTTTATCTTTTTGTACAAGCATGAAACTGCCGCATAAAATAACTGCAGCTCGATCAAAATAATAAACGCGGCTTTATACTTCATTAAGGTATTCCCCTTCGTTTTGCAAAACTGATTTAATCACAAAGTTAATATTTGTTAATACTCATAGCCAATACACGATTCAGGCAGTGGATTTACTTAGGGCATACTTTCAACGAGTAATAGATATAGTCGCGTTTTATCATCCGCCAAGTTATATAACCTTTCGCCGGAGTAATGGAGAACCAAAGGGACCTATAATATCAATAACCCCTTCTACTCATCCCTCGCTACTCTTTGCCGTTCCACCCTTACTTGCGTACATCTCGTGATCCCCACCTTCTACCATTTCCGTCACACTTGCGGCCCTTTGACTCTCACTTTGATTTACTCGACTAATTTTCCCCCTGCGCGTCGCACTCTGAACCCATGCAATCCTTATTTTCGGATATTTAATGGTAGAGTTTGTCTGGCCAGGATCAATTAATTTCTTCTTACACTATTCTGCTCTGTTTGCAGATTTTACATTCCAAATTCAATCTTTTGCAAGTTATATTCGCTTGATTTCAGATTTGTATTCTTTTACCATACAGATTATATTTATCTTATTTCAAATTCAATTTGAATTATGGATTATTTCAAATCCATTTGCATTATGAAATTATATTTGTCTTATTTCAAATTGAATTTATCCTTTTGCACTTTAAACTCACGTTTTGCATATCATATTCATTTTATTTTAAAGTAAATTTATCCTTTCGCGATGTGAGTTTAACTTTTAGCAAATTATATTCACCTTATATCAAATCGAACTAACCTTTTGCACTTCTTTTACCTTTTTGCAAATAAAGTACACCATTTCGCAGATCAAGTTGATACTTTTGCAAAAGTTCTTTCACCTGGTTTTCTTAACCTATTGTATTAAAAATCCTATTCCAATGTAAATTAGTAGTTCTGAAGTTATTATATATTGTTTTTACTCAGAAAACATCTTTCTGTTCATATTTTACCATTTGTATTAGCTATGGCATTGGGGCAACTAGTAAGAGAGGAGATATAAACACACAGATGTCTTTTCGTCGCGAGAGAACTATACTTAACCCCTTGCCGTACCATTTTCTTCACAATTACTGCAATTAGGAATTTTTCAATTGCTATAATTTCTTAGAAGGGACAGAATATTAATATTTATTCCGTGCCTGAATTTACTCGAATGCTTAAATATTAATACCAAGGGGTTCGAATTTTATTCCAATTTCAAAGAATGAAATAACATCCATACTTAATAATTTATTAATAGTAATTTCCATCGCGAGTCGGACTCGTGAAAATACGGCAAAGGGGTTAATGATAACAGAGACTGTTCAATGTTGGCTTCGTTCTATATGATTGCGGGATGGGTTGTTGCCGTGATGGGAAAGAGGCCACGCAAACTGTCGCGTAGGGAGTTTCCTAACACGAGCCCCGTGGATTGGCATTAATTTTTATGGAAATTCAGACGCGACCCTCGGTTAGTGGTTCACGGAACATGATGTAAGGAAAGTGGAAACGGCGCTTATATGTCGTTTCCATGTTCCCTTTGCTTGCAGCGATCGCCTGCAGCAGATCATTTCAACTTTATTTATTATTATTCAACCTTTTCATAGGGCGTGATTTCGGAAATGTGATCGAAATTAGTTTCCATTGAACTTTGTTCATTTTAGGTAGCGGAGAATTAGTTTATCATCTTCCATGTATATTCTCCAACAATATGTGGTCTAAAGAAGAAATAGTAATGAAAGACAATGCAGCACATTACGATTTCTACTTTTACTATGTCATAGTGTATTATATAATAATAATTGGACTGAGAAACTTTATGCAAAATTTCTAAAATAAATTGTTTCTTCTAATGATTTTTTTAACTTGAAAGTAATTTAATAATATCATTAATTTCTGTTGTGTCGTATCGTTCGCCTCGTTGGCGACTTAGATTTACGACCGGTTAACGAAGAAAGGTTGTAAGTCTAACTCCGGAGAATCCGTTTATTTACACTTTGTACAGAAGTTATCTTAGCTACAAGGGACTTGGCTGCAGTTGTAGCTAATCTCGATATAATGACGTCGCGATTTATAATAGTTAAATGATTCTTTGATCTTGCTACCTCGGTGCAAGAACGATTCTAAACTTGCTGCACTTGTTGCAAAAACGATTCTAATGTTTCGTTGTCGTATTAGCTTTTACGAAAGCTCGGTTGCAGGAGAAATTTGGTGGAAGTGGAAAAATGTCTAAAGTAGGGATAGGAAGGAACTCTGTGGTAGGGGATGTTTTAGCAACGTTTGACAGGGATATCCTCCAGGTCTGAATGTACCGTAAAAATAGCCGTTCGCGGAACGGTCGCGAGCCTGGCTTGGGCCTTCAGGCCTCTGTCCGCGGAGCCCTTTGGAAATCCCCGAAGTTTCGAATGCCAGCGTTCGCTATTGAGGACGAAAACAGGAGATTGTAAACCGATAAAACATGCGTCGCGCGAAATATTAAAATTAGTTGATGGTTCGGTTCCTCAAAAGTAACCTTTTACCATTACTAGCATCATAAACTGTAAATTGGCCTTCCTTGTCTGAATGTCGTCCTTGGGGCCCTATGCCCAGGACGGTACAATTTCTTCTTATGTATTTCACAGTTTCGTATTTCTCATTTTTGCCATGAATGCACAAAATTGGAAGTCTAAGAATAATAAACAACAATGCAGCATATAAATATACCTCTTAGTTCTACAATTTCCTAATATACATGTACAAACATGTAGCTAGTCAAATATATAATTTCCTCCTTTCCTATCGATACATATAAAAATCGTATCTTGATATTTAAAAATACTTAAAAAGCCAGTTATATTTCTACTTACAATCTTATTGCAAAGAAAGCGAACATTATCTCCGAAAATGTGACATATATATTTAATAGAGTTTATTCTTATTTACTTAGATAAAATTCGAATGTTTGAATTGTTCACATTGCCAACAATATAAAAATGAGAATTTTGTTGATTATTATTCACGAGATTAAAAATAAAATAGGTATCTATTTCGATTAGATTACACAGAACCCTGTATGTACATTATTTTTATTGTATGCATTACATTTTAAAGTGTCTTCTCTATTAATCTATTATCTTTGTATATATTATTATAATGTCATCAATTTCGGTTAATTATTTCTTACGAGTATCGACATTGAACAAATTATAATTAATACCATTAGCGATCATCTGGCAATGTTTTCAGAAGATACACCCAGTACAGACTTTAACTATCCTAAATAAGTATGAACAAATTGATTCTGCTCACGGTGCCATATTCATTAAAAAAATGTAATGGCTCTCCAGCTGCTTGTAACATAAAGTCAACCTAAAGGGAAACCGCCAGGCTAACAACGCTGTCAAGTAAGATATTAAAAGCATAAAAAATGTTTGAAACTGTTATGCAAAATATTTTACTGTTTCTTTAATAGCGTATGCAATGTATAATGTATGTACGTATTTTACATTACAAACGAAACGTGATAAAATTATTATATGTTGGCTGGTGTATTGTTACAGTTTACCAAAAAATATGTATATTAAAAACTCCCGGCTTTGTTGTAAATAGAATCCGTACAATAGAGAAGGTGTCTAGAGAGACTATCTCTAAAAGATAGTTATCGTTAATGATAATTATAAATGATGGTATGATAATTGTATAAACATGAATGGTTTGGCAGGCAACAATAGCAAAGCAAATTATTATATTGTATGACACAAGATGACTTTTTCATATACTGCTCTAGATGCTACTATTGTTATGATACTGATGAAAAGATTCTCTTAATTAATATCATTTGAAACTACTGTATTAACTAACTCCGGCAGTAATCATTTCAGCGACAACAATAACGGTCTTTCGGACAATCCTTGTGACAGTGTAGGTCGGTTCGAGGGGAAATTAACAGGCTCGTTGCTACCAATTTGGGCATGATCCTTCGATAACGTTGTCAATCAGAATTCCAGAAGGCACACAAAGGACAAAGGGCGCCGTCAGTGTTTACAGAGCGGTAGGGTAAAACCTCTATCCAGCAGGTAGAGCTGTCAGTTCCGGAGGCGTTTCTGGGCGCAAGGATATTGGATTGTCTTGTTACACACCGTCCTTTCTCTTCCATCGTTCGGTTCAGGCGTCGAGATTCTAAGCTTCGCCCGGAATCTATACGAGGAAAAGTGATACGATGTGCTCGCAGTTTGCCTTCGTCCTGTATTCCGCGACGATCGATGGAAGGGGAATCGACGCTGTCAGATCCCGGAATTGCTTTGGGGATCTTTCAAGGAATTCTGGGTGTCCATGCTACGCTCTCGTATCGTTGCTCTGGCAGAGGGTGAAAGGTGCCACGGCCCACCGGCCCAATTATTCTTGCAAAATATCGACGTTTTCTTTAAGTTGTGCGAACGTCGGATCGGCTCGTTACTCGAACTCCTTGCGCCTGAAGTCGTCGCGTTCGGATAGCGAATCAAGTTAATGAGATGCAAATACATACATATACTTAATATATTCTATAGATTTAATATATGTATAACCAAAATGATGTAAACCCCAAACGTTACAAAGGCGTCTGGATATTTAATAACTTTTCTTTCATTTTATTCTCATTGTGTTTTTACTGATTTTAGAAAAAAGATCTGGACGATTAATTATGGAAAAGTAAACGCCTCTTAAATTATCTATGTTATTTTTTGGTATTTAAAATAAAGAAGTTATAAAACCGAGTTTTGTTAACCGAGTTTTTCATAAGGTATGTAAGCATACAAGCGATTAAAATACTAATTTGATGGCTTAAAAATTGAACATAATATAATTTGTTTACAAGCTGAGGGACGATTGGGGAGAATTTATTTCCTCCACATTTCTTACACGTGTCGTTACATTTACTCGTAGATTCGCATACTCTCGCATTTCGCATACGTAAATAGCGCGTTCCAAAATAATTAAATAGCATAAATATCTACAGTGTAGTAACAATTAAATATGTACACAAAATGTGCAACGATAAGTTGAATTTGCTTAATGCAACTCGCGCTTAACAGCTTCATGCATGCTGAAAAAGGGCTGGAATCCAGTGAAAATTCGTCGGACCCCTGTCAAAAGCAATTATTCAACAGTTTATATCGAAATACGGTGGAATTTTACGGTGAAACGTATGTATAACTGGAACGGAAGAGATGGTCTCCAACTTTTTCATTATAATATATTTACTAGCTTTGTGCTCGCCGGGAATAGCATTTCCATGTATTTCGAGTATTGCTCAAAAGTAGCCCGATACTTTTACGAGCGCGTTATTTTTGTCGTTTATCGGCGAGCCGTACCGTATCGTTCAACAGCAAATTTAAATTTACACGGGGTGTAACGCGTGGAGCGGACGGCCGCTCTCGTGTCAGTGGAATATTCGTAGCGTGGCAGCTGCGTCTAGAACTGAAACTCGCGGCCGGTTTCATGAGCAATGACGGCGGAACGAAGGAATCGTTCCAACGAATAATAAATAAATAATACTACTTTTCATTGAGTATATCGACATTATTAAATGTTCCGACTCTTTTTAATGTTTCAAATGGGATAATAGGACTAGACAATTATTATTTCTTGTATCGCCTTTTATTCAATTTCGTTTCTGTACTTTGACAAGAGAAGCATTAAATTTGATTTCGATTTGAAATAAATTAATAATATTCAGATTTGCTAGATCATACGTGAAATCTTTATCGCGAGCCTGACTCGTTATTATAGTGCAAAGGGTTAAATGCATACGTTATACAGACAATTTCTAGGCTACCCTGTACTATAACATATTTCGTTGTAAAATACAGTCTACGCTCAAAAGCATCGTTTATTCTCTTGTAAATAGTAATATTTTGTAGACATTATTCCAGTTTTATCAATAATAAGTGATTCGAGCACTTACTTTTCCTTGATATCATATTACCACGTCTTGTTGGACAAATTCGCTGAACTACTCGCGACCACCGATATTACTTTCGTTTCAACGCGCATTCATTGAAGCATATACGTGGTTCTCAAAAGGTTTCCTGTTACATATTTTTCAAGGGAACAAGGCGACAAGTACATGGAACGTAAACACGTAGCACGCGAAATGTAGGTATACTAGAGAGGTGGTGACTGGTAAAAAGTTGGAGCTACAAGTTTTACATTATTTGGCCAGCACGACACGGGCTAGCTGCCGGCAGGCTTTTCTGCAAACGGAGAAACCTTTTCACGCAGTCTATGCAGAATACACTGGCATTTAATTTTTCTAGTTTGTTCGTACATACTTCTATTTGGCAGACAACTCAAAAGCATATTCGTGTACGCGATATTTTTTCGGAACTAAATAGACCATTACAGTCTCTCGAACAAATGTTCTTTTTTAGCTTCTCATGTGATTCTCAGTTAAAGACGTGATTACTGGTAGTCTTATCGTTAAGATATGGTTAAAATGAAGATATTGCGAAAATAGTGCTGACAAATAGACTAAAGCACGTGCACGGCAAATGTCACATGTAATACATATGGTCGGCTCAAAAGCCAGTCGGTGTAGGTCTATTAACAAACGAGAAACAAAAGAAAGATATCGATGTTTTTTTTGGAAACAACATTTCCTTCTGAACAATTTTTTTTGGGTCATTCCGCGCACTCTATAGTTTAGTTATTTTTCATTTTTAAAGAAAATCTACATTATTCCATATGTTTTCAAGCATAGATGTGTAAAACATATGCAAAATAAAAATATAGTTTGTGAATCACCGAATTATGACATATTATGTATCCAGGTCACATTGGTTTATTTTCTAAAAAGATATACGCAATTATGACAATTAGGAAAAGAGAATATTGCATAACAGTTTGCAACGGTTATTTTCAGAACCTGATCCACCTCTGCAATAAATACGTTCGCGTTTTCGATAGGGCTCACATAAAATTCACCGCATGCAAAGGATTAATAAACCTACCGTACCAGAGCAATATTTCCAATTCGTTCGACCACCCTCAATTACCAAACTCCGACTCACCGTCGCGCGGCCTCGCCAGAATCATCAAATATCAAGATTTCATTGAACGGGAATAAAAATTCAGGCAGCAATCGTCCGAAACAAAAACCGGGATCATTCTTAAACGATCCAGAATTTCGCCGATATCCGTTGAATAATGCAACAGCGAAATTATTTTCATAGTACAACAATGCGGCGCTTCCGTGCGTGAGCGTCCGCCGTATTATAAATCACCGTCCGCGAGTAATTTCCTTTAAAATTCCACGGGTTTCCACGGGTGCGGCCTGTAAACGTCGAAGATCGCAATATTTCTCCGCTTGCCGTCGGAAGCATCGCCGTAGCCGAGCACAGCACAGCACAGCACAGCCTCCGGCCCGATTATTTTTCTCGGTACTACTGATGGCGGCGGCCCGAGAACTAGAGCTCGGCCGGATGAAGGGAGGCCAGAAACTTATTATGCCGGGCTGCTTTCTGCCGCGGTTTATTTGAATATTGCTACGTGACCGTAATGCATGTCCCTAGTGTTTGCGCCTTCATGGGCTGGAGAATCGTACGTGCGTATACTTATAGATGCACGCGTTCGCTCGGTGCGTGTTTGCGCGCGTGTGGCTAACGCGGCTCGAACTCGATAACCTGACCAGCCGGAGCACCCAAGCGATTTGTGACAGTCAATAAACCGCGTATATTCGTAGGAGCGCCATGGTTTTCTAGAGGGAAGCTTCAGCTTTCCAACGAACCAAACGGAAGTGATCTACAATTTTTTTGTGCCGATTTATCGGAGATTATATGACAACATCTATTTTGGACCAGCCAAAGGGTGCCCAGAGCAGGCTTAAAAATCGCTCTATCTTTGAGCTGCTGCAATTTCGCTAAAAATAATCGTACGGAGATCAGCCTAGGCTCATTTTAAAGGGGAATGTCTGCTCTTTCAGAAGCCGTAAGCTATTTTTATCGTTTATATTTTTTTGGGCGAGCTAACTTCTTCCAAAGAATTGCTCAAGTTTCAGCTTCCGTGAGTAGTTGTAATAATTATTTTCGCGGCAAAAATTACCATGGTTATCAAGAGAGAAGCTTCTGCTTTGCAACGAACCAAACCGTAGCCCTCAACGATTTGTTTGAGCCGATTTATCGCCGATTATATAATGACATCAATTTTCTTTTATTATTGTTATCTTATAACTGTCCGCTGAGAGAAAATTAATTACGACCAGCATGACTTTTGCATAAATTTAATACAACCGCAGAGGGTTAACGTAGCAGTAGATTTTCAAAAAATTCCTAAATAGATCACTTTCAGATATAACTATCTTAACCGTGCGATCTCTGCGAAAGAGTCACCTTCGTCCTTCCTTCCTTCCTTCCTTCCTTCCTTCCTTCCTTCCTGCCTTCCTTCCTTCCCACCTTCCTTCCTTCCTTCCTTCCTTCCTTCCAGCAGCCTGTCGTCACACCTTTGTGTCGCCGCGGCGTCGCGTCCGAATAATGGAGAAAGGCGTCCGTCGACGCCTCGATCGTATCGTTTCCGTTCTCTTTCCCGTTCCTGATTTATCGCCGTTCCGACCGATCTCCGGATTGCCTCCGCCGAAGCCCCGGAGTATTTTTGAGATGTGCCGGGGATAGTCGGCGCGGATCAACGATCGTTCGTTGGACTTTACATCGGGGAAAAGACAATTGCGTGTGATATTGGATGCATTGGATATCACGGGTTCGTGTTTCGCGGCTGAGCAACGCTGGGAGGAGGAACAGTTTGTGTTCCGGGATAGCGACGGGATCCGAGTTCATGATGCGGACGTGATACCTTTGCTATTTTAGGGATTCGGAATTTCAATATATTCTTCCGGTATTGAAGTGTTGCGCGCCCCGACGCGTCTCACCCCCAACGACGATTTTTCTACTTACATCCGCGAAGATCGCGGCTGATCCGACAGATAACTCGAAAAATCTCCTACAAATCTACAGAAATTTTCCAAGGCAAATGTTTATCAATGAGCAGTCGAATTACTGTCGGCGATCGGTTGATGTTCTTTTTGGAAATGTCTTCTTTTTGCGTGCAGATGTTGCGAGTAGGAATTTTAGGACTTTGACGAATAGACATCTAACCTTTATGCAAAAATACGCATAATATATAAAAATATTTGAAAAATATGCAGAAGTATTTGCAAAATATATAGAAATATTTGCAAAATATACAAAGTGAACATTATTTATTGTAATTTGCATTATAATTAATAAGAAAAATGGAGTATCAAAAATTAGATACTTTTAAACAATGCAAAAATGTGAATTCTCTCCGATGTATGCATTTATACATTTATAAATTTAATTTTCGATTTATGTCTAAAAATTCGATTTTTTCAAAATTTAAAAATAATCAAATTCATCAACTATTTTCCATTGTTCTGAACATCATGAAATATCAAGATATTTATTATTTCTCATTATCCGGAATTCTCTTCGCGATCTCCTTTACAATCCTTCATTGTTTGATTAATTCTTTAATTAATTTAATCTCTCATAATGAGTTCTCGGAATATTTCAACCGCTACCATTCGACGTAACTAGTCGATGAGGTGCACTCTTCTCGATAGTTTCTCTTTTATCTTTTATACTCCTTCAGTCGCACACGTAGGAAAAATTGCGAATCCTCTGTCATCCCAACCTTTTCTTAGCTGCCCTGAATAATTGAACGTTAATTATCCCTGGTAAATGAAGCATTGAGGTCGTGCAATATCGAATGTCGCATCTGCGATTCCTGATTCCTTTTACCTAATACTTTGACACACGATTTAGTTTTCCCAAAAAAAGTATTTTCAATATTAAACGGCTAACTCTAACCATTTGTAAAATATTGGTATCCTAAAATAATTAAAAATAATCTAGATAACAATTACAAGTAGAGCATAAGTGTAACAGTACACTTACACAACACATGTCCTAACAGTTTAGGACATGTGTTTAAACGGTGCTTGCAAATAGTATGAGAATTACATAGTAAACTTGCTGTATTTGAAGAACATAAACAAACCTAGTTGAATAAAGGAAGATGCAATTTAATCAAAAACTTGGGTTACTACATATAAACGAGCCATCGCGCATTGAGCATGCGACGCATTCAACAGTGTTACTATTGTTCGACGTGTTTGGAAACGAACACTTGTCACCTGTTAACAAACAGAAACGAAATTGCATTTTTACGTTGGTCACATGGAATTTCTAGTTTTTTATCAAATGTCGAATTAACTTTGGTATATGTTTAGCTCTGCAGTTTTTATTATTTTCGTATTTATTTCACTGAGATCAAATACTTATAGCAGTTATTGCTACAATAGATTAAATTAGTAAAAAATAAAATAAAAGACTATATTTTTATTCGGATATCAGATGTTGCAAAATGAAGGATTATCCTCTTTTACATTTTACCTTTTATGTTATTATTTAAGACAGTTCTATATAAATCTGAAGCAATGTCGTATACAGTCCCCTCGAAATTAGATTACATGTGTTACGAGCCGAGGACGGAGCGGGCTCACGTGGCCGGAGGTTGATGAGATTTTGGGAAATTGGTAAGGAATGCGTGGACTAGTCGATGCTTCTTCCATCACCGAAGTGCCACTATGAGGATAGGGTTTTGTGAACTAACCGTTGCTTATTTCATCACCGGTGCGTCACTGAGTAAGGTGGGGGCTTGTGATTAGAATTGAGCGGCCTGGTAACTTTCAAAGAAACAGGAAGATGATACTGTCGGCGTCGTCAGTAATAGCGACGAATCGTGGCGTTATATGCGTGGACTGTATTAAATAATCGCTGATTGGTTTTCCATGATTTTCGCAATAACCAATCAGCGAGATATCCAATACCCCTTGGATATTGTCGTGACTCAAGAACATTTTGAACGAACCCTTTGGACAGCGCCAGCCAGCGTACGTTCTTAGGAGGGAGTACAAAAACATATGGAATATTCTCCGTACGTTACACACGCATGGTGTAGTTATATTACACATATATATTTCGAAAACGTATCGTACGAAATGAACTTAGCATACGTTTATAATGAACGAAATACAATAAATAGCTACACTAATTACATAAGAGACTAACACTTCTCAATATTTTAATATGCACTTTCGGTAACACGATGCCATACAATTTAATACTAAACATAAAACATTACCTGAACCGCAATTTATACTAAATCAGTGATTGTCCTAATATTATTCGAGCGGATTGTACGACTGTATGAATTACAAAATTCAACTTGAAGCTACATAACAGTATCAATTTCTAAAGATTGCCCAACAGACATGTTGCTATAAATATAACAAAACATAAACTACAAATTAGATTATCAGTAGATATATAAACGAAGTATCAGTTTATGCAAATCGTGTTATCTTAAATCAAGCTGTGTTCGATATTAATAATTTTCGTTTCCTTTTACGATACTAATAATTCCCTAAAGTAATGCATATTGGAGCGATAAATACACTTATTGAAAAATTTACCTGTAGACGCACGCGTGCACACACGTTTACGTTCCACGATTAATTCGGATAATCGAAGTTCCACTGAATTTTGATGAGGAAAGAATATACGCGCGCCTATCTGTAACAAGAATTGTATGTTTAATATCGATTAAATAAATATTCGTATTTATCGCGGTTCATAGGTGTAATTAAGTGCACTCTTGTGAAATTAAATTTTGTTTGCGTTCTCGAATGTATAGAAATTACGTAACTCAGTGTTTTCGAAATTGCAGATTACAAGCCATCGGTGGCTCGTAAAATCAATAGAGTCAATCGCGACGGCGCACTCTTTTACGTGCGTTTTACAAATTTCCTAATTTTAAGCATTCGTGGAACAACGTTACGCAAAAGCATTCGAATAACAAAACTACTTAATATATTTTTCGATAAAAAATGATCATTTCTAGCTATTTTCAAGTTCGAATCATTTAATACGTATGAAATTAATCAAAAAACACGATCACTTAGTTCGTATCTTAAATTTTCCTTTGACTCTATACATGTTTTCTAAAAACCTAATGAATTCTAATGCCTAATCATTTTATCATCAACAGGATAAAATATTAGTAAACGTTAGTAGTTCTTATAAAAAAATAATTTCAATAAATCTTCCTTTTTGCGAATAATAAATTCTAGTGAATCTTTTGTTTTATGAATAAGTTATTCTAGTAAATCTTTTTACGGATATGTTATTTTAATATATCTCTTTTTTTATGAACAGATTACTGTAATAAATTTTTCGTTTTCTGACTAAATTGTTTCTATTATATAAACACGTTACTTTCGTAAATTTCCTTTGTTATATGATTTCGTGTTCCACAATTTAAGATGACTGCGACACAATTTGCGCGAGTTATGAAAACTTAAATTACGGTAGGTACCGCAGAACTGTTTTTCTTTATTTATTTCAGTTGAACAAATATCGTTCGAAAGCGATGATCCAAGTGCACTTCGGCAGAACTGTTTCGAAAGTTCTGGCCAAGTAGAAACAGTGAGACAGGCAAGCTTCTGCCATCGAATCGGGAGAGACGGATCAGTAGTAATCCGCGTTGGTAGATCGTCCGCCGTTATACAAATCGTGCGGTTACCGGTAATTCGTTACGACACGGTAAAAAATGCGATCGTACACTACTCGATGCAACGAATTAAACGGCGCGTCGCCCTCCCCCCTTCCTCTCCCAGTTCGAACGCAGATTGGAAAATTCGGAACGCGTTGTGCACATTTCTCAGTCAATGTCAAATACACTGTCGGCATCCGCGGAGGCGAACAACAAAAAAGGAACGCTTCGAATCAAATCGAATTTCCGATCCAGTCGAAATGATTTGAACGAACAGCGTCGTACTCACCGTAACTCTGCTGTGCACTTCCGACGTGATGCGTGTATGTCTCTTGCTTTTTTTACAGCCGTACCGTCCGAGCACGCTAACCTGAGATTGTTTATCCACTGAGCGTAACTGCAGTCAGCCCCCACAAGTATTCGTACCCTCGTTGCTTATCAGAGAAATGTGTTGAAATCAAGGGATGCGTGTCAAATTTTGCAATTAACTTTTTATTGTCTTATTTAATATTTTTGGGTGTGACGCAAGAGGAAAAGTTTGGAGAAAGCCCAATCAATTTTGTTCATTCGGAAGTCTGTTTTCGATATACAATACGTTGATAAAGTAATGCTGTTGAATTGGAATTCGGTGTCACGTCTGATCATGGTATATCAATTCTACTTCTCGTCATACTATTAAGTTGGAAATTATGAAACGGGCGTTTTTCTTTAGCCTGTGTTCAGCTGCGACGCCCGTTTTATAGTTTCCAACCCAATATTACAAGCCATGCGAAATTGGCGCATCTTCTAACTCAATTTTTTTGAAAACAAACCCTTAAATGGAGAAATGTTATTCCTCT
>NC_135778.1:17910036-17927330 GCF_028453695.1 Augochlora pura | reverse complement strand
TCGAAATGCTTCGGGTTCGACTTTTTACAAAAATCGCAAGAGTGGATTTGTTGAGATTTGATTTATATTGTTCAGAATTTTTATGGCGTTAGGTGGCAGCGTAGAAAATCCATAAAATCAAATGAATTTATTTATTTATTCACAGCGAAAAGAAAATATTATCGTTTATCAAGATTAATAAAAGCAATTGTTGTACAATGTGCCGCAGCGATAGTACTCGACTCTTTAAGGATTGTTTAAGTATATGTGTTTGCATATACGAAGTTAGCCTGATTAATCATTCTATTAATGAATTGAAACTAGTCCAACAGAATTGTTAAATCTATCTTCTGCATTTTGTATTTCTCGTACTCGCCTTTGTCACGACTGCGCAAACTCTGTAGGTGTTCGATAATGAAACGAGCAAATTGTCAGCCGACGATTCCCCAAAAATACCATATTACATTCAGGTGGAAGGTTGCATGGATGATGGAAGCAACAGAACCGTGAAAGAGGACGGAAAAGCCGGAACAGTGTAACGAGATGACGGTATCACGATAAAAAAGGTAACAGACACGAGACACGCGAAGCGGAACGAAACGAGAAACGGAAGAGACTTCGGGGATTATTTATTTTCACGGTAACCGCAATCCGCGGCTGTATTTTCCGCGAGACGGCCGACCAAACTGTCTGGAAAACGAGGAGAAATTACATCGGTAAAAATAATAGACCCTGACCACTATTGGTTTGACCCGTAACCAATTTACGCCTGCACGATGACCAGCGGAACGACGGAGGACGTCTATATTTCATGTCGCGAACCAAGAAGTCAATCTTTTCACACGGCACTGTTGCTTTGAAGCTGACAAATCAATACAGCCAAATTCATGTCCAGTTTTTATTATACTCTCGACGATGCTACACTGTTAGTCAAAAGTATGAGAGCAAAAGGTGAATAAAGCATTTTCAAAGCGTGTTGATGGTCATAAATATGAATATCCTATAAAAAGACTGCGACACTACAGTTATATATTTATAGAGAAAATATTTGAAATACTATTTTAGATACTAGATTATTCACAATTGAAATAATATCGTACTTCAAGTAGGATATAAAATATTTTATTTTGACGATTTAAAACATAAAATAAAATAGTTTTTATTTGACTAATATGGAACATAGAAACAAATACAATTTATTGTTTCGTTAAATACAGCTATTCGCATATAACAAAATGTATCTTTTACGTACGTTTATAATGTAGACGAAAGTACTTCGTTTGTTCTGGATTATCAAAATAAATGTTGCGTTATGATTTAATAAGGTAAGATTATTTTATTGCTTGAAATAAATTAAATAAATAAAATTATTCTTTTGATTTAGTGAGAAATAAATATGTTGCTTAATTCAAGATCTTATTTTGCTAACATTTTAAAAACTCGTCGATTCGGAACAAGTGATTTGGTTGTGTCAAATGAGTTTCCAGGCATTGTCCTGGGATTCGCAAATGTTGTGCTTCTAGTAATGGATTATGCGTATTAAACACAAAATTCTCCAAGAATTTCGATATACGATGTAGAATCTCTTAAGATTGTCTTGTGGCTTGTCTTGAGGGACCTGAGGCGAGGTGATTATGACAATCCTCGATTGCCCGAGCTGAGACACAACCGCAACAGTCATACGTTGATATGTGCTTAAAACTTTAATCCATTCGGGTATAATACGGGCGTCTGCAAAAAGTTAGCCTCGAGGTCACTCATTGGTTTATGACTTCCACTCTGACATAACATAGGGACAATATCAAAATTACAAGCTTTCCGCTATGTTCTGCTGTATTTATGATCAGAAATGCGCTGAAGTGAAACTTCACGCGCTGAAACTTTTAATTGATTTTAAGTCTTTTAAGTTTATTGATGTAATTTGATTAATTAGTTCATTCACTGTATACATTTTTAAATTTCGATGGATATACCACATAGTGGTATCTTGCAGGTCCATGTAGGCTTCAGGATAGAATGTATATGCTTATTCACTTTCGATGTTATTTACACTAACTTGCGAAAGAAATAACATCTTTTCCGAGAGCACGAGGGTAGAGTCTTCTCAGTTGAAGTTTCTTTGCTCTTAA
This sequence comes from Augochlora pura, assembly GCF_028453695.1. Lineage (NCBI taxonomy): Eukaryota > Metazoa > Arthropoda > Insecta > Hymenoptera > Halictidae > Augochlora > Augochlora pura. The sequence continues at coordinate 17,925,222 of NC_135778.1, read as the reverse complement.
AACACCTTTAATTTAGGCAACGCGTAAATTTGAAACATTTCTCAGCTACAAAGGTTTGCTACGCAGGTGAAAAAAAATGGAAGGATAAAATAATTATTCTGGCCCCATCCCTGACGTCAGCTAGGAGACAGACAGACACGATGGTTATTACGGTCGCAAACTCTGCACCGGTGCAAGGTTAACGAAGATAATCGTGGAAACTTAGGATCCGCTAAATAATTTTTGGCTACGCGGAGTAAGTATCAAGAGCTAACAGCGCTCCAGCTCGTGATGATTTACGGACGCTAGCTAGGACCGCGTCGACGACAGGGGCGACCTATCTTGCGAGTAGCATCTACCTTCCAGTTCGAGCTGTTTAGTTTACCGCTCGAAATAATTTGCATACGGCAGGACGAGGCGCTTTCGTTGTGCAATAACATCTCGAAGATGAGCCGTATGTCGCGTTAGGCGAATGCAATGCAGCCACCACACGCTGTCGACTAGTACCCCGAGAGAGGAGCGAACAACCCCCATCCTGCCTGCGCGCATCTTCTTCGTTGCCCGGCTCGTCGGCGTCGTTTCATGGCACAGGCCTGTCGAGATCCCCAACGTAACCCCCGAGCTCGTAATGGTAAGTCTCTCTGCGCGAGGACCTGAAATTAATAACGCGACCTGGCGCAAATACGGTGCACATAATTAAAGCGATATTACGATCTGGGACAACGGCTGTATCGTCTAGCAACCGGCTGGCTCCACGTGGGGATGTTATTTAGCTGCCCGCCGTGCTACCATCGGGTACGCCACCGAATGCGCTTCGATTTCTAGCTTGGATAGAGCTGTTTACGAGCTGCAAATTTATATCGATTCTTCGTTTCGATGAACAAACAAGAGAGAATGCCGCGGGATAACAAACAACCCCTAACTCGCTCGAATCTTCTCGCCGGGAATTAACGTAACGGGTTGATTTCATTTCTTTTGAAACGCGTACACGTTAGGTAATCTGTCCAACGAATGAACATTCCCCACTCAATGAATATTTCCTGTATTTTACAAAAAAGTAACGGCATGTTTTCAATTTCCAATAGAAACAATCGTTATTTACTGTGCACAGAACACTATTGAACTATTAACACTTTAACAACCGCTCACACAGCATGTGTGTGATAGCCGGAACAACCGTTACCGACCGCTCACACAACATGTGTGTGATGCTGACGCCGAAGGTTGTTGACCAGTACCACACTCTTTGTGTGATAATTTATGAATGTAAACAAGTGTGGATATTGCTATTGGCTTCATATTTTATTGTCACGTCTTTGATTATAGGTAATAACATTTCGTTTGGGGATTAAAAGATGAAGAAAAGTTATTTTTTTTGTTTTATAAACCATATTGGTTTGTAGTACATGCTATGTATCAGAGATGGCGCTGTATGTGAAAAATGATTTTCCCTGTTTTCCTGCTTTTCTGTTGAAATTTTTCCAGAATTTTGGTTGCTTTAAACCTCACGGAGCCCGAGACCTTTCCAACGAATGCAAAACCGTGGAAATCGGTTCGTGCGTTCTGGAGTTATAGCGTCAGGAAGGAAAACCCGACTTATTTTTATATAATAGATTATCGCCTATTTTTAATTTTTGATTAAACTACGGTTGTGTACCATGTAAATTGTGAAGCAAATATCGGCGGTCGACGTTGGTGTAGTACGCTAAGCTGCCGTATAAGCGCTAGTGTAGCGCGCGTTTTCTAGTTCAAAATGTTGAAACAGCGCTAGGTTCACTTGTGTTTCGTTGAAGCAAACACAAGTTACTTATTTTATGTGTAAAACATGTAAAATACCATTACATGTAGGTGATTGCTTTAATAATTATCATACAAAGGAAAAATATTAAATATGTTTATAATTTATATTGAAAAATATTAAATTTTGTTGTTTTTTGTTTTATGTTAACTTTTTCGTGAATTTAATAAAGTTCTTTAAAATTAATTCTTCAAAAATACTGCCGGCCCCTGGCGACGTCTGATCGCGCAGACGTGTGGTCGTTAAAGTGTTAATGTTTAACGTATATTTACTTTGATATAATTTTTTCTTCGATGAAAGAGACTTGAATATTAAAAAATTAAAGAAAAATATTGATCACCTGTTTACCACTTTTTCCAGTTGTTTAAATAATTCACAAACTGTATATTACATGAAAGATTTGGAAAAAACATGTAATTTTTGTTCGAAGACTTTCTTTTCCATCTTGTACAGTTTATGAATTATTGCAATAAAAGAAAAAATAGTCGAATATTTTGGTACTAATTTTCATCCATCACAGTGAATTTACGCGAAACAAAGATTGCGTAAAACATATATACATATGTGTTTTATTCGGCAGCGAAAGATATTAACTAATCGGTAGGCTTTTTCCAGTTTTCAATTAATCATTTAGAAATTGTAGAATTACGTAACATAACGAGAATTTTGAAGCTTGTTGCCCGGAACAAAGCCGTCATAGGATATTGCGCGATGAATCGGCCGCACAAATCGTGAAAAAAATAAGGTACAAAAGCTGCGCGCGCGGTACCAGTCGATAAAAAATATTAAATTCAATTAAAAGGGAGCAGAGTATAACAAAACGGTTGGAAAAAGCTTGATTTACCGTGATTCCCCGATATGCTGCATAACGCCGAAATATGGAAAATGTTTTACCGATCATAGATCCCGGAGTGAATAACGTTAAAACTCGTATAAAGATTCTGGGATTAGATGTGTTTCTTCATTTCTCACCGAATATTTTCATTCTTTTATTTTACATTGCAATTTCATAAACAATAGTTGCTACATGCAGCGGTTTACAAAAGTATTTGGCCATTTTTTAAAATGGAAAACTTTCTAAAATTTCAACCAAATGACTTGGATGTACTTGAAATGTTAGAGAGTCTAGTTTAGTAGACTTTGTTTTTAAATTGCAATTACTTGCATATGAATTATATTAATGTAGAAGAGCCGGTTATTGTGGGACGACCAGTTGCTGTGCCTTTAGTCTGATTTCGGGCGTAATTAAGTGCGAATATATAGATTCCAAATCTCACTATCTTTCTCCAATAAAAGTAGTAATCATGCTAAATATGTGTGCATATAAATGCACAATCCTGCTACAATGTGCGAGTACGCAAAAATCTTTATTAAGATTTAAAATGTCCGATTTAGTCACGTTGCACTGAAATAATCAATGGTTTTCAGTTAACGTCTCATCGTCCTAGTTTTCTTTTCACATTTTTTATTGAGGATAATTCAGCTATGAGAATTCTCTTGTAAAACCAGAGATAGGAAAAGAACGTTATTATTTGTGGAATAACGAAGGACTAAAGGATATCTGTTACATGCAAAGGCTTTTGTTCAATTTGGGCGTTATGTTCTCAAGCTTTTACGATTTGCGATATCCGTGGAACCATAAAACTTGAACTTGCTTTCGAATCTAACGACTTTACGACGTCTTCTACACTTGCTGCAGGAGAGCTTTTAAGATAATACCACCTATTTATGCCACTCACCAATTTTTATAACATTTATCGGCCATTTGCACATCTAAGATAGGATGTGTTAGACGATCTTGCTTATAAACAACGTAAAAAATGCGATTTTTCTCACACTTTCTATCTTTTTACCACTTTTTACGGTTACACGTTCGTAAACCTATACATGGTATTCCACGGACGTTTCGAACGTTAAATTCTATTTTTCTAGCAATCAGATTTAATCATTAGCTATTCGTATTATATTTTATTGCATTTACATTTACTATTTTATATCGAATATTTATTTTAGAATAGCATGAGCATTGATCCTAAAGATGTAGATCCACAAGTCTGAGAAAGATAGCTCCAGCGATTAATTATGCCTTTTCAAACTAATGTTCTTGTTCCGTCCTACAACGGAATTATGCCTTTATAGGCCTTCTTCAAATTCCATATTTTTCAATTTAGAAGGCTATTACTTTAGTGCCCTTTTTATATCGCGAAATCATATTAAGAAATCGCATTTCAACTAAATCGGTTTATTAATACTATTGGAATATTACGTATTACCCACAATACGATATTTGTGCATGGGCAAAAACAAATCAATGTTCTTAGAAGCGATGGAAATTAAGATAGGAAAATATACACCTCGTATAAGTGCTTGGCCTTGTGAGGCACAAGCATAACAGTTTCGAATTACGAGGGGACCCGAGTTTTCTTTTCGGGGTTCCAAAAAGGCCACGATCAGTCGAAGAAAAGCATCTGCATAGAAAAGAGCTTCCTCACGCGCCGTAAAATAAAGTTTCTTTATTTAAAACTACACCTTAGTTTAAATGAATTTAAACACCCATTTCCAATAAATACAACCGATAGCAAAGTGATTTCGTCGAAATTAGTTTTCCCGGTTTATGGTAGGGTCGCCAGATGGGCCGCGCCGGCCGCTCGCTTGGGTTTCAGGGACCTACGTCACTAGCTTGGGTTTTCCCGTACTACGTCACAGCGAGGCCCGGGCCCCTGACTTCCCTCTCCACCTCACCGGTAGCCAATCCGCGTTCGAGCGTTCTTTCGGGAAAATTATAAAAAGGCCACAAAACTCGCAATTTCTAGTATTCTATAATTTCATCCAGAAAGACATTCCCTTCTGCACACACCCTAAACAGAACACAACTCTAGAAACCCTACTAATTCAACCGTCTTCCCCTAGATTAACCATAGGAGTAGTTTACGCACCTCCCTTCACAAAAATAACTCAGGCCGACCTAGACACCCTCATAAACCGACCTGAATACTTCATAGTCGGGGGCGATTTCAACGCCAGACACCTATTCTGGAACAACTACTCCAACAATACCTCAGGCCTAGCACTATTTAAACACTCCTCCCACTCAAACTACAACATCACCCATCCTGGAAGCTTCACCTTCTCCAGGGCAAACAGAAATATCAACAAATCAACAATCGATATCTTTCTAACCAAGCACTACGGAAACCTTAAATGCTATACTACAAACGACTTTAACACACAACATAGACCGGTCCTCCTTATTCCTGACTCAAATCCCTGCCCCCCCCCCCCCCTTCACACTACCCCCATAACAAACTGGGAGGCCTATAAGAAATTCACTGCAAAACACAAACTCACCACATCCTTCGACACCACCGACAAAGTTGACTCGTGCGTCCGAGACCTGCAATCCTTTCTAATAGCATGCTCCAAAAAAGCCACATCCCACCACTCTCCTCACCCCCACCACATAGACATCAGCACGGACCCGCTACTATTCTCAATTATAAATACGCGCCATAAAGCCAGGAAATTATGGCAAAAATAACACAACCTTCAATATTTCAAAACCTGAACTCAACAACTATCCCGAGAGATAAATACCAGAATAGCCGAATCAAACGCTCTGCCTGGGACAAAAGAATCAGGCAACAAACCAAGCTAAATCCTGTTTTCTGGAACAACTACAAGATCATCACCAACAAAAAAAAACCACCTTCCTCCTATCACCAGTGAAAACACTGTAATTACCACCGATATAGACAAGGCAAACCACTTCTGCCAAAACTTCCAGAAAATACACAACACAGCTCATCACTCCAAATCCTGCCACGACAACACAGTCAAACAATTTATCGAAAAGACCCTCAATCTAAAACCCCTGAACACACCAATCACCTCAAACCCAGTAAGCACAGACTCCCTACACATACCACTACCCAATATCCATAAAGCCATTAAATCCTTGAAAAACAACAAAGCACCAGGAATAGACCGCATCACCCCCCCCCCCCCTACTCAAGAATGCTGCCGCTAAAATCCCGCTCTTACTATATTATCTATACAACCACTCTACTAAAATAAGCTAATTCCCCAACCTCTGAAAGGTAGCTAAGGTAGTCAGTCCCCATCCCAAAACCTGGTAAAGACAGAAAGCTCGCCGAAAACTACCGTCCTATCAGCCTCTTCCCTATCGTAGTGAAGATCTTTGAAAAATGCCTGTATTACTGGCTCATGAACTTCCTAAAAACCAACAACACCATCATTAATCAGCAATTCGGTTTCAGAGCACATCACTCCACCATTCACCAGCTCGCGCGCGTATCCCAGCTACTAACGCACGAGAAAAACACAAACCGTACCTCAGCCATGATTCTTCTGGACCTCACCAAAGCCTTTGATACAGTCTGGACAGAAGCACTCCTACTTAAAATCAACAACCTCGGATTACCGATAACCTACACCAGATTAATGGGATCCTACCTCACTAACAGAAGAATCATGGTAACCATCTCCGGAACGCAATCTGAACAACTCGACATTCTTACCGGGGTCTCACAAGGTTCGATCCTAGGACCCATCCTATTTAATCTTTACATAAATGACATACTGACGGCTCCCAGTGCATACCTAGCACTCTATGCAGACGACACAACCCTCATCTCCCCCTCCTGATCCTCATCAACCCTCCACAACAGACTTCAAACATACCTAAACCAAATATCCCACTTTTTCACTACCTGGAAACTACAGATTAACCCTGCCAAAACTCAAGCCATCTGCTTCCCCAGAAAATCTGAACCACCTATCGCCACTCCCCTAATCCTCAACAATCATCCAATAAGTTACTCCCACTAGGTAACCTACCTTGGAATCACCTTCGACTTCAAGCTAAACTGGACTCCAGCAATCCTGGACAGAATCAGCAAAACCACGAAAGCGGCAGCATCAATCCACCCCCTCCTCTCACAAGGCTCTAAACTAAAAAGAGCCCTCAGGCTAACTCTATACAAAACATGCATGAGACCAGTTCTCATCTACGGCTCCCAAATCTGGCGCGCCGCCCCTAAATCCACTCTAAAAAAGATACAAATCCTACAAAACAAAATACTCAAAACCATTACGGGCGAAACCTTCCAGATATCACACACACGAACTACACACCGAAACCAATATTGAACAAATTTTTCCCTTCCTCCAAAAAACCATTTCAAAATACACGGTACATAACCACGAAAACCCACTCATACGCGACACAGGGCTATACGATAGAAACAGAATCCCATATAGAATCAAGAAAAAATTCCCACTGGACATCTCAAACTTGTCCTACACAGTTCTCCTTCACCACAAAACATACCACTCCCCCTCTACCCACACTCGCTCTACCCATACAAAATTTTACCACGCCTTACCATCGGGGTTTTCTTTGAAAATTTTTTCCCCAACAAATATTCCTCTTTTCTTAAATCCTAAATACTTCAATTAGGTCACACCACTCTCAACCATTAAGTAACAACCGGTAAGAAGGCCGTAGTCTTCAGGTACAGTTACAAGACCTCATACCAACATACACAAAAAAAACAATTTCTAGTATTCTATAATTCGCCGTATTATTCGTAACAAGTATTCATCATCGCTCGTATAGGGAAAAATCAACGTATCATCAACATCGTCTCTCGTCCAGCCAGAGTCGGGTTAGATACATCCAGCTTCCACCTTAGACCACTGAACTTAGTCTATACTTATATAGTACTTCAAGTTCAGTCTTCAAGGTCCGGACACTATAACCGGACTGATTGTGCGGCACGCAGAGTCGAGGTGTGCTAGGCGGTACGCCGCATAGTGGTCGAAAAGCCCGAAATCATGGTCAGAACCCTAAAAATCGAAGTTGTCGGGGGGGAGTTTTGGACTTACGGATTGGCTACTTTAATAATGCCTCCGTATGATGGGAAAAACCAAATGACCCATACTTTTATACCTGAATGGCAATTTCACCTCGAACTGCGAGTTTCTTGGACAGTCATTACTCTTGAGCGTGAGCGACAGTACGAAGTGCATATTCTGAAGCTTGTAACTTTTGTTGAAAGTAAGTACAACATTTTCTAGTGCTAACATATCAAGAATTGTCAACTATTACATTAGTAAATCGATAAATTGTAGAATCTAAATATAAGAGCAAATGGAATTACCGACGCACGTACTCGTCACTTAAGCGCGTAATAAACTAAGAATATGTCCTCTACTCCTAATAAAAAAGGTCTCGCTAGAAAATGCTTATTAGCTTACCAGGTACCCGAATATCGTAAAGGCATTTCTGTACCTCTATCCTCAATTGTAGGATCTGAACCACGGAACCCTCCTGATTTCGCTAGTCTCAATACGTGTTATTATGGGGAACCCTTACCCTCACATTATAAACATGGATATTGGACTTTCCGAATGCTGTGCAAAGATGCACAAAATTGCATCTTTAACCTTCCAGTTTCTGTAGGCCACTAAAATACAGCTCCGCGTACCATTTTTACGACAACCCATCCGCCATAATTGGGTCCGCCATTTTATTTTTTGAACTTTCAGTTTCAGATTCGTAATCAGCGACCAGGAAACCCTTACATACAAATTTTCAATTAAATCCGTCACAGTTTTATATTTTGACCATGATTTCGGGCTTTTCGACCACTGTGCGCCGGCGCGAGAGCCGGGCTTGCGCGCGCGTGTGTGTGTGTGGTGCGACGCCCCTCTCCATGGTGCCATGGACGCGTAGGAGATCGTTGTGCGCCCAAAATTCGGCATTCTGTGTCTGGAAGCGAAGGAAACCGGTAGGGAGCTGGCTGCTGATCGAACGAGAACGCTGCTGGTCTAGTCGATTAAACTGATCCGGCCGCGAAGGAGAACCGACCTCGCTGCCACTGGCCAGTAGATGCCTCAAACCGAGGAGCCCGTGTGCAAACCGCGCCGCGGCACTGTTTCGTACGCACCAGCGTTTCTCATGGTTCCGCTCGTGACCACACAGCAGTCCAGCGTTTTCAGTTTCATCCTCATTTTCGACCGGCAATTAACCGTGCATGACTCAAATAACTGTCCACAAGAGGAGCAGCTCACCGGGTGACAACGGGCGACGAACGAGCGCTCCGCGGCATCTGGTTGGTTGTGACCTGCTTGGGGACATAGATCGCCTAACGGTCGTTCGACCTCCTCCCGGTTTACCGGAGGCGAGATCTCGATCGGTTTCGGCGATGCGCGGATAAAACGACCGGACGATATTCCATCCATTCGGATGATCCCTCCTCGGGCGTAGCTTACTCAGTCGTCGGGACGCGTCATCACGCCAAGTTATCAGGCGATTCACCTCGTAAAATAACCCTTCCAGACATGGAGTTCAGAGAATAATTCCAACAAAACTCAATCACGCACGACAGTTTTGACGAGCCACCGCGATTACCAAGACGCACGACGATAGCGAAGGCACGCGAAAGCCCGTGGTATTATAACAATCCCGTGGTATTATAACAATCCCGTGGTATTATAACAATCCCGTCCTTGGCCGGTCCCCTGTAAGAATATAGAATAAACACACGATTTCGGCAACACAGATCTAATTAAATCACCCAACGAGCACAATCCTTTCTGCTATCCAGTGCCTGGAGGCACGAACTCACCATACGACCAGATTGTGAAGTAATCGGCGCGATCTGGTCGTCTCAGAATTAATATTCGGAAGTTGCGAGAATACACCCGGTTACAACACGCAACACAACGATCAACTATTACATTCCTGCAGTTCGACTTCGTGTCACTGTAGCGATACATTTTATACGCAAAAAAGGAAAACAGCTGTTCATCTTTAATCGGACGGACAACGGGACTAATCTACTCCGTCGCACAGCGTAATTGGTTTTACAACCCAATAGATAGTTTATATCGCGGAGTATTATTTCCGGAGGTGTTCACGCAGGACTCCTCCACCAAACAGTTCTAGTTCTTTATTATCAACATTTCAAAGTTGTTATACTATATGAAAGTTAATTCATATGACTGAAATTCTACTGTATCCAAATAATAATTTTTGAGCTTCAAGTCCAAATGGTCCTATCGTTGGTGTATTAAAAAAATCACCACACATAACAAATCGATATTATTAATGGATCGATTTTTTCCTAAATGCCGAAGAATGTAATTGATAAAACTGATGCGATAAAATAGAAGAAACGAGGAGGATGCGAAAGAGTGAACTCCGGGAAGGGAATAAGAGAAATCGGTAATAGATTATGTGGCTGGAGATAGGCATCCATAAGGGAAAGTAGAAAAATGACAGCAGGAGTGGTAGTGGAATTCGACCATTAACCAGCGGCGGTGCATCTAATGTGTGAGGATGAGAGGTTAAATGGGAGAAGCAAGGAGAGGGTTGGGCGAAGGCATTATAGATTTGCCGAGGAAGGAAAGAAAGAAGCGCGGGGAGGGGGGAGGGGGAAGGGGATGACTGAATGAGAAGAGAGGAAACGTACGGAGAACCGAGGAACTGTGTTGGGCAAGAACTGAGGAGGGAATTAAGGAAATTGTGAAAAAGGAAAGAAGAGGAAGATAAATACGAAAATGTACCGCCGGCTATATGTATGAGAGAAACCAAGAGCAGCAATAAGAGGAGATATTAAAGCAGGAAGAAGAGCCAAACATAAATGCACATAAGTTTAGAAAATAATCAGTAACGAAAGGAAGGAAAAAGGAGAGGCACTCGAGGAGATGAAAACGGAACGTGGAGGAATATTTTAAGAAATTACGTTTGAAGATCAATTTTCTTACTAAACGTATGTGGATTCTCGAATAGCGCTCTAAGAAACCAAAGAAACTAAACAACAGCTCTTGTGACATTTTTTATGACGGAGAAGAGAAACCTATCAACAGAAGAGAACATGTTGTTCTAGATAAGGTTCAGAACTGTTGTTCAAGAACAATACAGGATCACCTCTTGAAAAAATGCCTTCATCATATTGTTGCAACTGTCAACGTCTCTTAATTCTCGAAAACATATTGTTTTTCTGTAAAGAATACGAAGCTTCTCGAACCCAGGTAAAGATTTACGGGCAAACTCGCTAAAAGAAATTTTCAGCTACGTTGGAATTGCTAAGAATATTCTCAAGTGTATTCGAAGAACCAAAACGCTCTAGGAATACATCTAATAGCAATATCTAACGACTCGCGTCGCTAATGACCTCGCCGTCGTCGCGACGTTTAGTATCCAAATAAAAAGAAAAAAGAAATTGCCATTGGTAGGAGTCTGCTAACCTCGCGTGAATCCTCTCGACACTAAACCCCCAGGTGAGTACTCTTGCACTAGATTCTCATCTACTAGGTCCGAGGTGATTTGGGATCAATAAAACGCCGACGGCTCTGAAATCTAATTTTCTGTTAACATAATGTTCAACCGTCGAAATTTAATCACGTTTTCCTATCGCAAGTTTTTCGATTAACAATCAAATATTCATAGTGCACGAGTTTTGCGAGCATCCTGTGCAACGCTATATCATTACTAGGGCGTCAAGCGCCCAAGACGTAAATTATTTTTGAGGTAATTGCGCCGTGTCACGAAACAAAGGGTGCTAAAACCAAGTGTTTCAATTCAGTAAGGTACGAGGATAATGAAGGTTTGCGTGACATAGGCCGATAACCGGTTGGGAAAGAAAAAAGGCGACGCATACGCGACGCGGGGCCTTTAAAATATTAAAATGTGAAGCCCCATTGCGACCAGGTAAAGATGTTTGAAGTTGATGGGGAAGGGGGGTAGAGGGGGCAGGCGGAAGAGGACGAAAATGTATCGAGATAAAAGGGAAAGGACGAGGAAGAAAACAAGGGACGCTAGGTGCACACAAAAGGGTCTAAAGGGTCTAGAGATCGAGAAATAAAATGAAATAGAGAGGATGTGGATGGAATACGGAGATTGTTTGGAGCTTCATGGTGGCGGTGTGTACGCCTGATGTATGAGATACTTCCCCGTAGCTGCTTGTAGATGCCAACACCGTCAAGGAAATGTTGCCCCATAAAATATATCTCTCCCGTTGGCTTATGCTGCGCACAGGCCCCCGGTCGGCTAGATACTTCATAGAAACGCACATTCTCTGGCTGAGCGTGTTGAAGGCGACACGTCAAGAGATAAGGTTGATGATAAGGTTGAAGGATAAACCACTCGAGGGTCGTTCGATGCATCACCGTGTTTCGCAGCTTCTCTGACAGAATGCTAACGGAGATTATTGACGAAAGTTTCCTGTCAACGTGTAATTTTGTTTTCCGACGAAAATCGTCTGCGTTATCTAGCATTAAAGATACAGCTTGTGTCACGAATCCATTGGAAATCGGTTCAAATGTAAATGGATACTGATACTTTATAGTATAACATTTCTTTACACCCGGTCTAAGGCATTATCGAAAATATTGAAAACAGCTTTTAAAGTAAATATAAAACTACTTCCTCGTAACATTTTTAAATTAATTTTCATTAATTTTTTAAAGTGGAGGCTATTCATGTTACATACTTCATAAATGGAGTTTAGTGTGTTGTTATAATTTTGTCTAATATATTATTAATAAACGTAATGAGTATAAAAAATCAGAAGCCATTTTCTTCCATCTACTTTAAGTAGTTAAAGGGGTAATTTTATACGAGGGTAATTTTATGTTTCTATTTTATTTGTTAGATTACTAGAAGATACAATACTATATGTTTTCATTAAATTAATTTAATTATACAAGACTATATTTTTGTTGTCAATTTTGTTGTTGCTATTCCAGTAAATATTCCATCCTTTATTCATTATATCATGTTGAAAACGTCTCTCTAAATAATTATGTAATTCGGGTGGGCGGTTGTAAATCAACATTTATGGAGGGACACGTTAAATGCATACGAATAATTTTGCATAGTAGGTTCGAATGGATTAATAAACATTCGGTTCGACTCAAGTAATAAAAGCAAGCTGCAGCGGAAGCTTGATTTAATGGACTAATTGCGAAGAGACGAACGTTATATTCCGATGCGCGTAAAATAACGTTCCTACGAAAACAAAAGCTTTGGTAAATAACGTATTGTCTACTTTGGTATACAATACAATCTGTTTTCGCGTTAAAACGAGAAAGTTGACTGCACTCGCGAAGATTATATATCGTGTGTGAATAAATGCGTAAAAGGAAATATAATTTGAGGTAATTTACCGAGAAATGCTCTTACAGAATTGCGGTATAAACTTTGTATTGCATGTTAAATTTATAAGAGGTACTCATTAGTGATCAATCATTTCGCACTCATAGATAAAATACTTTTCTTAAAGAACATTTTTATTTTTTGATCGATTATATAATCACCGTCGTTATCGATAACTTGTTCCAATAGTGTTTGCACAAGTTCAATCCTCCTTTTGTAAAAGTCTAGCGGACGTGACTGAAAACAAAATTCAAGGTGCATTTTAACATCCGCTAAATAAATGAAGGTTTTATTTCATAGCGAATGCTCCAGAAACCTGAATAAAAGATAGTCCAGCGGTGCGATATCTGGGGAGTACGAAGGGTGACGGAGAACTTGCCAGCGTAACTGCTTATTTCATTTTTAGCAAGGAATTCTAAACTATTCACCGAAGATCTGTATTGATCTTAGATAACAGGTGTGGAACCCATACACTCAAGGCTTCTTAATAATGTCTGTATACTTATCCTGTATCTTGGCTATATTCTAACCATATCATAATTATATTCTTTATTACTACAAACTTACATGTCTAGTATGTGCACAGGCTGTTTTAATCAATCAGGCCATTATAATCAATATGGTGATATTTTTCCCACAATGATTTATTTTACTCTATAGTGTTTTAAGTATTCTTAAGTTTCTTGGAAAATTTACAGAAAATTCTGTCAATTTAAGATAAAAAAATAAAATAATTTTTGTGGTACTTCGCCTTTTATATGTTTAATTTTAATAAATTCATTTTATTAAATAGATCGAATTTAAGTAAACCAAGATTTAATATGTTTTATTCGGTAAATATAAAGTTAACTATACTTGAATACAGACTAAAAGCGCAGTAATTGGCTCCACTGCCAATGCTTCTAACGATCGTTGAAACATGTCGCACCAATGCCAACGATAATATCGGCAACTTCGACGCCCAAAGTGACCTATCGGTTGGTGTCGTTGACAATTCCCATATCTGTAATCGTTTCTCTTGTGGAATGGAAGCAAGACGCCTCGTGTCTCGTCGAGGTGCAAGTCGCGGTGGCCGTGGACCGGAACAACGAGTTGAAGGAATAAAGACGCGATAAGGTCGGCGCATATATCACGGGGAAAAGCCATTCGGTGCTACATACATTGCAGGCTGTCTATAGGGCTACCGTTATTGTGGCGATTTTCGCACCGGCACGGCACGGCGCGGCGCCGAGCGTTTTACGAGTGAACGGGTCGAAGCAAATTGCCGACTTTTTTTGCGAAATATGGCGGAGATCGGAGATAGACCGGCAAGGAGAACAGGTCCGTAACATTTTGCAAGTTGGTAAAGTGCGGGAGAACATAAACGGCGGAAAAGAGTCCCGGCGAATTTATGTAATCCTTGTTTCCCGCGGTGATGGGGGAGCGAGGATATCTACATCCCCCCGAAATACGAATAGGTTAATAATTCTGGGGACACCGTAAGTATGTCGTACAAATTTGGATGACGACCAAGAAACTTTTCCAAAAGATATCCCAATAGATTCTATCCTATATTGAAACTTTCGAGAAGAGAAGTCGTTTATCAGATTCAAACTTGGATTCTGCCCAAGATTAGTTAGCGTGTAGTTTAACGAGAACATTTATGACGAGCGTCATCTTATTAGTAACAATGAACATTTTTACTTTTACTACGTACAGGTACAATGGACGAGAGCTGCCACTGTCACTGTTCCTGAAATATATTATCAATGTCGTTGTAAAGAACAACTTTTGACCAAAGTCAATCTTTAATGAGACCAAAATCAAACTTTAATGAGATCAAAATCAAATTATAATTTCTCCAAAAATGAATTTGGGTTGGATTCAATTTTTTATGCTGCGAAAGTGAGCTGTAATTCGAGAGAAAATCTCAATAAGTATTTCGCAGAAATATAAAGAAAAATAAACTGAAAGATGCTGTCTATTATAATTACTGTAATATTTACTCCAGGAAAGGGTAATAGATATTTCTATATTGCACCGTTTCGTGCTCTATAGGTTTGCGTTTCAATCTTCCCGAAGCACATCGCAAGGGCTGTTTACGCGGCGTACAGGTACAATTTCCGAGTTTGCGAGTCAAATAGACAGTTTAACACCGTGATGAACAGACTAAGCTATCATAATCGATTGTAACGAGCGGAATCAGTCGGAAACTATTATATTGTTGCGAAGGGTTCGCAACACA
>NC_135778.1:17908682-17909936 GCF_028453695.1 Augochlora pura | reverse complement strand
TTTTATGGAAAAGCTGTAATAAAAATATATAATAACTAACTTTTTCTGTAATGAAAAACTTAAAAATTTAAAGACTGAATTTAACTTTACTGCTTTTTTCAGTTGCCAAATTGATTAATTCCACCAGTCACATAAAAACTGTAACATTATCGACGATTATTTTTTGGCTATTCTTTCTTGTTAATTTTATACATCGTTAAATGAAAGCTATATCTGTATTTATGCATTCTACATTATATATGTGAATCTATGTTATAACAGGAATTTTAAAAAACAATGTACATCATTTCATCGCGTTTCTCGACTTTTTGTTTTATGGAGTTAGTCGATGTGTGCACTGAACGGCTCAATTAATACAATATACAACTCTTATGAGATTACATATATATACGTACAATAACAATATGTCTAGATCTATTATTTATATGCGTCCTCTCGCTTTGACAGTTCGAGAGAATCTCGCGTCTCGCTTCTCATTAAACAACTTCGTTGGCCGGAAACCACCATATCGATCCGACGGCCAACTTCTCTCGATCTTCACAATCGACAGATTCCGTCGTAACAATATGATTGCTTTACGCTGTATAGATCATTCAGCAGTCCTGGTGATTATTAAATGTTACTATGTATTTAACCATAATTTTCTAACAAAAATATATTCTAGGTTTATAGGTATTTTTAGTGGTTGGTCTGTGCAACTTATCTTCTCAAGCTATTGTAATCTTTTTAAGTGTGACAAGCTTTCGTTACAGTTATATTAATGTCAAACGTAACATTCTACAATAAAATCATATTGTTGTTACAATATTTAGGATGATGTGTGCATTAGTGGTGAAGTATAACTCATTTGTAATAACTAATTTTTGTATAACTTTCATCTTGTTTACTAATATAGGACTTTCACTTGCGTACTACTTCATTTAGTTTTGAATTTATTATTATGTTAGAAGAAGTAATAAGACGAAAACAATTTAAATTCTTCTTACGAAGAGCCGCTTAATTTCGTCGAGAAATGCGTATGATGAAACAGCGTTTGCGAAGCTAAACTTTCGAAAACAGTCTTACCAGAGCGTTCGCACACACATGGTTCCACATTTTCCCCGACACGAATTTGTTCGAGTTTTGGTACTTCAGTCAGTTACATCGCAACGCAGCCGGCACTCATGAATTTTCTCTTTTCACTTTTCACTTTTCACGATGAGCGCCGACGCGCCCCACATTCACCCGAAGATGCTTTCGCCCCCGCGCGCGCGC
>NC_135778.1:17770174-17908582 GCF_028453695.1 Augochlora pura | reverse complement strand
CTCTCTCTCTCTCTCTCTCTCTCTCTCTCTCTCTCTCTCTCAGCCAACCGGCGAGATAGCGGCGGCTCTATTTCGTTTCGCTGCTCCCCGACACCGGGGGGTGGCTATTAGTCGTAATTACTGCAGAAATAAGTCTCTGCTTAATACCTCCCTCTCGCGCACCCTTTCATCTTTCACCTATCCGAGACGATATTCTCTCACCACCGTCTCTCGTCTTCCGAGGGTGTGAATTACTCTCCAGCAGGTTTCCTCGAGCTGCTTCCTCGCCGAATCTTTCTCCCCCGTACGACCGTCATTCCAGCTCAAGCAGAATGAAACAGTTGGAAGGAATTATCGCTTGCAGCTCAACATTTTGTTCTTCTCGTCCACGGGTCTCCTTAATGCTACCGGTAAAATGCACACGATCCTATTTTATTGCGACCGGACGACCTTCGGTAGATACGGGATTCAATATACAGGGTGTCCCAAAAACGTCTAACAAAACGGAAATGGGGGGTTCCTGGGATCATTTAAAGCAACTTTTTCCTTTAGAAAAATTTTCTCCGAGGCTTCGTTAACGAGTTATTAAGAAAAAAAACATTGACCAATGAGCGAAGTCGGGCTTCGTCCACATGTTGGCTCGGCCGGCTTGCGCTAGCGAATATCCCTTCATATTGGTTAATGTTTTTCATTAATAACTTGTTAACGATGCCTCGGAGAAAATTTTTGTAAAGGAAAAAATTGTCTAAAATGACTTCAGCTATCTCTCATTTCCAGATTTTCAGCTTCACATGTTTTATGAATACTTTGCAAGCCGAAAGTTATATTTTCAAAAAGTCTAGTAAATAATTACTAGAGTGTAGATTTTTAAATAATTTTGTAAATAATTACTAAAGTGTGAATTTCAATTAAAAATAATGATTGCCTGCCTATAATTACAAACGTTTATCTCACTAAACGTTTATTACTTTCTTTGCAAAATTAAATATTAATTAAGTATTTTAAGAATTAATTTAAAAATTGTGATCAGCTAGCATATATTCTTCAAAACTTTATGCCAGCGATTTTTAAGAGTAATTCGAAAGCGATTCGCTTGCGTGACTTTTCGCCATCTTTCAGTTGGAACGCAAGCAGAAGAAATAATATAACAATAACATAACATTTCTAAACGCTTCTTTTAGGATGGAAAATCGGTAACTAGGTATTTTAAAATTGATTTATCAGACCGAAAGTAATGGCTATTGATTCGCGCAGCTAATCTAACTTTTTGAGTAGCCCGTCAATCCACCTTACAGAAAAGTTCTTTTATTGTATTAGGAACAAGGCTTCTATTGAAATCACCTGCACACGTTTCACCATTGATATTTTGATCGACAAGAACTCGCTAGCTTTGACGAACGACGATAACCAGAATTAATTATTTTAGGAACTTCCATGGCAATTATACGAAAACTGTTTTCATCAGAATTTCAGGGTATTTTCAAGAACGAGTAGATAAAATCGAAAACAGTGAAAATATTTAGAGATTTTAATAATATAATTTTCTTATGTTCAACTGATTAAAATCATTATTAAAAATATGTCTATCTAGGTCCTGCAATGTAAACAATTTCTATTTTCTGTTGCACAAGTTACATTATTGGATAGAAATAGTTTACAATGTTTTATAAATTGTGTAAAAATTCTCTGATGGTCCAATTTTTAATTTACCTTTAATATAGATAAATATGTGTAATTTATTTTGATGTTATTTCAATTTCTGAAAATTCCCTTGTGTAATTTCAAGTATGTATTACACAATGCGATTCATTAATATGTTAAGCTTTATAAAACTGCTAGCATTTTTCATTATTTTAAAATTCATTTAGATACACGTTCGAATGTTGTATCGACATTCCACCGCTACGAAGACAAGTCTCCGTTGTAATAAGAGTAAATCGATGCCTTTCGAACTCCGTCGGCCCATCTTCTTCCCTTGAGATTCATTAGTCTACGTCAGAAGTCTTTGTAAATGCAGCTGTGGCGTTCATGTGTCGATATCATTAATAGCAACGTCAATACAATATTTTACTACAGAAAAGTAGAATGGGAAATACGTATTAAGATTTAAATATTGCGTGTTTCTTATAACAATCATACAGTTTACATTTACGCGTTATGTATTCAAAGAATTTCAGTTTCCGAATATCTGTAGTAAAAATATAAACTTAAAACAAAATGGGACGTATTAATTTTAATTTCTATATAAAAGTTAAACAAATTTATTTATAATTTTTGAAATATTAATTACGTTATAAGAAGCGTTATAATTCTTTATAATTTAATGTTATAATATAAAATAACATATTATTTACAGTTTTAATAAATATCTAGCATTACTTTACTTTACGGTTTCGGATAAACGGCTGAAGTAGAAACGTTTCTGGCCAATTAGTCGTCGTGATAAGTTCTAAACCAAACTATTAGCGAACAAATACGAGAAGTATACTGAAATTGGTATTAACGTTTATTGACGTAGAACGTTTGAGGTTGGTATTTATGGGCTTGGAAATTGACTGAACCAAGTGATCGTTAGCTGCTTCCTTAATGGAGATGGTACATACATATATGTATTTGCTGCGGGCATACTACACAGGAACTTAATTCGCGAGTATACATACAAGGATCTTAGAAGTACAATGTATAATTAATCAGAGAAAGTATGTAAAATAATAAAATATAATGAACAAATTACTGAAATGAAAATTACATAAATCATAGATTATTGTATAGTAGCTGACTGAACTTGAAAACCAAGAGTGCTTATATTTGAAAATGCAGCAATAACGCAGTAATTGATACCAACAAATACAATTCAAAATAAAAAATACGTTTCTCTATAATTCTGAGCTTATAACAAAAATTTAAAAAATGCATATTGCAGATTTTGGTAACTGATATAAATGTTAATAACACCATCGAAAAATGTAGGGAGTATTTGTTATTGATCGAAATTTGTGAAAAACTGCTATTTTCACTAACAACATTCAATGAAAATTTTCAGAATGCATATACATAGTTTACCGAGATAAAATAACACATCAGGAAGCCCTCATTTCCCAGAAGTAACATAATCTTGGGATACCCTGTGTACTGCGTAAAGAGAAATTAAATATAACATACATGTAGAGTATAGGTAAGGTCAGCAAACAAGAACATTTATTTTTCGACTATTTCGTTTCGTTTTGTCACTAACAGTACCCAGGAGATACACTAAATGTTACCGTATATTTGTTATAGCTGTCTCATAAAAAACTACCCATTTCAGTATGTTCCGCTGTAGTTTTCTGACGTATTGAATACAGGTTTTGGTTTAGTTTTAGGTTCTGTAATAATCGGATATTAGAAAACAGAAATTCCACAGTTTATATTCAAAATTTGTTTATTCGACGCGCGTTTATTTAAACAGTATAAAGTAAATGTTCTTCGCGATTAAGCAGAACATGGAAAATGTGTGGTAAAGGTAGACGACGTGGTACATGGTTAATGTGGAAGACGAAAAGTGTTGGATAAAAACCTTGCCGCGAGTATGTACAAAAAACAAACCATCCGCCCGTTTCTGGAGACACGTTTATAATCCAGACTGCGGGACGTGGGCGTTGCAAAATCGCAAGAGCAAAAAGCATCCCGTACAGAAAACGTGGAAATCGCTGCGCGCCGCGAACTGTCGCACATGCGATATTAATCGGGATTGCTTAATAACGATGGGCAAAACCGATTTGCCTACTCTTAGCACGTTGCTTGCTTCGCGTTGTCATATACTTGAGAATTAGCTTCTTACAGAATTTTCTATGGGGTTTGCATTGTCTTGGCTTAGAAAATTTTTAAATAATAAATTTTATAATTACACCGAATTGCATACTTTTTACAAATTAGTACATAAGAAAGTATTAATTATTGAGAAGTTGGAATAATGTTAATTGTAAATATTGATGAACTGAAAATGAAGTTATATTCAGTATGAAAAATAAGAAAAAGATGGATTTACCTAATACCAATTAAAAAATGTATTTTCAATTCCACTAATAACCCGTTTCTTTTCAGTTTTATAGAAAATAATGTGGCATTGTTGATCAGAATTTTCGAATCTGGCTACGTTATGTCGGAAAACACTGAAGTGTTTCCTTCGCATTGTCGTAGCAATTAGCAATGCAGAACACTTCGATAATAATTGCGTGTGCAATGTGTTATTTATTCGTGACAAAATGTCAGAGATGTAATATGAAATTGATGACAAACGTGCTTGGGACTAATTTGCAGAATGTCATCGTTTAATGAAAGAATACACTTTGCTTTCGCATACTTTGCAGACAGCTAATGGTGTTCGAAGCAATATTTATGACGCGGAAATCTCGCCATTATTATCAGAACGCAAACGTTCGCGGACGCGTGAAATATTAAAAAGCGGCGCGCTCGACGCGAAATCAAATTTGTCGTTGAATTAATCTGATACTGCATGTAATTAACGTGCACTGTATCGTCGAGTAACGCCGATTTGTATACCAAAATTAAATCATTCTTAACACCATTATCGGCCTTGCTTTTAAACAGATTATTTTAGAAATTTGATTTAAAGGCGGAATCAAATTAAATTCAACCTTATCCGGAAAATTATTGCTTCAGGATCATTTGTAAATGAGGATTAAAAGTACTAACGATCTGTATATTTTACAGTGATTATTTAATTAGACTGTAAAGCTTTATTATCGTACAAACGTTGTTACCGAAATCACATTGTGCTCTGTTATATCGGTTTATTTCAACTCGTTTATTAGCATTTTTAGATAGAGACAGAGTAGTAGAGCCGATTTCTGTAGGAAAATCAACTGCTGTGTCCTTGGTTTGTTTGCAAGCAAAATTAACGTCATGTTTATATGATTTATTAATTTGTTTTATCCTCTCATCTTTCATTAATTCTTTGTATTCCGCTTCAGGACCTTCGTATTTCAGAATACTTTCAACGCGGTATTCTTTTTTGTCCTCGCTTTGTTTTTTGTTTCTAGCCTTCATTTAACATTCCTCCATTTCCTTTCCCCTTTCTAGCAACTCATTCAACCACCTGCTTTCATTCTTTCCTTTTCCATAATTTCTAACCTCCTTTTCATCCACCTAATTGTTTTTACTCATTTTCTTTGTTCCTCTGCTACCTTTCTCATCTGCTATAATTTTCACGACTTCCATTTTTTCCTCTTTCCATTTTTACCCCAGCTTCAGTAGCTCTTCACGAATTCTTTGTACTTCTATTTTTCCTGTCTTTTCTACCGTTATCCCCCCAAGTTTGCCTCTTCTTGTTCGTTTCTAACTTCCTTTAATATCATCGCAAACTATATTTTCATATAGATTGGGACTCTCAAAATTAAAAATCATCTTCAGCTTGATTCAGAAATATTTTATCGTCATATTTCTATACAATATCTCTACAATATCGTCTATACTTCAAGAATTTGTAATAATGATTATATTTTAACAATTACAATAGGTTTTGCAGTTATAATATCCTTTTAACAATTACAATAGGTTTGCAATAGTGTAACTACATCCTTAAATTTTGTTAATATCTCCACAATATTCATTGCATTTATTCATTTTTATCATAAATGTATAAAGTCGACTGTATAGTAATAATATATATAGTGTCATATAATAAACAGACTTAAACCAGCTAAACGAGGTAGTAACATATTTTATAACATATTAAGAACATCATAATATTCTTAAATGAAATAGAATACCTTAAAAATATCAGTTAAAACATCTCATTTCATCTACTCTGAACTTAAATGGGACATTCTGTACATCTAGTAATTTTTCAAATTTAAAGGACACTTTCTGCAGAATATGAACCTATTTAAATAAAAATTAACGAAACGAAGTATTTTCGAATATCATGCTTTCTACAACTTCACTTTACGCATTGCAAAAAATGGTGTTCGCCACGCCGCGGCGCGCCGTCACGTATCGCTAGCGAGGAAATTGGTTATTTTAGTAATATAAAAATTTCAGGTGTAGAATTTCGTTATTCAGAGTGGCGTGTTAAAGTTCGATGAATACCCGAACACACAGATGGAAGACCGCCGGTTTATAAATTATTCGACGCAGACGGAAATTGATTGGTATTTCATTGGTTGAAATATGTTGCCATGTAAAAGGGCCACGGGAATTCGTGAATTATAATTTCACGAGAAAACATTGCGCTCGCGCCGACACCTTTCATTTTTGCTCGCAAAACGATGCGAACAAAAGGGTAATCGGACTATTTTCCGTGTCGCGTTTCTAATTCGTCGTGGCTGTTAACTAAATTCAGTGCTCGCCGTCGCGTCGCGCGTTGAATATCGCGATACAACACCGTTTCGCGAAGGAAATTAATTTAGTGAACAGGTTTTTTTCTTCCGCGTGTTGCGTAATTACAAGAGCTCACGCATGCGCGACCAAACGTTATACTATACGGAGTTGCATTACCCAGGCAAATGAGATTTATGATAGTACAACGACGCCGATGTAATGAATTGCGGCGCTGCTAAACAAAATGAAATTCACTGACCGGTTTTTTTACGCTGAAGAGCAATTCAATTTTTACCCCTACGGAGTATCCACATTGCGTTCTCAATTAAATGTATGCGTTTGCTGCTAACGGAAAATCTGACGGGACGTTACACCTGTGCAAACTCTACGAACTTTTACAGAAATGATAAATTCCCAAAGAGACTCTTGAATTTCGACTAAATTATGTATTCTACGAATTTGTATGAAATTGAAGTAAATTAAAAGACTAAGTGTTTAATTTATTGACTTGAATTATATTATTATTATTATATTATATTATATTCATATGCGCAAACTCAACATCTTGAGCTTGTAGCTGCATTCTAGATTGTATGAGTTTATAAGCTAAAAATCTCTGAAGTCGTAAAGTTTAATCTAAAGGGTAGTTCTAATTAAATCTTAAAGAAAATTTTAAAAATGGAATAATTTAAAAGAATTAAGTTTCATCTATTTTACTTGTCGACAACCGTTATAAGTGGCGGAGATTGTTTTTAGTTACAAACAACTATTATAGGTGACGAAATTTGTATTATATTACAAATAATTATTATCAATGCCGAAAACAGTTTTTATAATAGTTACCGCCTCTATTTCGTCTGCTCACTTCGTGAACTATTAAACGAAATACGTGAAGATTGTCAACACACGTATTAGAGGGTGGGCGCCGTGTTCGTAAAATATTACAGGTTGCAATTTATTCGTAGAAGGCGTCAGCTTCTCGAAAGGGATAGACCAATCACGAAATAATTAGGCACTAAAGCGGCTTTCCTATTATGCGGAGGTAATATAATTAATGCCGATATTACACCTCGCACCCGTTTACTCACGCCGACAAGTCCCTCCCCTATATTCCCGGGAGATTCTGAAAATAAAATCCCGGGGATCATCCAGCCAGCCTCGTACGTACATAGGCGGAGGTTCCTGGGCCAGCGGCAGGCTTTTCCTGGATTTACGAGTGGATATTATGCAGATGGTACTTGCATTAAACGCAGCGACAGTGCAATGCTGCACGGGCGAAAAAGTAAGACTGATGCGATAACCAATTCGTAAGTGGTTTATCATATATGACTTCAAATTGACGGTTTTCCTCGTCGGAATCCTATAAATCCACAGGACGAACCTTCCGTAGGATTAACGCCCCCGAGTGCCATGTCGTTAAAAAGCGAGAGACGGGATTTGTTTCATTTTATTTGGAAAATATCGATAAATTTTTATACGCATAAAAATATCTAAACATCAGATTGAAATATAAAGTTTAATAGTATTTTGTTCAGTACAATTTTGGTTAAGACTGCAATCTATAAAGATACATTGCATATTTATATTCTTAAATTTTTATTTCGTGTAATATATTACTTTGATTTTATGGAATTTTTCAGGTTGCTTTAGTGGCAGTCTATATTTGTTTCGTTAATAATTGTCTTTATGAGGAATCTACGAAAACAATTTTATTAGAACCCGAAACAAGAAAAGAAATTATTTTATTTTATTTTATTCCACTAAGGAACATTACAGATGCTGTTATTACTTTTTGGTTTTGTTTTCGGCATAATTAGGGTAAAGTCGCCGATATCTAAAGTCTGACATCTGCAGATTCATTCTATTTACCGTGCACATTTATCAAGCACTTCAACTTCGTTGCCGTTCATATTCCTACTTGTACCATCAGGTAAAGTATTGTTTATCAAACCAAAATCTCTTCTATCAGGTGTCGAAAGTGCAATTGCAACATGAAAGAACAATACGTAATCGTCTTTAAGCAGCAAATTTCTGAGAGATTGAAATGCAAAGCTGAAATAGCTCGTACAATATGAATTCCTTAGTGAACGACACAGCGCTGATCGATACTTGAAACTTTCCGAAAGTGTTACCGAGCTTGAGATAATACGAATATACAGGGAGAAGAACCTTCTTCGCTTTTCCTACCGGCAACTTTTCTCTATTCGACCCGGTTGTCCAACCACGTGGGTTGCAACTACTCGGTCTACCTTTACCAAAAGTTTGCTTATCTTCCGTTCACAGGGAACAGATCGAAGCATGATCGAAAAAAGAAACTACAGAAATGCTGACAAAATATAGTCCGAGTTTTCTAGGACGAACTCCTTTATTTGAGTTACGTGAACGTTGTCGCTGTCGCGCAGCAAGCCGGTTTCATCAAACAGAAGGAATTAAATGTGAAGGACAAAGTTCTCTGGACGTTTTTCAAAGAAGAACAACTTTCTTTACATAAAGAAATGCGATAAACATATGATGAATGCAATACATTTCGATATATATTTTTATAAAAGATATGAAAGACATACAATATGTAAAGTCTGCAAAATAAAAAATATATTTGTGGATTCATCTGATCATATAAACTTCTATCCAACTCCCATTGGTCTACGTATTTTCTAAAAAAATATACATCTAGATTCACAGTCTAATTATGATACAAGCTCATGAAGATATTTTATTTTAACCTCTTAGCTGCGTATGACGAGTACACACGTCATAAGAAAATGGCAATTTTACATCTTATAACAAAAATACTTCTACTATGATTTAGGTCAAAATGCTTATAAAACATATTTATTAATTTCGCACACTTTAGAATAATTCTAGAACAACTGTGGAAAAAAACTATACCCAGTGTGATTGATAAAATGCATAACAAAATTTATCTTCAAAACATATCGACGCAGCAGTGGTTAATTATTCCTATTGCTCCAAGTGGGAATTTAGGTAAAGCATTTTTGTATAGAGATGTCCTTACCACTGTAACAAATTTTAAAACGTGTCTTCCCATTCTTGAAAAAAATTATGCGAACGAACTATGAACTCTCGGCTGCGTCAACGGTTTCGAGAAGTGGTCAAACTTTCGAGACTATTTACTGTATATTATAGAGACGCAGCAACGTCACGAGCAGTTGTTGCAAACTTTACTCGGTAACATCACTTCGCCCGATGCTTTCGGCGATACTCCGGAAGTTTTGGTA
This sequence comes from Augochlora pura, assembly GCF_028453695.1. NCBI lineage: Eukaryota > Metazoa > Arthropoda > Insecta > Hymenoptera > Halictidae > Augochlora > Augochlora pura. Next base: position 17,899,043 of record NC_135778.1, on the reverse strand, counting down.
TCAATACGCTGCCGCGCAGCCTAGTGTGAAGACCTTTAATTGATTTCTCATCGCATGTCGTTACTAGTGAGTAGATTCCGTTGGCAGAGTTGAAGCTGCGGAGCTGGAACATTAAACTGAATTAGAACTTGCATGCTTGTGAACAAACTGCACATGAAACTCTACGCTGGAGTCAAATTCTTTCGACGATAATCAGTGTTGGCGTCGTACCGTTCCTCCGTGTATACATACTTGGAAGGAATGAGAGCATAACTGTTCGTCATAACTATTTGGTTGCTCTGTAACTTCGTTTTAGATTAATGCAAATTTAGTAAAATTATTTCATCACCGGGACTTTATGTCGTCGGGTCATTAGGAGTAGCAGGGTAGAGATTTAAGTTTGGTTGCCTCGTACTTTTTCCAAAGGAGAAATAAAGATACGTCTCATCGTCGTACCCTTTCAAAAATACTACACTTGTATACAGAGTGTTCCGAAAATGTCTAACAATCTGGATATGGGAGATACCTGAGATCATTTCAAGCAACTTTTCTCCTTACAAGAATATTCTCCGTGGCATCGTTAAGGAGTTAATAACAAAAAACTTTAACCAATGAGGGACGAGCACTACTAACACGAGACAGCCGAGCCAGGGAGCGAAACTGGGCCTCTCAAATACAGTTTAAGAAATCTGATTCTCATTTACTTTACGTTGAAACACATTTGGTCGTCCACTGTATTCCGTACATGGCAAACAATGTATCTCTGAAGGATTAATTTTGGCTGCGGTTAAATGAAAACAACTGTTTCAACTGGTATTTGAATAGGTGCTGCGATAAACCGAAATCAGAGATTTACTCTTGTCGGAGGGAAATCTTCATTATCCAAGATTGAGTGAAAGTTCAAGAGGCAGCCGTAACGAGGTCATTGTGAACAAGTTCCTTGGTCTAACAATAAGACAGCTTGTCAAACTTGGACATGTTCCCAATGAGTTTTCTGAGTTTCGCTACACCACGTTCGAGCGAATTCGAGCTGGCAAAGCTTGAACAAACATCTGGCTTGTGTCACCAATCTTGGTCAAACAAAAACTGTTACATCCGTCGAATATTTGAGCGAGTACGTTTCGTGTATATTAATTGCGAGGTTCGATTAAACATTCTACAAAGTTTCTCCTTCGTTGGTAGACGGGTGGTAGATGAAGAATATCTTCATATGCCTGCACAAGGTGCTGCACTGATACGTAAACTTACATTTAGAAGAGGTTTTCAAATTACCTTTTACTATTAGACTCATCAAAATATGAAAGATGAGTCATTCTTAAGATATTTTCTTCAAGAAACATACATTTTGTTGGCTACTCAACTCATTTCTGTAGAACTAATTAAAAATCTTTCGTATTATATTTACTAAACGCAAATATTACTAACACTATTTTATTAAAGTCTACAACCGATCCCTCGCTATACCCGATCCCTCGCATACATTTTGTTGGCTACTCAACTCATTTCTGTAGAACTAATTAAAAATCTTTCGTATAATATTTACTAAACGCAAATATTACTAACACTATTTTATTAAAGTCTACAACCGATCCCTCGCTATACCATTATCTTTGCAATAGCAATGATTAGAAATTTTTTGAATGTCAAAATTTCATTGTAGGAGAAAAAGATTTAAGAACAAAAAGACTTAAAAGAACAAAATAACATTGACACTTCACAGATTGTTACTAGAAATCTCCATCACGAGTCAGTCTCGTCACAGTACTGCAAAGAGTTAATGTTCTTTACTACCCTCTGGGGAACTTGTCCCAATTATGGTGCCTGTCCCAATTTTCGTGTGCCCACGGATTAAAAACCGACAGAAAAAAAGACAGTGTTATATATAAATTGATGATCTACTTTTTGTATTATATTTACATATTAACGTGTAAGGCGCGTCTACCCTATTAAGTATATCAACTTCTTCAATTCAGTTTGAAAAGAAAAAGAAAAGAAAGCAATTGGTCAAAGAAAAGGAGCCGAAATTTTAAATTATTTCTAGACGTATTAGATTTTCAATTATTTGGAAGTTTTATTGGAAAATCTATTATATAAACATAAGTCGGGTTTTCCTTCCTGACGCTATAACTCCAGAACGCACGAACCGATTTTCACGGTTTTGCATTCGTTGGAAAGGTCTCGGGCTCCGTGAGGTTTATAGCAACCAAAATTCTGGAAAAATTTCAACAGAAAAGCAGGAAAACAGGGAAAATCATTTTTCACATACAGCGCCATCTCTGATACATAGCATGTACTACAAACCAATATGGTTTATAAAACAAAAAAAAATAACTTTTCTTCATCTTTTAATCCCCAAACGAAATGTTACAAAAAACGAAGCCATCTGATGGCGAAACGGAGTTCGCCAGGTTTGCTAGTATATTAATAGAAATAAACATATTCTTCGCAATTTTCATATGGAATGAGCCTGTTGTGTCGTATCGTTCGCCTCGTTGACGACTTAGATTTACGACCGGTTAACGAAGAAAGGTTGTAAGGCTAACTCCGGAGAATTCGTTTATTTACACTTTGTACAGAAGTGATCTTAGCTACAAAGGACTTGGCTGCAGTTGTAGCTATTCTCGATATAATGACGTCGCGATTTATAATAGTTAAATGATTCTTTGATCTTGCTACCTCGGTGCAAGAACGATTCTAAACTTGCTGCACTTGTTGCGAAAACGATTCTGATGTTTCGTTGTCGTATTAGCTTTTACGAAAGCTCGGTTGCAGGAGAAATTTGATGGAAGTGGAGAAATGTCTAAAGTAGGGATAGGAAGGAACTCTGTGGTAGGGGATGTTTTAGCAACGTTTGACAGGGATATCCTCCAGGTCTGAATGTACCGTCAAAATAGCCGTTCACGGAACGGTCGCGAGCCTGCCTTGGGCCTTCAGGCCTCTGTCCGCGGAACCCTTTGGAAATCCCCGCGGTTTATGATGCCAGCGTTCGCTATTGAGACCGAGAACAAGAGATTGTAAACCGATTACCATGCGTCGCGCGAAATATTAAAATTACTTGATGGATCGGTTCCTCAAAAGTAGCCTTCTACCATTGCTAGCATCATAAACTGTAAATTGGCCTTCCTTGTCTCTGAATGTCGCCCTTGGGGCCCTATGCTCAGGAGGGAACAGAGCCGTTGTGCTTTTTTTCATTTATCACAGTGTGCACAGCAAAGTGATTATTGTGATCCCAAGACCTAAGAAGCACGCACGAACGAAACGATCAACGGATTTATTGTGACCAGCAATTTTTGCTCTACGCATTGTTGCTCTTGGATTAATAAAACTCGGCTTGACAATCTGCCGTAGCTCCTAACAAATGGTAACAGATAACGGATACGAAAAGGGTCACACCGTTGTGAACGATAAGGCGGAACGACAGTGACGAATAGGCTTCCGTGCAGTTCCGCGAGGTTTCCGCGAGTGCAATTCCATCGGCAATGGACTCGAAGCCGCTATCATGCACGGTCCAGAGCAATTCCAATAGGCGATCCATTATCTTAAGCGGCGCCGGCCCAATCGATTCGCCACTCTGCTTTTTCTGATTCTGTCCCGCCTACCTCGGGGATGCCTCCTTCCTGCGCCCCTTCATTTTCGCAAAATGCTAAACTCCTCCTTTTTCCTATGGAAATTGCAGGTTTCCTCGAGAGCTCGGTTTGTTGATACCGCGATTAATTGTCCCCGCAAACGGCCACGAGCTTATGACTGCCGGAATTTTCTTCTTTTCTCACTTAACCCGCGGAGCCAAACGTCCCCCTATTGGACTAACATTTTTATGCTATTATAACAAAACTTACTAGGCGAAACACAAACTTACGAAGACTTTAAAATAACTTCAGTGCATCGACGCGATATTTTTTATAATATTGACATAATTAAATGAGGAAATACATTCTTATCAAACTTTTGTTTCCTACAATTAACATCGAAACTGTTTATTTTGCATAAAGATCCGCAGTTTACTAATGATCCAACAAGGTGATCTTTAGCATAATTTTTAAGAATGCATAACTGATCATCGCTCACTGCTCTTAACTTCACTTTGACAGGATGATTTATGGCACAATTAGTTTGTCCCAGTTTCTACAAGTTTCAAAATATTCTAGTATCCAGCTAGAAGAAGAACTGGTGATGTAGTTTAATAAGTTAAGATAATGCGATAAACTATTTTAAGACTAGATTAAATAACTTGAATTTAAATTTATAGAGATATCGGAATAATTTAAGAAAACTGCTACATCATAATCGGTTTGTTAAAATGATTAAAACAAAGTATACATTTTCACTGAACCTCTATTTCTTACGATCATTCTTGTTGCGCGGTTCGTTACAGCGTCGGCCTTGGTTGGTGACGATTAAATAACGCGCCTACCTCGCGATAAATTAATATGTTGAGGATGTATTAGAAAGAACTGCGATGGAACAAGGCTGCCGTATTTAACAAAGTTTCATAATAAAGAACGAACAACTTATCACAAACTATAACAACTATGTACAAAATGTCGGTTGTCGGACTAGATGAGAAGTTACCGAGTGCAAAGTGTGAAGTGAAGATGATACGCTTCTCATCCTCCGATTACGCCTTCCTACGTAAATGGTGTGGGTGGGGTCAGTATTTCATTGGCTGCTTAAATAATATTAAAACCAATGAATACTAGGAAGATGGCCAAAGAAGAAGGGACAGCTAAATTCTGGGAATTCCCAAGTTTCATTGTTTTCGGCGTCGCTGTCGCTGGCCAGCACCCCTGCTCACGGCCACATCTAGTGAGGGCCGCCACAAACTCAACTGCATAGGCCGCTCGCGACGCGACAATTCTATTCGACTTTCCTTTGCATAAACATTCGCAATCTATTTTTATTCAATCAATGCGACATCGCTCTATTTAAAGAAACAATAGAATGAATAAAATAATTATCATATTTTGAGAATTTGGAAACACTTTAATACGGAAAGCATTTCGAAAGTCAGTCTTTAAGTATATCTCATAAAAAATCCACTCTCTGGGAAGCTGTTAGGTAATTGACATTTAAGAGGTTAAATGCGTAAAAAGCGTTTGAACTCTTAATAAGTTGAGACAGTTAATGCGAAACTCGAAAAAGTTTTCACGTCGAAAGCTTCTTAAGATGTACTTTAATAAGAATACAGTTTCCATTCAATATGTACTTGCTCCGGGGAAAACTTGACCCAACTTTGGCAACATTAACCCTATTTAAATATTCAATGATCTTTTTCCAGGCTGCGGTAGCATAGCGCCGAAATCTTCCTGGGGTAAAATCGCGACCATGGGTTACGCCAGCCTTGGGATCCCGTTGACTGTGGTCTACCTATCGAGTGCCGGAGGTCTATTATCCAGGTGTGCCAGGGGTGTCTTTACCCGTGCACTTTGCTGTTGCCTTTGTTCGAATTGCGGTTATTGTTGCTACGATGAAAGAAGAATGGAGGTGAGTGGGATAACACTGCTTGATGTAGCATTTATCGTCAAATATTCCAACGACTGAAAATAGCGATTTCATTCATTAGAAATAAATGATGCACTTAAAGATACTATTATCGATTGATTTAAGGATTACTGTAAAAAATATTGAAAGTTTTAATAAAATATGCAATGTCCTATTAATTTCCAAGAAATTTCAAACGATTGTAAAAGGGAGAAAATAGTTCAATGTGTATTGCACAAGTAAATTCCTTGAGCATGCGTAGGTGTTAAACGCAAGGAAAGATGTACGACGTTCAATTCTCATGAGTCCGGTAAATAGGAGATATATTTCCATGGTATAGTAAGATATGGATATCTTTAATGTTATACAGAGTGAATGTAAAGTGTGGTAAAACGAAAAGTGAACGTATATTTCTCAAAGGTGCAATAAGCAATAAATACATTGAGCAAATGGGGAAATAAATATTTTTAAATGCATGAAATATTCCTGTTCACCGCAAATTATTTATATAATGATAAAAGATACATTACATTTACTGTATAGTTATCAATTAAATATATCATCAAGTTATCATCAATAAAATAATTGATGATAGAAGTGAATGCAAGCAAATCATCTCCAGAGTACTACGTTTTTGAACTTAATTTGGTAAATTTTTCACAGTTTTTAACTTTTCTTACGTAATAATTTTGTTACGAGTTTCTACGTAATGGATTCCATACATATAAGAGAGCAAAATTATGTTTACACAGGTGAAGAATTATATTTCTGTTTGAAGAACTTATCCTAAAAATTCTGCCAAGGTACTTTTAAATACGATTCTGTGTAAATATTTAAAATTGTTATATCAAGGAAATGAAAGTTAACACTTTCCTCAGACTAAACCAATGTAATTATGTCGGTTACGTTTGATACAATTGCTCCAAACCTATCACAGGATTTAAAAAAATAAATCGTATTTTAGAACAAGTATAAAACCATTTTTATATCTTACTGTTTCTGATATTTCAAACTTTTCAAATTAAATGTAAAACGAAAAGATATCCACAATTTAAAAAATACAATTCTACTTTAAACGCCCTTAGATACATGGAAGCTCCGTAAAGTTGCATGTGATATTTTCGATAACGCCTTTGGGAAACCGAACGCGAAGTTTAGTATTTCCCATCGATCTTGTTCACATTTTTTGAAAGATAAGTTGCGAAGCAGAACGAGAAAGCGGTAGCACTTCCTTCGTAGATCGATCTTAAAATTGCTTTTAAATTGACATGGGCCCAGGAGAAGGAGAGACGAATGAGAAAGAAAAGGCAACAGGAAGAACTGGCTCAGCAGCAACAGCAATTGCAGTTACAGGAGCCCTTTTATGTCCGCGCAAATGCGTCAACGTTCACGAGCACAGTGGAAATTAAGGCCAGCCCAAAGGACGAAGTGTCGAGTCTTGGCTCCGGTGACAGGCCAAACGTTACTATACTCGCACCAATCAGCATTTGTCTCGGCGCAATGCTCTGCTACATCGTGGCGGGCGCTTTTACTCTGCACAAGTTGGACGACTGGTCCTTTGTGGGTACGTTGCAAAAGAGATTTCAGATTTTTCCCAGATGAGTCGCGTTCTCTCGAACGCCTAAACCGTATCACGCGCGATCGTAGTACATTTCACCATGTGCATAGAAAACTTTCGAAAATGATTTAACGTGCTCAACGTACCGCGTAAGTACGTTTTCAATTTAATTCTTTGCACTCGGAGTCATTTCAACTGTAAATCTGAAATCATTTTTCAGGTTTACAGTATTTCCATTTTGATGAACTTGCAAATCCCGATGTGAAATTACACAAGCGACGAAAGAGTTACCTTATGCATCTGTTACATGTTCGACTGTTGAATTTATTGCAAATTACATGCTGAAACGTTCTGTTACATGTTTTGATCGCAGATGCAAGCTACTTCTGCTTCATGAGCCTGAGCACGATCGGGTTCGGCGACATGGTTCCCGGTTCCTACCCCCGTCAAAACCTTTACGAGTCAAGGAACGTGACCATTTGGTTTTGCTCCTGCTACATAATGTCTGGAATGGCGCTCACCGCGATGTGCTTCAACATCCTCCACGACGAGATCGTCCATAGGCTTAGCCATCAGGTGGAGAAGCCGGAGCCGATGAAGGCCAGCCCGAGCGTAGACGAGCTGTCGACGGATCCTTTCGCGTTGACCTCGTGACAATTTCCGTCTGGCAACCTGTGCCACAGGAGCGGCACCGACGAGAACGACATATGCGGGACAGAACCACCTACCAGTCTGTTCGCCCACGAGAACGAAATCAATATCTTGAAGGACTCTTTCAATCAGGTAGACGTCACTAGAGACTGCAAGCCGATCTTAAAGCTCGAAGATCACGTGCCGTCGATTCCTAGTGTTTACATGTTGCCGAAAGTCGACGAAGAGGCCGAGGAGAACACCGAGATGTAAAACTTTGCCCCTTTCTTGTAGCTCGAACAAGTATGCTTGATCTAGGTAAACGATGTGAAAGGTAACCCGCCGGATAGAATGACCCTGGGTTAATAGGTATATACTACACGTAACGCAAGATATATGTATGTTAAAAATAGAGGAATACTCGTTCTATTATAATGGTGTAGCGCGCGCTTCGACGTATAGTTAAATCGATGAAAGGCCATTCGATTAAGTTCATCGTCGACGTTGAATCGCAAGAACAATTTCAGTCGAGCGTAGTTGCAGCAGCCGATGCGTATCTTTTGATGAATTCGTCTTTTGGGGTCGAATCTTCTCGGAAAAAGGACGACTCTCGTCCTGCAAGGTTAAGGAATTTATGATTTCTCAATATTCGTTGAAATAATAGATATTTAACTAGCGAACGATCGACTGTTTTTTGTGCAGAATTCTTTGCGACTGAAAACATTCACCGCTCCGAAGAAACAATTCCACGGGAATCCGCAAAATACAAAAGCAATATGTTCTCGTGGAGTACAAGAAACGTCCCGATTTCGAAGAAAGTACGCGAGTAGAACGTCGTTTCCGAGATTCACAGAAAAGGACTTGTTTATTTTAGCGAGATGCGATTTTTATCGTTTTAATCAGCATAACTTATTTATCAATAACTGCTGTAGAAAATATTACTTTATGTAATATAAATATAGCTACCAAATACATTTATTTCAATCAAAAATGGCGATACTCATGGAAACCGAGCTAAGACTTATACATGTAGTGCTAGCATACTCATCGGTACCGTGTCTGATAAGTCCAGTAATGGTACTATAGAAGTTTTAGCGACGAGTAGGGTATCTTCCAGGTGCACGAATTCTATCCTAAATGTTCTACGAATTCCAAGAACTATCTGCATACGTTTCTACGGTAATCCGAGACGGATCTTAATGAATATGTGACACGTTTCACAAAAGCAAGTTCAATAACTATTACAATTGCCTTTACTCGAAACTCGGAAACGGCATACTGACTCCCATAGAAACAGATTCACTGTTTTTACATGCCTACATACACTAATCTTGTAATTCCATATTTAAGCATTCACAAGAAAAAAAAAACATTCTTACTTGTAAAATAACCGAAGAAATTTTTGCGTCTAGTCCGCGAGATGGAACATTTCAACGTAATCAAATATGCACACGTACACGTATACACGCGTGTCATTGTTTCTCATATTCTACGCATCGAACAATTATTAATCCTCGCGCAAACGATTTTATTCAGATATATTCTACCACTGCCGTAAACAGAAAAAGTGTTACCTGCACGAATTTTAACGTATAAGTACGTATAAATCTAAATATCGTAACGATCGGATTTTTTTACGGAAATGGGACTTAAGTAAGCTTTTATACCAGTAATCTGTAAAAGTTCAATTTTTTATGGAAACTTCAACTTTTGTACATATCTACTTTTATTATCGATTTCTACCGGGAACTTTTTATATTCTATAAAACTTTTAAAAAGATTGTTTGTATTATAAGTTCGCGGGTCTCGTGATAACTTGGCCGATAATCAATTATACAGTTATGGGAATGTAACAAATTATTCCTAGTATAAAATATTCCACCGGACCATCGACTAGACGCAAAAATTGCCTGCGACAAACGAAAATCACATTCCACTACTGTGCTCAAGAACAATAACTAAAATACTGTTAAAAAATAAGCACTAATCTTTAAGAATGTTGCATATGAAACTACCCGTATTGTTTAATATTGATATTTGTCATAGACTACGAGATTATGGAGTGCGTAATTGTATAGCCTATTACAGTTAGCTGGGAAATGCAGTTGTCCTTGTCGAGTACAATGCAGATCGCATAAATTGCAGAGAATTTTCGTGACTTTCCTTTGTTCAATTTTTAACAAAACAATTGCAATTGATTCTATGCCGTCGCACTTGCATGTATTTTTCGTTAAACCGCATGGCGTACCAACCTGACATAACCTGGCAACCAACAGCAAGACGGTACACTAGGTAAAGAGCGGATAACTTGAGACGCCTTGCGACAACAGTTTGTAAACACGGATCCGAGTGAGAACCCGGAATCCGCCAAGCGAGGGTTAACTTTTCTTCTCTTCGTCAACTTTTCAAATACTATTTCCATGAAACGAAGAACGTTCGTTTTATTGCTGGTATTTTTCCTACAGCAGAATCCAATTACAAACACCGATCACATAATACAAACAGCAATTTATAGCATTTTTATTCTCAATCGGTAAATTTTTGTAAAACAATATATTTTCGAAACAATATTTCTTCATATTCACACAGAAATTGAGCTGGAATATATTGCTAAATTCAGAGTAACATCTGGAAAAATATGACAATGAAAAACACTTTTGTACATGAATTATTTTTTGTATTCTCATGCTCATTATCCGGCGACGCAATAAAAACTGAATACCAGCTATTCTAATATTGAATTAAAACAAATCTAGAATAAAGGATAAACGACTATCCCGTAAACAGTTATTCTGCAATCCTGAAATATTGGGGCATCTGCTCGGTACGTCCGACGAAAAAAACCGTATGCAGGTGGTAGTATTTTAGAAGTGACCTTTTTCTTTTTCCTGTAACATATCATAAGATGTAAGCGAACGAAATGCTGAGATCTTTTCGCATTGAAGTGAGAAAAAAAAGGATGAAGATGAAGAAAAGGACGAAACAGATGACCGATGAACGATCGACGCAATCCCAATTTTTTGGATCGCTGGCATCGGGGCCATTGGTTCCGGCTGTGCAACAAAATTGGCAAGCGAGTTTCGTACGGTGTCTAATAACAATCGATATTAGCTTGAACAGTTGTTAGAGTTATCGTTATCACTCCGTTGGTGATTCGGTGGAGGATCGTGGCCGGTAACCAAGACAAACTTTACTTTGGTACTTGCACCAGCCCATCCAGCCATCGATTCGGCCCAACTGACCGAGCAAACTTCCTCACACTCGTTCGATTCATTGTGAAAGGCCATACGCGTTTCTAGCTGCTGACACTTGGACAATTTATAGCAAACCACGATTATAGTACGCCTGTCGAAAAGTACTCCGTCGAACGAATTTCATTGCTCTCTTTTTAGTTTCCTTTCAAAATTTCTCTAAAAAAGATCTGCTTAATATTTTTCAAGATTTAATGCTTTGTTAAAAAGAGCAATCGTTCTGACTAATTACAAAAATAATTTCGACTGCACAATTTGCCACACCAGTCATCGATCAACCACACATCATCAGTACGGTAATCGTATGATTGTTACTCGAATCAATCACTTAAAGAAAATATCCATCGTGCTAGTTACGAAGTAAAGCCTTGAAATAGAGTATTGAAAAATTGAATCGACAGGATAAACTACTGACAAGCCAATCAAATGAACTTATTTAAGTGAACCAACCATTTGAATGAAATTATTATTCGTAATTAATCGTTAGATTTACATTTTTACAAAAGCTTTCAAAAATATTAAATGGTCTTTCCCGTAGCAATTTTAATTATAATAATATGTCTTCTTTTCTGCAAACTATTAAATAAGAAAATTAAGTACTGATTTGACGAAACATTCTTGTGTTCTAGGGATCAATGTAATTTCAATGTAATCCTTCTTTGGCACTATTGTAACTTATAATCTACTATTCTACAGCAGTAAAAGCAACGCTATTTTTACTTCCAGTGGCGCAAAGAAAAAGAATAGAAAAATATTGAATTCTGAGTTTAAAATGCTCAAGGGTTAAGGAACATTATTTTTTATCATTCTCATGATAATGAAACTATCATTTATCATGACTATCCTTTTTATTTCCTTAATCTACATAAGGTATAAATCCTTCTTTTTCATACTTGTGCAAATAATTGCTTCGGTTGTCGTACCAAACAATTTTGATTGAGTATATTCTACCGGGGATAGTAATTTCACTGTGCACGCAATAAATCAGTGATCACGTCGATTATTTCGCTAAGGAAATTTAAACAATAATTAATAATAAATAAAATTTAATTTATTCTTAAATAAATTTAAGAATCATTCTGAACAAGATTGGATCAGATTTATTTATTTACCGAGTCTTGGTTTATTTCTGTGCTCATAAATATAGCTTTATGTAAGTGCATAGATCGTGATAATTCGTATACATTGGAAATACCAAGTTAAATTCAACCGAAGCAATTCAAATTACTCCGTCGGCACAGAACTTCGTTGAATTTCTTCGGTGAACCAAAAGTTTTTACCCGAAACAATTCAGAGCAACCAATGAAATTGTGAAACTGCAGACGGTTTCGGAGAAAGGAAGTAAAGTGAGCATAGCTATCGAAGTAATAGTAAAAGAAAGTTTATAGTCCGACGTACTCGTTTATAGATCGCATAAAATTTGATATCAGAACGTAGGGAATATGTTTTACAAGCTTCGTTACGTTACTTGAATTTTAACGACAGGATCGACGGCCTGCGCTTCTCTGCTGCTTCAAGACGTTATAAGGTCGAATGTATTGAAAAAAATCCTTGACTTTCCTTATTCGAATAAACAATTTTCTCTTATTTAAATTTGTATAAATATAAAGAACGAATTATTTTATTGCGTATTAGATATAGAGGACGTCTTAGCCGACAGTAAAGTAATTTTTCAAATTGGCATACTAGAATAGCAAATTTACAACGACATTAATAACTGTTTGAATAGTTAACCTTGATACGTCGAAAGCAAAGATATTTTGATCCGCGATGGATAAATTGGTATGCGGTAACATTCCGTACAAGGACAACGTTTTAAAACAGTGTGGACACCTGTTTCCAACACAGCTTTATTATAATTCAAAATGATTCGTCTCCCGCAATCATCGTAAACCATTTGTCTTCCGTGGGTTAAATTAAATTTGGGAATACGTCCATCATTAAAAAGGAATTGTTTAAGATGTCAACAGTCATTGAAGGTAAATGCAAAGTCATTACTAGAAGCCAATGATAGACAGACACGCACAGACGAACTAATTTCATTGCTATGCCAATTGTGTCTTAAATTAAGTTTACATAATTGCCAACTACTACATATTCAACGAGTCAAACGACATTTGGTATTGACCTGAATTGTTACAGCGATTTGAAAACGTATTCGAGAATAATTAAGTTCGCTGAAAAATGTACACCGTGCATATCCTTACCTATCTATAAAATATAAATTCAATCCTGCATATTAATTACACTAAGAACTGGGCACCTTTATTTACACGATCTTTTGTCTCGATTAATTCTCTCCCAAACCTATATCGTTGATTTAAATGTACAAATATCTTTGTCCGTTCCTTCATCTTTTTGTTTCGTCGGGATTAACGTAAATTCGTTCGATTAAATATTACCTCGGACACGTTCATAAATCTGAACCAACAATCCGCAGCAGACCTAGACAATTTCGGAGCTCCATCCGCAGTTTCAATAATATCTCCTCTCTTGGCTCACTATGAAACTTCAACAATTCCCAAGCGGATAATCAATCCATTTTAATGGACTTTTGCTAATTACTTTACCTTGATATATGTATGTGCGTGACGATAGCAACTCATTGGACTTCAAATATGCACATCGTATTAATGTATGAAATATCTCTATCAGTGTCGGTAAAATTGATAACCATGTCGAGTCCCTTGATACAAACATTGATGCAGGTAACGACGAAATTCTGCCTATAGTTTTCAAATCTGTGAATTTGTTGTGTCTCGAATTTTTCGCAGTACGATCGAGACAAGTTCACCCTATCAAAAAAATGCTTATGTAACTAATGTAACTATATACTCGATGTCTCCAACACTTGTTAGTTAATTTATTTATTAACGAAACAATTTGATAACAATTGATGTAAAATGAGAGAGATATTGCAATTCATAAAACATTGCTTTACCACGATATATGTCACAGTCATAAAATATTTAATACATATTAAGATATGCAACATGTTTTCTATCATTAACAAATATGATCAAAAACAAAGAAATTCTTAGCATTACCATGATTAGTATCAATGCTCTTTACAAAGGCGATAATACAATTAAGAATACAAAAATGAAGGTTCCATATTAACAAGAACAAATACGAAAGAATTATTTTTTCTATGAAACGATCGTACGATGGTATCGTGTTCAGGTCCAGCTTATATTCCCATTGCAGACTCTGTCACTTTGGGATTTCTTATTTCATAAGATTTTCTTCCCACACATCCCTTGACCTCGCATCCTTACGTTCTGGTTTCTTCGCCTATACCTCGGGGAAATATAACCAAGTTCAAAGCACTCGTCGGCCGCCACAAAACTTTAACGCAACAATTTTGCGAGGAAAGTGTCCAGCGGGATTCTAATTTATAGATCTCCGCTTTCGAAACAACCAGGAAAATCCCCCACCCCGTATTCAGCGATCTTGTCGACTTAATAAATCTGCTTTGTTGTTTGCAGTTTCAACAAGAAGTATCATTTTTATCGAATCCCTTCTATTCAATCTATCTATAATGCAAATTTCCATTAAATTGTTATCACTTTTTATTTCTTTTCAATAACGGAACGAAAGTTTCACCTTATATACTAGGTTTATCGTATTCTGTTATACCTGGTCCATGTTTCATTAACTTCCTAATTTACTTCGTCAAAAAAAAAACGACTATGTTCTCTCACAAATGAAAGAAATGCAAAGCAAAATGTGGGAGGATTGCTCGAGCGATTATTCGAAGAAAATATTAAACTGAAAGGATGATCGAGGAGGTGGGAGATGATAGAAATAATTTTACGCCAATTGCATTTTCACGATTACAATCGAATTGGCGGAATTTGCTTCTACCGTCCTTCCGTTATTGCGTATCCTATTGTGTAAGACATAAGAAATCGCGCGGCGGACATACTACACTCAAACATGACTCAACATTCCGCTGAATGTAACTAATTGTTAAGCATTCGAGGATAATCAAGTATTAATCGGTAAACGATCGACAGGTAGTAATCATTATTAACAGGTCGTGAACAGACATTGATATTCGTATCGGACAAAACGTTGCTGAATTTTTCTAATATACCTTGTATATAACACTGAACGTTGTATAATATTAACGATAGACAATGTAAACATTTAATGTTAGAGAAACACTGTCGACACATTAGGGCTAAATTTCTATTTTCACTCTCAACCATTTTTGTCTAAAGACAAGTCGCAAGGACTTTTGCGTAAATACGTGCTGTCAAAGTTTCCCACAGACTGATCATGATCTATCAACTGTTCTGAAAGAAACACTTTCGTGCACTTTATAAGATTCACTATATAATATTACACGTTCCATTCAATGTAAATCTTTGTACAGAAGGATCGATTTCTGGAATCAAACGATACTGCCGATAACGTCTCCGTTTGTTTGCGTTTTCATTCAAATCGATTTCACTACAAATTATAGACGTGCGTGTGCTATTAATGAAAAATGGCTGGTATCGTAATTCATTTCGCTCGAAATTCGTAGAAGCTAATATGAGTACATGCATGACTAGGACACGGATCAATTAAGGGTATTATTAAATGAAACTATTGATATTTTGAAGAAAACTTAATACTTTTGATTCAATAACTTATCATTTCTATTATAAAAAGCCCTCTAAGTCGCCTTTAAACTTTGCTACATTGTCTTGAAGTACGAGATGTTTGAATGCAAAATTACGCCGATCCTGAGAACGTTACGCTAAGAACAATAATAATGTTCACAGTTCCCTGTATCCTTATTATCATTGATGAATCATCTCAGATATTTGTACAAATCGAACGAGTTAAAGAAAATGACGAAAAAGTCATAGCAAGAAGGAGAAGAAAAGACGATAACAAATATTTCTTTGGATTTCTCGTCGATTAAAATAAGTTTCTCGAATAATGGTGGTAGAGCGTCATGTATACTTATATAAGATACAACACGCGCCGTGTTGTGCAGTTTTGTTCATTTATGAAAATACCCATTCGTTACCTTTGTATGTAAAACGTGTCGCTCAGTCTTTCAACTTTTCCCAGAAAATCGTTGCGTCTGAAATTCGAAGCGTTCCCCCATTTTTCCACTAAATCGCTTACAATATCGGCGCCCAACTTTTGTAATGGCGGCACATGTAAATTGGCGAAAAGAATGTGTGTGAAAGCGAATGAAAACAAAAGGTAAAGGGAGGGAGAGAGAGAGAGAGAGAGAGAGAGAGAGAGAGGGGGAAAGCGCGCGAAAGAACATTTGGAAACTACGAAACAGTGATTCCAGTTGGTAATCGTGTAAGAAATTATAAACATCAATTAATAATTTGTAAATAGTTAAGAAAGTCAGCGATATGGGAAAGCATTCGACGTCACTGTAAATACACAAGAAACGAATTGCCGAGTACTATACGTCTGTATAATCGTTTGTCGAACAATGTATCTTATATTACAGAATAATAAAAGAAAAAAATGACTTATCAAACCGTTGATTTCTTAAATTGATATTCCTTGTGTACGCATTAAATATTATTCCCCTGAAATACAACTACGCGCAGTACACGAGACAAATCGATACATGGACACTTGACACCTAAGTTTGACCCCTAACTTTCTACCAGTACTTTTGATACGAACGACGAACAACACATTATCGAAATTTCAAATTTCGCTAACCAAAAGACATATTTAGAATGTTAAAATACAACTTCTTGACCATGTATTTATATTAAACATAACTAACCACAACTAAAACACATAGAATAGTTAACGTTAAAATTAAATTTCTCAATGACTAAAGATAATGGGTCAGAACGAATTTCGCTTCAATTTAAATTAAACGCTTCAAAATACGTAAGACTCGCTTAATTGGTACAAATGTATGGTATAATTGAAGAATATGCATTTTATCAAAAGCCATATAAATTAAAATTAGAAAATAATTGTTGTCGAACAGCAAGCAATGTTATATTATACTGCGGTCGTAGAAAATTGTTTCATTTTCAACAGTAAAATTATATTTGTTTTGCGTTTGAAATCATTGAAACAATTACGAATGTCACTATACGTACGAACTAAATTCGAGTTGACTCAAAAAATTATTTACAAGAAAAATCTCCGTTATATATAGTTTAACAGATTGCATACATTTTATCATATTATAATTTAATCATTGAGTGGTCAACCTAATCTATAACGCTCTTTGTAACTTAAGATTTTGGAAGATTAAGAAAGTATTATGTTAAATACCTTGTAAAAGTTATTCTACGATTTAATAACTGCATTACGTAAATTTCAGTATATTAATATTAAAATTATATTAGTATTTTACAACGTATGATAAAACGTTTTGTCGTTAAAAAACTTAGTGCCTTTCTAAATATTCCATTTGAAATATTCGTGAAATGTAGAAATATATCGTTAACAATTAATATGCATGGAATTATCAACATAACGAAATAACACAAAAATCAAGAGTAACGAAATTGTAATACACCCATAGAGCTATAGTCAGAACGCAAACAATAATATAATATAAGAAACAGACGCTGACCTTCTTTTAATTAGGAGGACGATGATACCCATCCTTAAAGACATGTATACAACATTAAATCGGTTGACTCGTTAAAATTTAAAAGGGAATTCTAATATATCTACCGGTTATTTGAGTACCTTTTTGTAAAAAAGACAATTCCAAATTGTTCAAGACTTTTAACAAAACCACAACGTATAAGTAACCTTACAAATTGTCATTGTCAATTGTTCTATACTTATACACGTATACTATAATTATATCCTGAAACAATAAAATGATTCGATTAAAATAAAATAACATAGAATAAAATAAAAAATTATTTATGCAACGTGATAATAATGTAATATAAAGTATAAAATATATTTTTCTATCACCTAATAACTTGGAGAAGACAATTTTTTCAAAATTGTTTATTTTAATTTAAATATTAATGACTTCGTTCTTAGGAAATGAAATACAGGAATCGAAATTTTGCTAAATATTGTTGTTGCTTTACTTTGAAGAAGAAGATACGGATGATATTAACAGTTGGTATCCGTTTTCATGGATTTTCAATTATCTTCAACAAATAACAAGAGTTACTTATCGATACTAAAAATTTACACCGAATCTGCAATATTTGCGAAATCTCCAGTAGAGAGCGCAGGTGTTTGATCAGGCCGGCGCTCAGGAGAGACGGAAGAACATATGTTTAAGTAGTGGCGCATGCGCATTCATTGCTTCCGCGACGTACCTAGCCATCTTTCCAGACAAGCAAAAGTGATTGTTTTCAGCTTTAGTCTTATTTAACGGAACTTTTATTAATGTCAGAGCCACAGTCCGCGCTTCTACTACGAAAACAATTAGCAGGTATCCAATAAAAAGAGTATAAGTGTTAAGTGTAATCCGTGCAACGCATTCGAGCTCGACGAAAAGCCGGAACCGTTTTCATACTCCAAACTCGTGCGACCTCCTCACCGCCGTGTCTCGACCTTCAAGATTGCTTTGTGAACATTTTTTCAATCACGATATCAGTTTTAGCGAAACCTCTGCAACCGTATCTGGCCGCCTGTGCGATCTTTCGTTATCTCACAGTGGCCCTGCGCTCGATTAGGGCGTGAAAATCAATACGGCCACGGAACCGTCGTGTACCTCCCATGAATAACTTTAACCTAGCATTCGAAATCGCGTTTGTCCCTAACAATATCCTTACGGAATATAAGTCATTTTCGCTTGCAATTTTCATGCACGACGAAGACCGGTTTCACTGCTACCAAAAATAATTACAAGCTATGTTATTTATAGCATTTTGTACGTCACACCGTGGACGACGCGATTTCGACTAAAAAAAAAAAAGAAAAAAACGACAGAAAACCATGCCGTGCAACGACCACCGAAGGTCAGCCTCCTTCAACCCGCGGTCTATTGCTTTTGACGCGCGTTCGACGCGTTATAATATTGAAAATTATTACACATCTATTTTCTCTTAAATCGGTTTTTATGATTTACAATTAACAGACTTTTCGAAACTAAGCCCTCAAATTTTTGCATATAATATTGAGCCAACGCTGACTCACCACTATTAACTTGCATGTATTGGACGGTTATTTAGTAAAGTTCGATTTGACCTCCTAACCTGTACCAACGAGAATAAGAGAAGTGTTACAATTTCGTTTTCTATAAATATCGTATAGTCTTATGTTAACAGTGTACTTCCAATGCTTCTATTATTGAAAGTTTCAAACATGACTGATTATATAGTGTTCTTTTTAAATGAAAAAATATTTTTAGAGTCCTTAAACTGTATAAATTACAGTACTTGTACTTTTGAAATCGATTCAATATAGTTGTTGATAGGTCATTTCTGCAGTAGAAAATTATATAAATGTATTAGGAAAAAAATTTCATCTATACTTTCTTTTGTTCCCTAGAACTAAATAAAAACCCAGTAGAAGGGTTTTCAGCAGGCCTCATAGATGACAATGACATATATCAGTGGGAAGTACTCATTATTGGTCCACCAGATACATTATAGTAAGGCTATTATTTATTTATAATATAGATAATTGCATACTTATGGTTCTATGCATAACCATTTTTATATGTCTTTTCGTCCTTTAGTGAAGGTGGATTCTTCAAAGCACACTTAGAATTTCCAAAAGAGTATCCACTTAGGCCACCCAGAATGAAATTTATAACAGAAATATGGCATCCAAACAGTAAGTTTCATTTCTGGAGTCTTGAAATATAAATAATAAAATGAAAATATGTATTATTACAATGATATTTTCTATTTGCAGTCGAGAAGAATGGTAACGTCTGCATATCGATTTTACATGAACCTGGAGATGACAAGTGGGGCTATGAAAAAGCTTCGGAACGGTGGTTACCAGTTCACACAGTTGAGACTATTCTCATAAGTGTTATTAGCATGCTTGCAGATCCTAATGATGAAAGTCCTGCTAATGTGGATGCTGCCGTAAGTAGACTGTGCATTAATAAGAATTCCAATGATCGAATAATTTAAAAAAGGTTACTAACAATAAAAAATATCTGATTACAGAAAGAATGGAGGGAAAGTTATACAGAATTCAAGAGAAAGGTGGCAAGGTGTGTCAGAAAAAGCCAAGAGGAGTGTTTGTAGGAGATGAACAAATATTCAAATGGAAAGACTTATTTAATTCTGGTAAGTCTATTGTAATTCATGAAACATTAAAGCTGAATATATTATTCATTTCTAATCTTATGTGTATATTTATATGTCTACAGGGAAGCCGTAAGCACTGTAAGAAAGAAACCGATGCTCAGCATTAAGCTAAATGAATCACAGTGCCACTAAAAACGGATAAAGCCTGACCCATCCTTATACAAAGTGAGGGAAAGAGAGCATGTGTGAAAATAGAAGATAAGTTCACACACCTCTATCAAGTTTATACCATCGCCACTGACGTACCATCCATTGATACGAAGAACATAAAGGAAATACATGCAGCTCACCTTTTACATAATAATAAACAGCTAAAAAAACTAATTTACACATATACATGAAGCAAAAAATCATCTGTACGATTATTACCTTAATATTGATAGTTATAAATTTAACTTCCTTGCCCCTCCTGCTCAAGAGCTAGCCCAACCCATTACATCTAAAAAGTCTCGTAATTTAAAATGTTTATGTTTATCATCATTGAATAATAATTCCTTAGTGTCGTTTCGTATTTTCTTACTTTCGTAAATATATATAAATAAATTTTTGTAAAGTCAACTACACGGTATATATATATGCTACAATCGTTAATGTAATGCCAGTAAAAATGAAATCGAAATATATGTGAATCAACAGTGACACTGAAGCAAACATTATGTCGATTATGCTGTATAACTGCAGCAATGTAAAAATAATGTGAAATTTGAACCGTAAGTTGCCAAAATAACAAATTCTAATTGAAGTGATAATACTAATGTTATTATTGTTAGAAATATACCATTACTTGCAGCTGCTAAACATATTGTAAAATTAAGTACACATCACAGATTTTTCTATACATTCTTGACCAGTGCTAGTTTTTGTAAATCAGATCAACATTTCTATTGTATTGAAACTTGCGGTTCTAAATCATAAATATACTTAAACTTAACTAATTTTTGTTCAACTATATATAATTTCATATTGTCAATTAAATTTTACAAGATGAAACGTGTATTATGTTAAACCTATTTAAGAACCATTCATCCATTCCATTAAATTAAAAAGTAAATAATATTCATAACAATTTTTACTGCTTACTATTATAGGTAATATTAATTTTATAAGATGATTTGTTTTTTAATATGAGTTAAAGTAATTGAAATTTGCAGTAAATATAATTTACGTTACACAATTTTAGACACTAAAAACTGTTATATTAAAGATATAAAAAATTGATGATTTATTTACATGAATTTAAAAACAACGGAAAAAGTAATAAGAAATACAAAATAGTATGTACATATACAGCTGAAAAATCAATGAAAGCGTTCATACAAAAATAACTGCTGAAAGATATAAATGGTCGACCATAGTAGTATAAGCATATCCTTAATAAAAATACATATCATTGTTTAAATATTCTTGTTTTATTATCAGTAAATATCATAACATAAAATTAACTTGATTATTCATTTTATTAGTTTTATTGTTCCTCAGAATCTATAGTATCGACGTAATAAAGTATTTATGACGTTAGCGACCTCTGCATTAAATTTCAAATAGTATAGATACTGAAAATACCTAATTTATCTACAATTTATAGTACCGCGATTTCAAAAGTGTATTTACATAGATGCTACATATTACATACATACTTCGTGAGTTATGTTATGGATTGACGTCGTGTCATACTTAATACCTTTGTTCAGACATTCATCATAATTCCTTAACAAAGTAATAAGGATACTTCAGCGGCCACTTCTTTTGAATATTTCTTAATTATTTATAACTATGAACGATGAAAATATTGTTTTAACATTACCTGATACTCAAAATGCGGACTCGGTATGTTTAACCCAGTCTCAATCTCAAGATTTATCGCAGGAAAAAACTATGACTATCTGGGGAAGACTATGCCCCATTAAGTTACCGTTTAAAACAATGGGTAAATATAGTTATACATTAAATATTATTTAACACATTCACATTGATATGGTCTACTGAATGTGTCATGTTCTTGCATTGTCCATTTCTTTATAATATTGTATTACTACTCATCAATACTAAAATTAACTTATCAGTAAACATTAAATAAATCACAATTTATGGTTCTCATAAGTTAGTAGAGATTTATCTATAAATTACCAAAAAATAAATAATAATAAAATGGATATCGGTGTGAATGTGTTAATATATATATATATATATACTTGGTATGCTAACTTCTAAATATATATAATTGCTAATGCAGAATTAATCAAGGATGTATACACACTTGGTCGATCAGAAAGCTGTGACATTTGTATAACTAAAAGCGATTTAAAACCAAAATGGGTTAGTGTGATGAGCAAAGTACACTTTAAGATAACCAGAGAATATATTGACAATAATTCCAATGATGCTGTAATATATCTAGAAGATTTAAGTCAAAATGGTACTTTTGTTAATAAACAAAAAGTAGGCCGTGGAAATAAAGTTGTACTTGAAAGTAACGATATTATATCGTTAGCACAACCTATTGTTACTGGTAACTATAATATCTATCATAAATAAACTGTGGACTTTATGCATTTATGACAAAAATAAGTAGATGAAGAACTCTAACATCATTAGACAAATTTTATAATTTGATTTTATTATTTATAACTCATGAAAATGATTCAAAACATACAAATGTCTATGCAGTTCCTGATTCTTGTAATAGGTACATAAAATGTTCATTTTGCATAAAGATCTGCAATTAAATCATAATTCATTTGATCATGCATTGATTTTCCTTCAATGTTTTCCATTGATTTTTCATGATTTTTTTCTATATATTGTTATGTGTTTATAACAGTATATGTGTTCATGAGTACTGGTGCATTTGAAACCAATGACTTGCCTCCAGAGCTCAAAACCAGATATGCTGTGTCCCGCAAATTAGGGTCTGGAGCATGTGGAGAGGTAAAATTGGTTTTCTCAAAGGTTGGATGTAAAAAGTTTGCAATGAAGACTATTTTAAAAATGGGTAACATGACAAATGGATCAAAGAATTTATTAAATAATCCAGAAAAAATTATGAATGAGGTCAAAATATTGAAAGCTCTAAAACATGTAAGTTTAAATGATTTGTTATAATTTTGTTATAATTATATAATTTATTAATACCAATATAATATTGCAATTTTAGCCTTGTATAATTAGAATGGAAGACATTGTAGATACCCCAAAGGCAGTGTATATAGTTTTAGAGTTAATGGAGGGTGGTGAATTGTTCGAAAGGATTAAGAGCAGGGGAAGGTTGACAGAAAAGAGTGCAAAATTAATATTTTATCAAGTTGTACTTGCTGTTAGTTACCTTCATGACTCTGGTATAACACATAGAGATCTGAAGGTATGTTTTTTGAAAATGCATTTTCTTCTTCAATGAGAGTAGTATCAAACAAATTTTATTTATTTTAGCCAGAAAACATATTGTTAGCTAGCCATTCAGATATTACATTAGCTAAAGTATCAGATTTTGGTTTATCCAAATTAGTTGATGCACAAACCATGATGAAAACTTTTTGTGGTACTCCCATGTATGTTGCTCCAGAAATATTATCTAATATTGGACGTGGTTCATATACGAATCAAGTATGTATATTTATATTTCTTGTAGAATATATAAATATTAAAAACAATACATTTCATTAGTTTTAACATTGTTTCTGTTGTCAGGTGGATGTATGGAGTTTAGGAGTAATATTATATGCTTGTTTAAGTGGTTCAGTTCCCTTTAATTGTCACAATACAAAAATGAGTT
Source organism: Augochlora pura (assembly GCF_028453695.1). Taxonomy (NCBI): domain Eukaryota; kingdom Metazoa; phylum Arthropoda; class Insecta; order Hymenoptera; family Halictidae; genus Augochlora; species Augochlora pura. The sequence continues at coordinate 17,875,142 of NC_135778.1, read as the reverse complement.
TACAAGAACAAATAAAAAAGGGATGCTACAGCTTTCCTGCTACAAAATTCGGTCATGTTAGCAATAAAGCTATAGAACTGGTATGATTATTGTATAAAAAGTAATTATTACTTAAATGGAATAGTATGTATAATTTTCATTTCTCATGACTTTGGTTTTAGATTCAACGTATGATGACAGTCAATCCAAAAAAAAGGATCACTATAAAACAAGTTTTGTTGCATCCCTGGTTACAGGATCGTGACCTAAGAAATTCTGCAGACATGTTATTATCTGGAGAAGATAATGAGAACATGGCACCACCAAGTGTTTCGAACAGTTGCCAATATAAGAATGAGCAATATCGAAGCCTAGCAAAACGACCACGGTTGGAGACATAAGCTCAAAAACGTATAGCTAGCAATAAGTACATGACTGAGGATAATTATTTATTAAAAGCAGATTATTTTGAAACTGCAACTTATTGCAAGTTGCAATTATAAAATTATTTGATTGATTATTCGTATTCTAATTTATTTGATATATGTTAAATAATATATATGTATATATGTTTATGACGTACGTTAAATCATTCTTTGACGAAAATTGAAATGAATTTAAAAATTTTTCACAAAAGATTAATAATTAAGTATCGTAGTGATGACATTTAAAGAACAGTCATAATTTCCATGAACTTAAAGTACAATTACAATATTGCCAAAATTAGTTTATGTTAAATACTAAGCTATTTAATAAAGAATCTATAGTATTTGAAATGAATACCAAAATATTATATAAATAATAGTTATCAAATATTATTTTCATACTTCGCATTTCTTGTATACTTATAGTTTTAGAAATTTGTTAACTATATGATATTTATACTTGTTTAGTGTTGACATATGAAAAATAAGTTCATCTTGACAAAATTTAAAGTAAATAAGACTTTGTAATGCAAAAAACCTAGTGTATATACAATCACAAAACTGTTCAAAGAATAACAATTATGTTGATTACACCTTTTGTCCTCTCGAATAGTTATTCTTCCCTGCACTGATATATATCCTCGCCATTACAGGGATGAGGAATTGGAGTTTCCATATCCGGTCGTTCCTTTTTAGTAAGTCCCGCCAACAGGCGTTTGATTTGAGCTATTGCTCTTCCAGGACTCAAACCCTTCGAAAAAATTATTACTTTAATCTCAAATTTCGGTTTAACTGAAGTGTATATTGCTTTTTGGTTTCTTTTTAAATTTAATATTTAATATATTAAACCTTTGGACACGTTTTTGTGCAGTTGAAAATTGTATGACATCGGTATACCGAATAAAAATCTCGTAATTTGCCGAGTCTTTCCTTATGTTCCATATCTCGTGAATCTATTATCCATCTGTATGCCTGCGTAATTGGACCAGAGAAGTTTCGTATAGTGAACGTTTATATTACATTATTCTTGATTACTAGATTTGTGTGTAATGTAATAATTCTAACAACTGAACCAAGTTGTAATCAGTTCTATTTCTATACGCTATTTTTCGAATGAAGATAACTGAAGCCACAGTAGTTGTCCACTGCACTCCTATGTTGCAAGTATGAGATCGTAAGCGTCTGGTGGACAGCTATTACGACTTCACATAGTTTCTTCAAAAGAAAAACAGCTATGTTGAGAAATCATGATACAGAAAACATGTTTACAATTTAATGAACCTTATTATATCTTAGCAGATCAATTTGCAAATACATGCAATGATATTCTCTATCTAAAGTAAGATCTAGTCCTACCCACATGAGCCCGTTCCTCATAAACGGCAACATACCTGTAAAAGAGTTGCAGGTCCCAAGAATTTATCACCAAGCCACCAGTAAGGTGGACAGGAGAAGGAACAACATGCACAAAGTATGCATTCATAAGAACCATTCAGTTTATCCCTGTCTCTAGGACTCTGCAGAATTTGTCGAATACCAATAAAATTTTCTTCCCCCGGACGTTTTAAATATGGCTGAATACTTTGATATTGTTTCAAAAATTGTTCCATGTCGGTTATCAAATCTCTGATAACGTACGAATGTGGTAAAGGGTATATAACTATTGGTTTGGGTGATTCTGGTACTTTCCTAAGAAGAAATGTTGATACGATAATATTGTTTATCGATCTGTTACAATTAATTGTTAAATAAACCAGATTTGTGTACTGCTATCGGTAAATCATAAGTTACGTGAGACAAGCCAAAGTGTTGACACCATTAATGTTCATCGAACAACTTCCACAAATGCCCTCGCGACATGATCTTCGGTAAGCTAACGTAGGATCGTGTTGTGCTTTTATCAAGGCTAACACATCCAACACCATCGTACCGCATTTATTTAAATCGACAGCGAACTGTTGCATATAAGGCTTCACATTCGGCTTCTCAGGATTCCAACGATAGACTCGTACCGACTGCAGCCTTGGTGTCTGATGTGTCTTTAGTTTTGGAAGTATTAATATGCAAGAATTCACTAATGAAGATATATGCTGGCATATCGATGTTAATAACTTCTATGTAACTCCAGTGTGAATTTATTATGAGTGTTACCGTATGGAATGATGCACGAAACAAACTATGAGTATTATTTGTTTAACCCATTAGCAATTTTCATAGAAATAATAGTGTGAAAATGTATGTATGATAAACCAGTGCACTAAAGACCAATAGATATGTTTTATATAATAAATAAAATGAAATAAATTGTGTACTTAAGCATGTACCAATTTTGATTTTCTGCTACCAATTTTCGCATATAAGTATTTAATTATTATATGAATAAAGTCCCGACATGATTATAAAAGGAAAAATAATTCAATAAATATAAATTTTGTGAATGAAGCAAAAATAAAGTAAAACGTAGTTGATCGCTAACTTTTGGAGTCGTTTTGCATTGTTCTATAAGGACACGCTCGGCGGCGACAGGATTATCTTTTTCATCAGGCGGTTTTTTATCGGTTGCTTTATCAGCCCGTTTTTCACTGGTGGAAAATATACGACTTTGACGATGACTGCATTTACACATGACTCTTCGACAAAGAGACAAAGTTATGACACTTTTAAATTGGTTTGCGCAACTTGTGATGGTAAAATTGAACATGCTTGTAAATTAATCATAAGATACAAAGCAGCGTTTCATGAATATCGGGTCAGGTTACAGGGGCATGCTTTGTCTTTTTAATCTGTTGATCATTTCGTTGTCCGGTATTTGCGTAATTATTTGTCGACTATGAGATGCAGACAAAACATCATCATTCGAGACAATTTCACTATCATTCATAATCGATACATTGTATCTAATGAAAACATGTAAATGTTCAATATACATATTTGAAACTTTAATTAATTCCTCCTTAACGGATCAGGAGAAATTCATTTTATTTATTATTTACATTATTTATTTTTTGTATTACAATGTAGTTCCTATATTATAAAAGATAATAATAATAATAGATTGGTAAATACCGTGACGGACTAAAGTAATACGTATGAAATATTCGTGCATCTTTTAAAAAGCAATAACTAATTTCGTTATTACTTATAATGTCAAAAAAAGAAAAAACATCATGTTTCCAACTTATTACCTAAGCTGAGATAATAAAAATTCATCGAAATCAGATAACTATAACCAATTAAATATCGTGAAGATCGCAGTTTTGTAATGAGTTTTATCACTTTCGACCAATAAATGTGAGAAATCGACATGTTTTTAAATCTTTCAACACTTGTACTTTGATTCGAAATTGTTAGTATCCACATAAGTTAATCAGATCTACATGATCTGCAAAATTGATCTTAAATATACGACCGCCACTGTATATGTATAATACATGCATTGCATACTTTTTAGTATCTCCTCTTGCACAATCATTTGTTTTTGCAGTTTTAATTGCATAAGTAAATTACATTCTATAAGCTTGTACAAATATACGAGATATTTATAAATATATTTCTTCATGAAAAAATTCGATTCAATTCTGTTTATGTACATACATGGATTTTATAATAAGAAGAAAAGATGTGTTATTGTAATCTTTATTGCTTATTATAGTTGAAAAGGATATATGTATGTATCAAGAGAATAGCCTTCACAAGATCATATTCCAATGATGTAATTTAAGATCGTATATAATGTATACACAAATATATACTATTATAAACATTTTAAAATCGAAAAGATTTTTCAGGGAATAAAAATTTCATTTATTTTATCTTATTTTCACAAATGTAAAAATGTTTTCTTTTAAATAAAGCAACTATACTACAAATTATGAAATTAATATAAATTTAATTATTTAATTTTCTAACTCTTATTAATTTGAAATTTAAAGGTTTATATTCATTGTCTAATAGACGTCTGAATAGCATGTTATTTTCGAAAGTGTATATGCTTTCCATAATAAAAGATACTCTGCTGGAGAGATCAAATGTCATCACTTGTGATAAATGGGTTATAATGTATTAACCCCTGTGAAGAAATACACAGTCTTTTCGTAATGCTCATAGCAGTACGTCAATAAATAACATTCACTCTATGAACATAAGTGAATAAGATTTTTCAATACACAGACTTCGCTACGACCTGTTGCTTTCACGAAAGCGAATCTTACAAATATCATAAAGTGACCGGAATAAAACTTCCAACCACGTGCACCATCGGAAAACAATTGTCGAAGTGAAAAAGTGAGTAGTACATTATGTATTTTAAACATTTTATAAACAGAGGTTATATATTTTTAAATATTTAATAGATCGCATAAAGTGATATATAAATTACGATAATTCTTTTCCTTTTTTTAGCATTTTTACATGCACGTTTATATTATTGCTAAATGTACATACTACATTAAAAATATAAATCTTCTTTACCATACATTATTTTCATTATCATGAAATTGTACATTTTTTAGATATAATGACACACACTGTTTTGGTTATTGGTGCTGGTGGTAGAGAACATGCTATTGTTTGGAAACTATCATTGTCTCCACAAGTGAGTACATCAAATATCATAAATATGCAAATGTTCAAAAATTATATTAAAATTTAACTGTAATTTAGGTAAATAAAATTTATGTTTCTCCTGGAAATGTTGGAATGACATCAATTGAAAAGGTTTCTTTAGTGAAATTAAATGTCAAGAGCAATGAGGTATTTCTATAATATTGTTTATCCCTTGAAACAAGATATATTACCAATATACTCAAATTAGTCAATTAACAGGAAGTATCAAAATGGAGTAAGGACAATAAAGTCAATTTGGTAGTAGTTGGTCCAGAAGAATATTTGGCAAATGGTTTAGCCGATGAATTAAAAAAAGTAGGAATCCATTGTTTTGGTCCTGAAAAAGCAGCAGCTAAAATTGAAGCTGATAAATATTGGGCAAAGGATTTTATGGATAGACATAAAATTCCTACAGCAAGATGGAAAGGATTTATTAATGCTGAAGAAGCAAAGAAATTTGTTTTAAAGTATTTATACATTTATATTTGTACATAAATTATTTTGAGAAACTGTTCTAAACATAGTACTTCATTATAGCGCAACATTTCCAGCTCTTGTAATAAAGGCTGCAGGTTTAGCAGCTGGTAAAGGAGTAATAGTAGCTAAAGATAAACAAGAAGCATGCAATGCAATAGATGAGATTTTAACAGAAAAAAAATTTGGATCTGCCGGAGAGTCGGTAGTTGTGGAAGAGCTACTAGAGGGAGAAGAAGTCTCTGTACTTGCATTTACAGATGGTACAGGATGAAAATTTAACAATACATAAATTAGCATTATATTTTAACACTGGTGACACTATTTTGTTTATAGGAAAAACTATTGTACCAATGGCACCTGCACAGGATCACAAACGAATTTTCAATGATGACATGGGATCTAATACTGGTGGTATGGGTGCTTATTGTCCATGTCCTTTATTGCAGAAAGAAGACTATGAATTGGTGAAAGCTAACATTCTTCAGAAAACAATTAATGGTCTCAGAGAAGAAAAGATTCCTTTTGTTGGTTCGTTATATACAATATAATATTATTCAAAGATATGTAAAATTCACAAAAATAAGTTACCTTTACATAAATTTATAATATTAAAATATTTAGGTGTATTGTATGCTGGATTAATGTTAACAAAGGATGGACCTAAAGTTCTAGAATTTAACTGCAGATTCGGAGATCCGGAAACACAAGTATTATTACCGCTACTGAAATCAGATTTATTTACAATCATGAAGGTAATGAATACTTGAATGTATTAGTATTTTCATAAATTCAATATGGTGTACGTTAATACTCAGGCATGTTGTGATGGATCGTTGACTGAATCTCAAATTTCATGGCAAGAAAATGTATTTGCTGTTGGTGTTATTTTGGCCTCCCGTGGATATCCTGTGTCATCATCAAAAGGACAAGTTATAACTGGTGTTAACGATGTTGTGTGTAAAGCAGATCATTTTGTTTTTCATAGTGGAACAGATATTTCTCCTCAAGGAGAACTATTAACTAATGGTATACTTTTAATAAAAGACAATGGGATTCGATTAAATATAATATATGTAAATTATTTATTTCATTCTCTTTGATGCTAGGGGGACGAGTTCTCATTACAGTATGCTTAGCTTCTTCATTAAGTTTAGCTGCTGCTAAAGCTACTCATGCTGCTCAGAACATATCGTTTGATGGGAAACAATTTAGAACTGATATAGCACACAAAGGAATTGCAAGGTACACAAAACTAATAGTTTTGTATTAAAAATGTTAATTCATAAAGTAATATTTTCAGATCTATGTTGTATCATGGCAAACTTACATATAAAAGTAGTGGTGTAGACATAGCAGCAGGAGATTCATTAGTTACTGCTATTAAACCAGCTACATGTTCAACGAAACGGTTGGGAACAATGGGTTCAATAGGTGGTTTTGGTGGGTTGTTTGATATAAAGGCAGCTGGTTACAAAGATCCAATCTTAGTGTCTGGTTCCGATGGCGTTGGAACTAAATTAAAGGTATAAGTGATGTGTTAGTTAGATATTTCTAAATACTATTGATTTTTCTATTTTTGCAGATAGCGTTCGAATGTAATAAACATGATACAGTTGGTATAGATTTAGTGGCCATGTGCGTAAATGATGTACTTGCGCATGGTGCAGAGCCACTTTTTTTCTTGGATTATTTTGCCTGTGGAAAATTGGATGTTAATGTAGCCAATGATGTTGTCAATGGCATAAGTGAAGGATGTAGAAGAGCAGGTTGTTCATTGGTATGTAATATGACTCGCATTAAGTTCGAGTTTAAACTTAAATTCAAAAGTTACTTTTATTTTTTATATAAATTATAAAATTTGGGTAATATTTTTAAAAAATATTTTTAGGTTGGCGGTGAAACAGCAGAAATGCCTGATATGTATACCTATGGGGAATATGACTTAGCTGGTTTTGCTGTAGGTGCAGTTGAAAGGGACAGAATACTTCCACGTTCAAATGATATAAATGATGGTGATATTGTAATTGGTCTTCCATCGAGTGGAGTACACAGTAATGGATTCAGTCTCGTCCGAAAAATTTTGAAATTAGCAGATAAAAAATATTCAGATATTGCACCATTTTCTGAAACTGCGCGTACATTTGGTATATAGTACTTTTTCTTATGCCTTATACATTATACTTTGTTTTTATACAGATAATTAATTTACATTTCTTCTGTATTAAAGGCGAAGAATTGTTGGAACCAACGAAAATTTATGTAAAAGGAGTTATTGCTGCTATGCAAACGAATTTGGTAAAGGCATTTGCGCATATTACTGGAGGAGGTCTTACCGAAAATATACCTAGAGTTTTGCCAAAACAAATGGGAGTAGTATTAGATGCTAATAAATGGAAAATTGAATCAGTTTTCAGTTGGCTGGCAGCTATTGGTACGCAGAAAATAAGAATAAAATACATAAATTACATTATTTATATAAATTTATTTTATGTTTTAACATATTTGAATATACTTATATCTTTAGGCGAAGTTAATAAGGAAGAAATGTTGAGAACATTTAACTGTGGTATTGGTGCAGTGTTAATATGTTCACAAATAGAGAAAGACAAAGTTTTACTTAAATTGCAATCAGAAAATCCAATAGTCATCGGACATGTATCTAATCTCAAAAGTAAGTACAGTAATATTTCTGTGTTATCAATGTATAGTAATTGATGGTATTAAACTTGTAGACAATGAAGTTAGAGTGAATGTTAAGAACTTTGAAGCAGCGTTAGAATTAGGCATGAAACAATACATTCCTAATATCGTTGCGAAATTAAGTAAACCTTTGAAAAGAGTGGGCGTTCTTATATCTGGTAGTGGTACTAATTTACAGTCATTAATAAATGCTACTCAAGATCCTACACAACATATTGGTGCAGAAATAGTGTTAGTAATATCCAATAAACCAAATGTGGAAGGACTTAAGCGAGCTGAAAGAGCTGGTATTAAAACTAAGGTTGCTATTTTCGTAACTCCATAATTTTTATGACGTATTAGTGAACATTTGTGTAATAATGGATATTTTAAATTAATATTTTATGACAGGTTTTAAAAAACACCGATTATCCTAATCGAGAAGCTTTTGATACAGCAATGGACAAGGAACTAGAAGCTGCTGGAGTTGAAATAGTTTGTCTTGCTGGATTTATGCGTATTCTATCAAATAGTTTTGTACGTAAATGGCGAGGAGCATTAATAAATGTGCATCCATCATTGTTACCATCTTTTAAAGGAGCAAAAGCACATGAGGATGTACTAGCAGCTGGTGTACGTGTATCAGGGTGTACTGTACATTTTGTAGAGGTATAAAATATTCTTACAAATTAATACAAAAATATTCAATGCTTCCGAAATAATACTTTGTGATAAATGAATTGTTGCAGGCCGAAATAGATTCTGGAGCAATCATTGAACAAGCAACAGTACCTGTTTTACCAAATGATACTGTACAAACTCTTCAAGAGCGTGTAAAAACTGCCGAACATCGTATTTTTCCCCTAGCTTTAAAATACTTAGCTAATACTCAAATAAAACTAAACGAAGATAATACTATTACATGGTGTTATTAAAAATATAATACGTTGTATTACTTTTTGTCTATTAAATCATATATTTTTTATTGTTTATTAATCATTTTTTATGTACAACTTTTTATCATTCTGGAAAGAAATAATTGGTGAATTCAACAATAAATTTAAAAAGAGACGTATTTCACTTTTTATAAAATGATTTTGATAAAAACGAAGTTAAAATGTCAAGTATGCCTTCATTATTTTCTTTTACATCAAAAATAGAGTTCATATTTTCACAATTCGTACGATTACTAATTTTTTTCTTTGGTGTCATAGAAAGTACTTCATTTGCTAAATTTTCTAATTTAACATGAGTCATTTGTTTCTGGAGTATAGGTACTAACAAATTGTATTTATCGATTTTATTATTTACACGTTTCGTCACAGACTTCAAATTTTCTATAATTTTGTTCCAAGTAGCTTTGTCTGTATTATTCAGTGGTGAGGGGCCTACCTCATTTCGTTTTTCAATTAACTGTTTCCTTAACCACTGAGTTTCTTCTCTGATTTCTTTATGTAATTGGATCCACTCAGGGGTAAATCCATTTTCTACTAGTATCTGCACATAAATATTCTATTAGAATACAATTTAAACTTTGAATGACATATAATTTTCTATACCTCATTTAATTTATATGTTACAAAATCAACGTATGGGTTTCGAAGATTTGTATTTTCTTTCAAAGGTTTACCCCTCCCTGGCAAATTACTAAATTCACCTTTCTTCATTGCGTCTTGTATTAAATCTTCTACTAAACGATCCATTCCAAACTGAGTTTTGATATCTTTTGCACGCTCTTTATCTTTCCCAGCTAGGGTACTACGTTCTTCAGCCTGCAATTTCTTAAGCCTATGTTCTATGACATTATCAACAGCTTTCTGAGCCCTGTGTGCAGCATATAATTTTTCTCGTTTACTATATGTTCCGACTCCCACATTATAAGTTAAATAATGACGATGTTGCGGAGCTGTATGCTATCCAATATAAATGAATATAAATCATTGCTCATAGAAAACACACACATAAGACAATAAAATGCAATATACATACTCTAATATCAAATTCTTCAACTTCAGGTAAATGTGTAGATGTTTCTTTTTGTTCCATTCTTGCTTTACGTATCTGTCTATAAGCATTTTCAATCTATTAAAAATAAAGCTGCTATTATAAACAGTAAATTATATTATGTAATCTATTATTTATTTTCATTATTTACAGAATAAATTAACACATTCACAATTAGTATACTTTAATGTAGTAGCTTCAAGCTATCTTTTACTAATAATTTTATTTTTAATTCACAAATGATTACATATATGTATACAAAAAAGTTACTTATGAATATCTTGTATTATAAATATAATTATTTATAAAAAATGGTATAAGAAATTTTGAATACATATTTCTAAAAATGTTTTCAATACTTCAATTAACTAATTAAATCAATGAGCAAAGAAAGATTTTAATAATTTCACTAGTGACAAAAACTATTGGCAGAAAATTAAAAAATAAGTAATTATTACAGATAAAGAATTATACATATGTACCTCCATAAATTTGGATGCACTAGCTTCTGGTGAACCACTATCTGGGTGATATCTTTTTGCTAATTGAACGAAAGATAATTTCAAAGCTTCATCCTCGCAATTTTCAGGTACATCTAATGACCGATACCATTGCTAAAATATAATAAAATATGAAATTTATATGTGAATAATCAACATAATTTAAAATAGATATAAAAATGTATAGTAAACAGATTATAATATGACTTAAAATAATATTATTAAATACAGGTATATAATTTTGTAAGATTTTTATCTCTTAGCAGAAACAGTGATACATACAGTCAACATGGGACGCATTTTTAAACTGATCAATTTAAAATAAAATTTCATAACATTAATAAACTCAGAAAAAAGAAAAAGATTAATAAATATTCCTAGATGTTTCTAATATAGATACAGATTTAGATTTGCATTATTAAAAACTAATTCCATTATAATGAAATAAAATGAGATTTAAAAACATTTATATTCATCCATGACAACAATCTAAAGTATTTTCAACATAATACTGAATTAATGTATTTACACAACATATTAAAATACTTTAAGACTTTGCTATAATCGTCCAATATTAATTCTATCAAACATCTATGGAAGCAAAGTAAAAAATTTTTAACATGAAATTATACCTAATGTTTAAAAGTTTAAAAAATGCTTTGCTAGAAGTGAGAAACGAAATACAGCCTGCTGATACTTTTCACACCGACTGTATGCATAAATTTTAATTTCGATTTCATGTAAATGATTAATCTTACTGTATTATTTTGGTTACATATTTTATAGAGTTAATATAAGACATACCTTCATTTGATCTTCGTGCTTGAATCTTCGTGTAACCATATTATCCAACATTGTAATAGGTTGTAAGCAGCATTCAGGCTTTCCATACAACTGATTAAACTTTAACATCATTTTTAAGAAGTCAAATATTACAATAATCTCAGGTGTTTTTTATGCAATTATATAATAGTTTAAGAAATTATATATATTAACTACTATTTAATATATGTAGATATTATTGAAAATAGTAAGGTAACCTAAACGGTTTTATAATCATGATTGTTTGTACATTTATAATACACTTTATACAATGATAATTTACAGTAAAGTTAGATCATCTGTCTAATGTTTTACAATTATATATCATTAAATTAGTCATTTGTATTACATATTTGCTGGAAGTTATGTTAACGTCATACTCTGACGTTTGGAAATTTAAATCAACCCATGACACGTGAGTGAACGATATAGGTATAAACACTGTTTATAGCTGGATTATTGTATATACGATATATTGTTGACTACTGTTCTTTATTACTGTGTTAATAATTGCTTATGAATTTTTTGTGACATCTTCAATTAATTGTTCATGAACTTTCTTTAGGATTTTTACCCAATTTCTACAGATTATATTTTGTTATTAATTTGAATTAAAATGAAGTGGGATAATGTATTGGATGAACTCATGGGTAAATTAACAAAAATACATGCTTTGAAAGATAAAATAAATCGCGAAGATGAATTAATGTCTCATTTATGGAATGATCAAAACACAAGGTAGACAAATAACATACTGCAAACAAATAATCAACACATTTATTGTTGCTGCAAAGCATTTGTGATACTTGTACAGTGCAATAAATATAATATTAAATAATTTTCCTTATAGGATACTTACATCATTGTGGTTGAAATATTACTATAGTAAGAAAGAATTGAAATGCATAAGAAAAGCTCAAACTTTTAAAAATACAGGAAATAAACAATTCCAAAGCAAAAATTATTTGGAGAGTATACAATCTTATACAAAATGTGCATTGTATGCTCCAGTAAATAGTCGTGAATTTTCAGTAGCTTTTGCAAATAGATCTGCTTCTTTATTTTACTTGAATAGGTACAATGTAAGTAAATGTGTAACATCTGTCCCAAGTGTGTATTTATTTTGAAAGTACATATTTAATATTTCCTATTATATTAAAGTTCTCTAATGTATGTATTTCATGTACAATGCATAACTTTTAACAATGACAAGGATTGTATAAAAGATATTGAAACAGCTACTATGTTCAATTATCCTAAGGAATTACAATATAAATTACATTTGCGTATGATGGACTGTTACTTAAAATTAGGTAATCCAGATTTAGCAAAGGAAATAATTTCCAAAATACGTGCATCAGTTAATGATCCAGATTATATTGCACCTTCTATGAAAGGTACACCATGTGTATTATTACAAGTACATACCTCTAACATTAGAAGCATTGCTTTAATATCAAATTATGCTTTTAATATATTTACATTTTGATACTAATCTCCAGATGACATTGAAAAACGAATTTCTGGAGTAGCATTCAATGAAACATGCATACAAGATGAGTCTAAAAGTATTGATGGTTTGTTAGATTTAAAGTCTACACTTATGTTTAATGAAAATCCCAATTTTCCACATGCATCATCAAGCATTGACAAAACATATAATGAAGAACTGGGTAGACACGTGACAGCAAATAGATTTATAAAAAAGGGTGAAATCTTATTTATAGAAAAGCCAGTGAGCTTTGTAGTACTCAATCATGATACAATGGATCATTTCTGTCATCACTGCTGTTGTTTGCATGCAGACCTTCCAGTGCCGTGAGTAATATATTTAGTGAAGCAGGAGGTACTTTCTTAAACTGGTAAAGTTTATAAATTGATATGCTAATTTAGATGCACAAAATGTTTGAATACATTTTATTGCACTGCAAATTGTTTAAACGAAGCATGGTCTTTGTACCATTGTTGGGAATGTCCTGGAAGTAGCATGGATATATGGAAAGAAATTGGGATAGGACATTTAGCACTGAGAGTTTTGTTAACTTGTACAACAACAACAGATACAATAAAATTGGATGAAGTAAATAATTTGGTAACCAATTTTGATAAAGCATCCATAGAGGCTTTGATAGTTTATGGTATTGTAAGTGTATTGTATATGTACTTATGAAGACAAGATGTTTTGTATAATTCATTCAAATAGATTTTTTGTAGGCTGCGGTCATGCTTACCACGTATTTATTGGAATACACTGATTTCTTTGAGACAAGTGACATTAATGATTATTTAACAAAAAACTCTAATATTATAACAGACAATAATAAACACCTTTGTGTAAGTTCATTACTTCTACGACATATACTACAACTTATTTGCAATGGCCATGCAATTTCTTCCTTAGACATACAATTAAATCAAAATGATTTTTCTGTGAATGAAAATGATATTGTAGCTGCAGGAATTTATCCATCTGCGAGTATAATGAACCATTCTTGTGATCCCAACATAATTAACATGTAACTTTTTATTTTGTTTAAAACGTTCAAATTGCATTTTCTGATGCTCTGTTATTATACTTATTATATTTTAGTTTTAGAGGTCAGTATCTGATTGTTAGAGCATCAAAAGATATTGCTCCAACTGAAGACGTTTTTAATACTTATGGTATAATAAGAGTTTTTTACACATTAACCATTAATTTCCATTTCTATATTATTACATGTATTACCATTATCAATAGGTCCCCATTACAGACATATATCAACAGAACAAAGGCAGAACATATTGTCAAAACAATACTTTTTCACCTGTAAATGTGTACCTTGCACTCAACCAAATCTGCAATATTTCTTGGTAAAAACACTAAGAGTTTACTATTTCTGAAATGATTTAACAGTTAAATTACAATTAACTATCATTGCAGGACAGGTTTACAGCTATGAACTGTTCCAAATGTAATGGTGCATTGTGCATTATCAAGAATTCTTTACTTTGTTTAGATTGTTTTGACAATCCTAAAGTTTACCAACAGAATAAAATAGAACAAGCTGAAAAACTCTTCAAAGATGCTGAAAGTTGCATTTCTCAGGGGAAAATTGAAAAAGCTTTAGAAATATTGAATAAATGTTTAAATATTAGGAGGACAGTATTATACAAATACAATGCTGATATTACGACTACTTTAATTTCCATAACAAAATTGTATATGGCAAAGGGTTTGTATAAACAAATTAGGAGCATGGTATGTCCACTAATTTTTCTATGTATAAAACGAAATGATTTTGTAGATAAATACGCAGATGCTATAGAATGCATGGAAAGTACAATTACTGCAATTACAGAACAATTTGGATCTTCTAGTATACGACTTCTTAATATATTCGATACTCTAACAAATCTATATATTATGTATCTTCAAAACAGTCCAGATATTACCGCAAGTACATACAAGTAAGTTTATTATATCCTGTTGATGAGTTTAAGAGAGCATTCTAGTTTAGAACGCATTTTTTGGTATTGTTTTATCAAGAAACTATTCAATGCCTTGCATTAGTGTTTCTCATATATTATATATTTCATGAAAAACGTTTGGTAGTATACTTTGCGAGGTAATTTATTTGAATTTAGTGCCAAGGCTTTGCTCAGACTGCTCAAACGGCTACGTGTAACCTCAGTTTCTAGAATCCAATAATATTAGTTTCGAAAACATATATTTCCAAAACATTAAATAAAAGAGATCGATGTCGTTAAGATTTTATAGACTAGAATAACTCCTTTAAGGTAATAGTAAATAATATGTGTAAATATTACTATTTCCATATTATATAGAAGTCTATTGGCAACAACAAACAAATATTTGGATCAACTAGAAGAGTTGGCAAATTTTAATTATGGATCATGGAGTAACGTGTACAAAAATATAAGAAAGAAACGAAATAAACTTATTTCTATTGTTTAAGATATAAAATATGTTTGAATAAATACATGAATAAATAAGTTTATTTTATGAAAATATTTATAATCCTTTTATCTATTTACTTTATATATTTACTAGAAATTTAATTCTGCATGGATGGAAATTAATAAAAAATTTGACACGATATGAAACATTTGAACCATGAAAATTTTTTTTTTTTTTTTTAAATAAATAAGTATAAATGTATAGTCTAACTGTAACATTAATGTAAATACATAATTTTTTCTAAGCATTCATATATTTGTATTTTTATTATTTATTTAAGCTAAAATAAGTTTCATGACAATATTTAGTCTAAACACTTTTTGCAAAATATTATTCCTTTGCATTTTGCACTCAAATAGTAACTTAAAAACTCCACTATAAATTACTATATCATTTTTCAAAATAATTTTTGTTGGAAATTTTATGCATAAAATATAACAATGATATGAAGTAGAAATACTATAAAAAAATGTCTTCGTGGTAATTAAAATAGTTCCAAGCGTAAAGGGTTAAAAATAATATATATATACACATCTATTTACGTATTTCTTCGGAAATTTAAAATCATAATAAAATTATTTTATGTATTGAAATATCGATAGCATATGATCTATTGTAAATTGTAAGAGAGCTTTTGTTGTCCCTCTGATTGTAGATTGTAGGTTGTGTTGTGTGAAAGTGCGAAAGATGCAAAGTGATAAGTGCGCCATCTGCAGACGTTCGTTTTTTTGCATGAAAAACCGCCAATTCAACGTTGATTGCATATATAATTAATTTTTCTTCCACCTATTATAGAAACAAAATTTTGTTTTCAGTATGTTATGGCTCTATGCTTGTGTAAAAGAAGTTTCAAAACATTGATTTGACTTCAGCTGCGTAATATTTTGATGTGTATGGTAATGGCGGATTTTGTGTTTATCATGTATTTCATATTATTATTGGTGTTTGAACTATGTACGGGTAGGTAATAATGTTTTTCATCCGAAAAAATATTATATTAATCAAATATGGACTAGAATTTACATATGTCCTTCGTACATTATCGTTGTTTAAAGTTTCATACATAAATAATGATGAGTGAAATGTTTGTACCTATCTACAAAATACTACAAAAATTGTATACAATCAGATGTTTTTGTTTTGAAATTGTTACCTGTCAAAATTTAATGTGCATATGTATAGATATACACATATGTATATATACACATAACATATTTTAGATAACAGATAATACTTCATAACACCTTGAAATATATTTCAATGCTTAACAGGAATCGTTTTTAGGAGAAAAGGAGACTTTTACTTTAGCAGAACATGATTTTTCTTCAGAAAATGAGGAATCACAAAAATCCATAGATATTGTAGACATTAATGATAATTCAGCTGGATACCAACGCTTGAAGTGCTACATTTGCGAGGGACCAGATTGCTCGTATACTAAGTTCTGTCATAATGCAGTTACGGTAATACCTTTTGTATTATTAATTATATTATATTATAATGCAACTTTGATAATATCTCTTGCATTATTAATTATATCGTAAATAAACTGTACTGATTATAAAGGAGATTAACATTGTAAATTCTGTTTTATAGTGCTGGAAATCTAAAGTAAAACAATCAGATGGTACAATAAGTGTAAGTAGAGGGTGTACTTCGTCGGTAGACCAAATGTTATTAATATGCAATAAGCAACAGCCACTACACGCTAACCATAATAATAATAATAATAAGAAAAAGAAAAGACATGTTAGTGGTCCTGTAAGTGGTATCCAATATTTTGTTGAGTGTTGCCAAACAGATTTTTGTAATGGTGGACCATTTCCAATATTGCAAGACTATAGCGGAGGTAGGTGTATATGATACTCATATATTCGATTGTTTGCTTAGTTACCTTTCATGACAAACATATATATTATTTATAGATGCTGTTAAAGAAGATTATACAGTTAAATTAACATTAGCAATTTTGGGTTTGATGGTTGGATTTTGCGTTATTGCTGGAGGACTGTTGTTTTATCTATTGGTATGCAGAGCACGCAGAAAACGACCTTTGACTGCTAAACGTAATAAGCTTGTTATTGAGTCTGAACTGGAATCGTCATATCTACATTTCTCATTTTCTTCTCCGACATCAGTTCCTACATGTCCTGCTCATGAACTTAGAGCAACTGCAGCTGGTGATAGCACATTGAAGGTAAGATATCATGTAGCTGCCCTTAAATTACTAATGTAACAATCTTTTGATAGTTATATTTTATGCATTAGTAAAGTTAAGAAAGTTTGAAACGTTTATTTTCGTTATCTTTTCAATCTCTGGTTAAAATACTCTGCACCATTATTCAAGGATGACATATTCTTATTTCTCAACTATACATATAATTCTTATTTTCTGTTATATATATCTGTTACTCATAAATAATATAAATATAAACATATAATATTTATTTTAGCACAAAATACGCGTTTAAAAATGTTTCGAATATTTATTACATTTCTTTGATGCTTGACATTGTTTATAAGAGTAGGTTCGAATGATTTTAGGATTTGTGACATCTTCCTAAATCAGTGAATTCTTTGATTTTTTATTAAAATAGGAATACCTTGATGGAAGAAGCTTAACCAGTGGCTCAGGATCTGGTTTACCATTGCTAGTACAAAGAACTTTGGCTAAGCAAGTGTCATTGGTGGAGTGCCTTGGTAATGGAGGCAATGGTGGATTTGGTGGAGAAGTTTGGAGGGGTGTTTGGCATGGTGAGAATGTTGCAGTAAAAATATATTTTTCACGTGATGAAGCAGCATGGGCTCGAGAAACAGAGGTCTATTCACAATTACTGCCATCCAGACATGACAATATTCTTGGTTACGTTGGTAGTGATATGACAAGTAGAGCGAGCTGCACTCAACTTTGGTTGGTGACGCATTACCATCCCATGGGCTCGCTTTACGATTATTTGAGCAGATCACATCATTCACTTATGCATCATCAAATGCTCAACATTTGTTTGAGTATTGTGAATGGTCTGCTCTACTTGCACACAGAAATTCACGGAACTCGAGGAAAGCCTGCTATGGCACACCGCAATCTGAAGTCTAAAAACATTCTTGTGAAGACTAACGGGAGTTGCGTGATTGCTGATTTCGCACTAGCAGTGACGCAAGATCGTCTATCCACGGATAGAATTGATTTGAAGCTGGGTACAAAACGGTACATGAGCCCTGAAATTCTTGAGCAAACGTATGTATTCTTTCCTTATTCATATTTGCTTTTTTAAAAGATATTTTTCAACAAAATATATTACTAAAAACTCTTTAAAATCGACATATTACAATTGCAAACATTGTCTTCTAAGTTATTCTCGTATAATATGAATAAGAGTGCTGTGCATTTCTTACAAGACTGTTAAAAAACATTGCATTAGCAGATGGAACTATTATTAAAAGTCATATATATTATATTTTCAGAATAAACATGGAATGTTTAGAAAACTTTAGACGATCAGATATTTACAGCTTAGGACTTGTACTTTGGGAAGTTTGTCGAAGGTGTATAAGCAACGGTGTCGCACTTGAATACATGGCACCATATTCTGAATGGCTTCCTAGTAACCAAGAACCTTCCATTGAAGAAATGCGGAAATTAGTGTGTTTGGATCATCGCAGACCGCCACTTCCTAATAGATGGCATTCTGACTCTGTAATCAAAATATATCTTTTTGAAGATTGTACATTTCATACTTTTAGATTTAACTTTCATTTAGATTCAACTATGAAGTAATTTTTTAATTTCGTTATTATATCATATACTTAAAAAGGTTTTTAAAGAAAAGTACGTTCTTTTAAGAAAGGTTTTTAATTGCTTTATTGTGTATTTTGCAGACACTGGCTGGTTTGGGAAAATTAATGAAAGAATGCTGGCACGGAAAATCAGCAGCACGATTACCAGTCCTTCGAGTTAAGAAAACACTTGTTAAATTAGCAGCTAATGACTCACGCGTCCACTTGCCCCTTGACTAATACTAGGCATATATTAAATTATATATATATCATTTTATGCACGTATTTATTAATATGAAGTTAATGAGCACTTTGATTGGTGTTCCAAATTTCCTTCATTTTTAGAAAAATGTAATAAAAATGCGTACATTTTTTATTTTATTACTACTGTTTTCTATTCATGTCATAAATTTGACTTTTTTTCATAATATTTTGTCACATACGTTTGTGATTAATGTAAAACAAAAAGTGCCACTTAGTAAGTAATTTATCATTACATCATCTATCATTGAATGCACAATGACGGCCATATACTTACGTACAAATTATACCTTACTTTCTAAGCTGTGTATATTTTCTTGCCACTCTGTGTATCCACTGTATTTTTATAAAATTTAACTTGTTTGTTATCAATTAATAGCAACTATTCGAATTATTTTAAGAATCTAACAATTCTGTGCTTATTTTATATTAAGTACTAATTTTTCAGGCAGTCAATTACTTCAATACATTTTAAAAACTTATTTATTTTTATATACAATGTTAAATTACAATTGGAATATTGTTATGTCGTAAATACATATTCTTTAAAAATTTTAACACAATCAAATTCATGATAGAGGTGAAGTTCACTGCTCTGGAATTGATACGGACAATATTGGTTTTAGGAACATTGGAGTTAGGAATGCTAGTTAATAATTTAT
The DNA here is from genome assembly GCF_028453695.1 of Augochlora pura. Classification (NCBI taxonomy): domain Eukaryota; kingdom Metazoa; phylum Arthropoda; class Insecta; order Hymenoptera; family Halictidae; genus Augochlora; species Augochlora pura. The sequence continues at coordinate 17,854,990 of NC_135778.1, read as the reverse complement.
TACACGTTTCTTGAATAGACACATGCGCCTCTAACATTTGATTTGCAAATCTAATTAAAGGATCAATAAGTATAAGTTACAAAATTAAGTGTATTTTAATTCCTATGTTATGTTTATATTTATTAATTAAAATCGTCCCCAGAACTAGGATTAGAAATAACAAATTCATGTACAGTCAATTTTATATATATACAAATTTTTTATTTGCTTTAACATATTCTCCATTTAATTAATTTTTAATTCCATCAAGTTGCAATCCTTCAATTTTGTTTTACCCTATTATTAAATTATATATTTTTACATCTTTCGGCGGATGCATTCATTCAGCTCCTCTGTATAGCATCCCTTGGCTGCAACCATTATTAGGATTGTTCATCAAATTACTGGCTACGTCAAAAAATTTTATGAGCGCAGGTGGAAGGAAAGGTTAATTCCACACATAGATCGACCAACATTAACATAAACTGAAGATGAAACAGGCGTACGGTACTATCTGGATGGTTTGAAAATGTGCTAATAGTAGTGAGACATTATATATTGAATGAAAATAAACCAGCATTTATTGATGAAAATTTATTCCTTATAAATCTTACACATGTCGATTTGAAAAATAGTGCAAGCATAAAATCTCTCTAAAGCGTAAACTCAGAATGGAAAGATTGTACGCGTACTTACTAATCGTAAAAGTAAGGTCATGAAGTTGTTTAGAGATATATTTTACGTGGTTGAAATTAAATTATGAGATTATCTTCGTTCGATATTACATGCTACGAGGTAAGGAGCGAAGGAACAATCGGTCACTGACCGATTTTTTGTTTTAATACTACACTTTATACCTATTTAAGATCGCATCTCTGTCCGATAAAAGTACCGATTTGCGTAAGAATAAATAAAGATGTTCTAAGATTTTACATACTTCTAGTACAAAATAATAATTACAGAAATCATATAAACCAATCCAATGTTCATTTTAATGTACCAAATTAAATGTACTAAATTTTGATGAATTGCTTGCTGCAGAAACAAATTCATTTTGCGAAATAAAACGATACCGCTTAACAATTTGACAATCACATGTAAAGAACTTTTGTAAGAAATAATATTCATATTCGTTGTTTCTAGATAATTTTGTCAAAGTTTAACATATAATACAAATTGTAATTCGTAGTTTATCAACGAGAATGCAACGCGCATCGTTGTCATTGGCGGCCAGGGTACAATAAAGTTCCATGACACCATCAGCTGACGTTACGGATCAAAATAATATATAGATACAAAGTGATTGCGATAACATCTAGTACGTGTGGAATGTTTTTATTTTATGTGTATGAACATTTGTGTTATATACATATATTATGCGTATCGTCGTCTCTATATACGATGTATAAATACAGCATTTAAATACATTATCGACAAGATTGCGGGGTGACTTCGGCTAAACAGTCCAACGCTGTAGATTCATTTGACCGTGTAAAATATTAAGAAACGTCCGCCAACGTAAATTATCTTTGGTTAAAATGTGAAACGCGCTCGTATAACAACTATTTGCAAACTATGCCGAGAATGTACGAGTATTTTGGACAACGATCATACTCGAGAGACAATTCGTGATAAGAAATGTCGCTTTTTACTCTAACGAATGCGCTGTAGATATTTATGTAAAGAAACATTTTTTTGGTAACTGAAATTTGTTATTTGGTAATTTATTTAGAACCAAATAAACTGTTCGGTGGTAGGCATAAAATGAGAAATTCATTAGGTATTCGTGCTCGGCAGTCTATCAATTAAATCGACTCTTGTACCTGCCGTTTTGACCACTTTAAAATTAGGCCGAATTCAATTCTCAATAAAACTGAAATTTTTATTATCGACATTATTTTCACGGATCTTTTGTATAGTCATTGCAAGGAACATTGAAAAGTCAATTGAGGAAAAATTATTCATGTTGGAAAATATTTTGAAATCAAAATTTTGAATGCGTCTCTGATAATAGTAGTGTTAAGAGACAATATCTAGTAGAATAATTTCTCTTGTCATTATACTAAATATTTAACAAGTTACGATAAAATCGTAAGCTGTATAATTATCACATGTTTCTCAAATCGAGCAAAATGCAGTGTTTTTAATACACGCAGTGTAAAAGTCATAAAAATCGGGAGAAACAAGGAACGTACGTTGTATTACATATTATTCGATTCTACGCAACAAATTTTCTTTTCGTTCCGTTTTCAAATACAAAGAACAATGGGGTATAGTCCAATAACCGTCAGATATCTATACGCCAAGGTAGAAATGAGGACTTCAATAATTCGCATAATTCTCATGAGTCGTATAAAAGTTAACTAAAAAAATAATTATAAAAGTTTCCATTAGGATAAGAAATTCAGGTAAGACAATAATAATCGATCATTTCTCATGAGTGTTTGCAAACGTTTGTTAAAACTATACGGTCCGCGGATACGTAGTTTAACAAGTGCTCTTAATAGGTTTCAACACGTTCTCTGTAAACTGTCCAACGATGTTACCTCTCGGATGATAACAGGCGACCACTACACAACTACCATCTCTTTTGGCCATCGCTATGCCCATCTCGGTGGTGTTCTTCCAGACGATTTGCGTGAAGTGACCTGTTACACCAGAAACAATTATTCTCTTTAATATAATAAAAGTAAATATCTCAAAAATCTTTTCAACATTATTATGGTAATTATTTACAAAGCGGAAGACTTCATCAACCGTTTTTCATAACTATTCATATTTTTCACAACTATTCAGTTGACAATATTTATGACAATATGCAGCTTTGTTCATCAGTTATCCCAAACTATAGCTTTGAAGGTATATACATAGATACATCTGGGTTATTCATCGAGTAACAGCAGTTAATTTTATTTAATTGCCAAAGATTGAATGATTTGGTAACGATTTAAATATTTCGAATCAAAACGAGCCGAACAACGCGGACCAAAGGTTAATATTTCTTGCTACAAAACCGTTATTAAAGCGAATATCGGGGTCCTTTTTATGCTGCATCTACGTACATGTATTTAGGACTTTTGGCTCGGTTCCAAACTTGTGATCCTTCTTTTCGGAATACCATTTTGAGACTACCTCTCGTGCTGGTACGATTAGCTTCGGATCGGAACACTGCATCGAGTAAATGTTTTCTCCGTACGGGGACGATAATTGCGGGATCAGCTTGTTCGTGTTTAACAACGTGTTCGCCCATGCCTGTAAATATAGAAAAATTGATAATTAACCGCTTGCACTATTACGGTGATTCAAGTTTTGTTTCGATTTAATAGAAGTGATTGGCAGCCACATTTATCGGCACGAAGCGCTCGTCACGAGTCTGACTCGTTATTATAGTGTAAGGGGTTAAGCATTCCTCACGTGTCGGGTTATTCAATCGATCTTGCCCAAGTTCAAACTACGATTGCGTGGAACAGCGGATCGTTTGTTACTTCACTAAGTAATGGGGACTGCTTACGTTTTACATTTTAAAATTACTCTGGAATCGTCTGTCCAGCAGTCACGTTGTAGGGTTCTGCTGTTATAGTAGAGATACACCCTCCACAAACATTTATCATTCTTATTTTTTCATTCACAAATTAATTCACACCTAATTACATCCTCGACGAACTAAGTTGTGCGAGGGTGGCGTTATTTAATCGTCGCACCATATAGCCGACGCTGTAACGCACCACATAACATATCCTACCATAAGATATATCAAATACATAAAATTACTGCAAGAAAATGTCGATCTATTAATATTTTTATAAAAATTAAGTGTAAATTGAGCGCGCCAGTTAGTGTCTACCGCGCAGTCGGTTTTCACAAGTAGGCCTGTAACCAATCGTAGTCAGCCTGCCGCTGCGTCGCGATTGCACGTGGGTATATAAGGACGATCATGATACGACTCGGCAGCATTTCGTCCACGCTGGACGCAGCGAACACTTCGCGTAGATCAACGAGCAAATACACCCCGAACCAAATCCATTATACCTTTGCTGCAGCCGTTAATTCAGAGCTTAGCCTTAAGTCTGGAACACGATGTCGCCTTCTATATTCATTGTGAGCGAGCAGCGCTTCCTGCTGCCACGTTTGATCGTCCATGGTGTACCGCGGTCGAAAAGAAATCTTCTTGCTAGGACTCGCACCACCAGGCGGTAGAACATTCTCCGTGAAGCTTCCCAAATAATTTCCGGCCGGATTGTAGTTGCATACGACATAAACTTCACCGTTTCGGTTCCTCGCCATTCCAACACCCAATTCTGTGCTGTCTTTCCATACAACTTGCGTAAAGTGGCCAGTTTTCAGCGTGGTTGGTTCTTTTCCGTACTGATGTTGCGCTTCTTCGGCATACCTATCGAACAGTTACAAAAGTAGGATAATCTATTCTGTCATGTTTATTTATAATCAATATTTTATTTATAGAAATTTTGCAGTGACGATGATCAGTGTAAAAACTCAACGTTTATATTTTCGAAGTTTTATTAAAGCTAATAATTACAGGTTGACAATGAGTAAATGGAGCATGACATTTTTGTTGCGAAGAAAAAATCATTTTTTTGGCAACGCCGCCATCTACATATTATGCCTAAAGTGATGAACTAAGAATGACCATGATTTTCACTGGATTTATGTGTCTAAAATAATTCACTGAATCTTTAAACATTTTCATCCATACTAATTATATACAGAATAATTCAGGAAGTAATACTTTTGAAGTAGTTTAGATTTTAACACGTTGACGCCGGCGTCGATTTTCAGAGTTCTCCCCGTGAGGCGACGCCCGAATTCACGGTCTGCTCCGTGGGGCGGCATTTATTCATTAAATGTTTTTAATGAGTATGCGTTAAATTTTCATTATTTTACCGTCTAATGGCACAATGAAATGCGGGCCACCGGTGGTATGCGCCGGCGTGAACGTGTTAAGTTAGATTTTAGAAGTAGACGGACAGAATAACACGGATTTACTGTAAATTGTATTATACATCCTCTGTCTTTGAATTAATTTCACGAGTAAGTAGACAAAATTATAAAGAGTAGGATAATTTTTGTAGCGTAATTAAGTATACTGCAATTTCCGAACCAAACTACTTCAATTTCGCAGATGGAGCGGTTCGGTGGTACTCAAATCAATTGAAGTGAAATTAATCGAATGACATAGTTAAATAATAAAGAATGGACTTGAAAAATGTAGAACGTGGAATATGGAAAATTCAACGCGTTACTATCGTTTGGCGCAACCTGCACATTAAATGTTAAAACTTTCGTAAAATCATTTCCATTTTCTCGCGCGAAATTATGCTTGCAATGAATGCAATAAATTCATGAGCTACGTACCATTCATTAACAGGTTCATCGCCGCTGACGATAGTCTTTGGATTGGAACTCCACATGCAGTACAAGTTTTCGCCGTAGTCGATGTTCGCCCTGTGTTCTAACCTACCCCTGGTTGCCAATATGTTGGCCCAATCTTGACTCGTTTTACACAACTGAAAATAAAAATGGAGATCGATTAGTTTATAAATGATCAGTAACACGTATTGTCCGATCACAAGAAGATGGCAGAGAGAAATTTGTTGGGACCTATCCCCCACCACCTAATACCCCATCCGTTGGAATGTAATTGTACTAATTGCACAGCAATTGTACTGTGGGCGTCTGATGCAAGTTCGGGGGAACATGATTTGAAAAATAAATGAATTTAACCTATTGACATCATCGACTAATTAAACGAATAGTATGAGTGAATGACGAGAGAGTGACAAGAAAAGATTCTGGAGATCGAGGTAGGGGAGAGACGGAGAGAAGTTAGTTAAAGAAGAGGAATAACTGTGCAAATGCCAAGAGTAAAAAATAAGAATGAAAGTGAAGTTATAGCAAAGGAAAGACTGAGATTAATTATTGTTAAAGTTCTTTTTTATTGGCTATAAGTTTTCTTTTTGTTCACTACGTCGTGCCAAGTAAATAATGTCATCTATCTATTAGTATATATAGTTATATATTTATAATTGGAATTATATAATTGAAATACTTATTTATGGAACCTTTTAAATTCCTGCCCAATATATTGTCCCGTTTAATCCTTGCTTTGTGCCTCGCGAATATAATACAATCTTATACACATAATCTTGCATTTGCATGACGATCTCTCGACTAATTACGAATGATCAGGACACCATACATTATAACAAAACGATTAATGGATTTAAAATATTTCGTAATAATTCAAAAAAATACGTAGAAATTGCAATATATTGTTTTACCTGTTTGTTAAGACGAAGAGGCGGCACTCCATGCCTCGAGCGGAAGTAATTGTGCGTCTCGAGACAGACGTTGATGAATTCTTTAGGAGGCCCCAATCTGCGCACAGACGGTTTACGTGTGTCAGTCTTTGTTATCTATAACACACAGAGAGTGTCGCATAATAGATAAAACTTTGTTAATTGTAGTCTAACAGGGATGAAATGTTATTCACTACGTTAACGATATTAGTAATTATTTAAAAACTTTCTATGAATTTTTCATTACGGAACATTTTTGTCCTTCTCATAGATTTATCTAAATATAGCTTTAAGACGCACTCGCTTATTTACTTCTACATCTGATAAGAAAACAAATGTAACTGTAATTGTTGTTTGCAATAAATGTAAAAGAAAAGTACGAATTATGAAAGAATAGTATCGAACGAAGAAAGATTCAGATAGATTGGCCATTAATTTGCAACGCATTTCGCATGCGTCGCTACCCCACTCCTTAAGCGTAGTAACTTTTCCGGAGAACGCTGATCGTGACCACTAATTGCTCTCGATTTCATTAGAGTAATGAAACTTTAATCATAGGTGGGAATCTAACGAATTACCGAGTGCTGCCCCTATAATGATGTAATCTAAAAGTGTATAAGATTTCAACAAAATCAGTGACCCCAATATTTTTAATCGACAAATATTGGTGTCACACCTCTATATACACCGTGTTTCGTTTAAAGTCGGTCACCCGAATATCTCTTCTAATAAGAATGTTACAAAACATGTATGGAATTTCTTTGGAGTTTTCATAGTTATCAATGTTGATTTGCATATAAGTAAATATTTTTTAATTGCATCATATAGCTGCTCTGGTTATATTTGCAATTTAAAGTCATTTGAAAATCAACTCATTCCACTCGTATAAATGTATTTTAACCCTTTGCTCTCGAAGCCATTTTAAGCTTAGATCGAAAATTGCTATTTCGACCAGCTGTAGTATAGTACTTAGTATAATTTATGCGTGTGAAATTAAGTCTTCTGACTCGTAAAACTGTTACGCTTTTAACAGAGGGGTCTTTAATAATGTCAACATCATTTTGTTAATTATATAACAATTTTCATTGGCGATTATTCTACAAGTAAAAGATATATGACCAGTAGCATTTCGTTTAGACAAGGAGCATGTGAGTATAGAAATAACGACTGTCGTAGAAATACGTACATTAACATGTACAGGGTCCAGTAAAAGTCTCGAAACATATCCATTTCATGCTTCAACACTTTCGTCTAAAGCATTTTCTCTCGAAATGTTTTCTGTCTGAAATAATTACATTTCTGTAGTGTAGAACAATTTCCGTTAGTATTGAGGCCCTGTTTTTTGGAAAATAACCTCTCTAGAACTAGACAGAATGACTTGAATTTATTTGAGACGTTAAGGGGATGAATTTATTAAACAGTTTTCTAAAACAATCTGTCATTGCCACAGCTTGCAATTTTTGCAAAAATTGATCAATGTTTACTAAACTAGACTTTCGAAAAATTCAAAGGATTGGCACAAACTCGGAATCTGAGAAGTCTGAAAAATAGTAGGCTCGCAATTGATAGAAATCCCATAAACGCCAGCAAAAATGATCGATGTTAACAGGCCGTATATCTTATAAATCTTAAACACGTTCCCCGAAGATTTGATAAATATCAGCCGAAGATGAAATCGGGGAAAGCCAAGAAGATTGATCGTTTAGTTTGCCAATCGTTTCACATTCGCGCAAAGATAAATAGCTGTACAAGAATTGCAGGCGATGAACGCTCGAAACAAAATTACGGGATTGCACGGAGGCAGCAATAACCACGTTCCTAATAACCTACCTAGATGCGGAATGGTCAACGGGTAGGGGACTGACCGGCTGCAAAGATTTCCCATCATCCTATCGCAATGCGATCATTTCGAGTACGACAAGGCAGGAAGAAAACGGTTACACGTTTCTCCCGGAATTCCTTCGACTCCGAAATTGTTAAATCCGCAGGAGAAAGTAACCTGTGGTTTCCTGTACGCTTTTCCACTCCTTCACGGTGCAGAGTGTAGAGGGTAGGGTGCAAGAAAATATGCGGTTTTGACAGCTATGACGTTATCTGCTTGATAATCTATCGAAAATATTGCTAAACTCCAGATATTTATGTCGGCAAAACAGGTAGTGATAACGACAGGCCGTGCAACTCTTATTTCCTTGCGAATCTAGAGCAATGGCTGGTCGAATGCTTGATAAATGCAACTACTACTTCTACCAGGATATCACTCGAATCGTACGAGAAGTAGTACACGGTTCGAGGAGTCGTGAATGTGGTTAGACTTGAGAAGATAGTGAAGTAAGTCGGCAAAATATACAGACACACCAACAATAATATTCGGGCATCTATTAACCTTCACATACCATTGCCGGTTTATGAGACCACTACTAATTACTTATTTGTATTGTTCTCCCTGTATGAATTACATGTACAGTAATAGTTCGAAGAATGACTCAACGTAACTCTGCTACTACCGTAGGAGTGCTATTGCTACGCCACTGTAATTTATCGATTTTTTCGCTACGTCGATGCCGAGGTTCGATGGAGATAGAGATAGAGATATAGAGATAGAGATATAGATATAGATATAGATATAGATATAGAGATATCGATGAGATGAAATATTACTAATAGTGGTTCAGTTCTCTTTTTTTGTATGAATTCTAATTATAAGTTTTATGTCCTTGTATGATTTCAGGGTTTCATCTAATTAACAAAAATGTTGAATTTTCTTCCCTTTATAATAAAGAATGTCCTGTTTCCTTAGAAAATTAGAAGAAGTTATATTTATCTTGACGTATCTTTGATCTATACATTTTGGGTACTTGTACGAACTTTCAAAATACTGTATCAAATTTTTAAAAAATTTCTGAAATAGTATAATGATGATAATTTGCCTCCAATGGATGACCGGTCGATAAAGTGTTAATTTTGACCATGATCATGATCAATCATAATGGTACTATCATAAATTGCAAGGCTGTTGCATTCAGGTTGATGGAACGCATAGAAAATGTAACGGGTTAGGCAAACTGTCGAACGGGACCTTAAATGTAGACTTAAACGTGAACCGGTGTCGCGACAGCGCGAGAAAAATCGGTTCCGAAACATGCGATGCTGACAGTTGAAGAAGATTAGTCATCGTTGCGAGAGTAACGATTTCCCAAGGCGATGTACGAGCATTCACACATGTCTCTCGAAAAGGGAACGGTACTGAGTCATCGACAGATGCCAATGTACCTTGATGTCGTTCGCTGGTTTATTCGTTTGCTCGTTTACTCGTAGGTTAGCGCACATCTTTTGGAGACGTCACGTGCCGACGTAAATACGAAACGATCATTTACTCTCCCTTACGCGTGCAACCCCTACGCAGTCTTCGACTGCAGGGTGTTCCATGGGAAGTGTCGCATGCTCTTTTGAAACCATTGTAGTGCTTTAATTTCTCTAGACGTTCAAAGATCGCCGAATCTAAGCAACAAGAGTTCGGTAGAGATATCGATACCAGAAAATGGAGATTCTGACAAAACGTCGCTAAATTCTCCGATTCGGACCACCGAGCGCCGTATAGTGGTACCGTTCGCGATTCTACCGGGTCAAAAGTAGAAGATAGTACATGCGAGTCTAATTAGTACTTTTACTCGTTTCTAAATCCATTGGATTAAAGAAACTTTTAACCTAGATAATAAACTCGAGACAGAAGGCCCATTCAAGAAATTGAAGCTTCTAATTGGTACGATAATTGATATCAGTACAATGTTGTGTCTTGTATCCTCCTTAATAAGAAGGACCCATGACAACGAGTTAGTCACTAAAATGTACGTTTTCTCAAAAAATGTTCACGTGACAACTGAAAATTTTAAAGCATAATAACAGCACGAAGAGTAAAGACTAGAATCGCGTTCGTTACCACAGAGCGCAAACAATGTGGATGTGTAGAATTTAGGTGTACGTTTGTTAGCATCGCCTCTGAAGCAATATTGCTAAGAATTTATAGTTGAATTATATCTAGTCGTTATGACTGGTACGATTACCGGTGTCGACGAGCATCTTGCGGAGTCGGGGGACGCCGAGGACGACCTGGCGCTGCTGTAAGACATGCCATCGCTCCCTAAACTACCGTGAAAACTGCCGTGGAGGGAATTCGACAATGGTCCTGGAGACGCCGGCGATGCCGTCAGAGGGGACTTCGATCTTACCGAATCCGTCCTCGACCTGCAAGTAAACGCATTACATGGTGGATTCATCAAGACAACGGGGCTTTCAATGCCGAGACAGTGAAAGACAGTAGATCACAGTGGATCACAGTGGGACACAGTGACCGCGGTGGTGCAGGCTCGAACAAACTAATTCTATGGGAATTCCGTCGGGACAACGGGACTAGTTATTTGGTTGCGATGCAAGCAATTTCGAACTTCGGTCTTTGAAAGCGATGCATTCAAACGACTGCTATTTATCGTGGCGCACAGGCTAGGTGAAAGATCTTTCACAAATTAGACAAGAAATCGGAATTCTATGGAGGCATGGTCTTGAACGATGGCGCACTACTGTATAAAAGTGTCTAGTCGAGCTGACCTTAGGGCTGTACAATTTTTCTTGAGTTTTTTTTGTGAACCCTCTCCTAAATTGTGACACTTCAAATTAGTGAGAAAATTGTGCGTGTACTAAGCAATCGCAGAACAGATATTGATGCCGAATTTATGTTAAAGTTTCAACATTTTAATGATTTCATTCCATTTGCCAACATAACTGCAATTTCCTTATTTTAGAAATATCGGTAAAAGCTTTTTGACTAAAAGAAAATGTCTTGGAAAATGAAAAAAAAAAAACATTACAATGGCAGGGGTTTTCATTATCTGATTGCTTTCTTTTGCCCACATCATTTCCTCACCAAATTCCATAATTTACAGAGGTAAGACTAAAACAAACAGAAAATAAAAAAATAAAAACTAATCTATTGTAGTACGTAGGCACTTACATGTTTGCGAATATCACTCTAATTGTAGGAAATATTGGTGCTTATTTGGAGGACCAGCGACACGACTGAATCAACGATTTTATTAAGTAGATTAAAATTGACCAAAGTCTAGCTCAGACTTAGACTGCAACTATTGAATCGTACCGAGTAACTGTTAGTTATCCGCGCAATACGCACCGTCTAAGGACAATGCAGGTTTATCGCGGTAGATAAGGAATGATTCAGGTTAGAATTGTAAGGGTGAGTCACGGTAAACGTGATATTGTAGCTTATCAAGCTTTTCAAGCTTTCGATGCTCTTACGTTATAGCATAACATAGTCGCCACTTTTATACGCAATCTCTCAGTAATCGTTGGATGCAATAAAATGTTCGCCATCTGTTTCGGTGCAAATTCTTTTTATCTTTAGTAAAGAAAACTTGTTATCATAGATCTGCGATAAGGGAACTATTTTATTTATACGGTGTGCACCACGCAACGTGAACATCTTCATTTATTCTGTTTCTAGTGGTTGCTTGGATATTTTTTAGCTGAAATAACATGGTTTAATGAAAGCTTTTTTTAAGAAGATCGTACCAAATTTTTTAACTCTTTTTTTCTCAGAGTTAGATTCTGAAGTTCTAGTTAACGTTCCGAAAAAATTATATTATTATATAATAAAAATTATATTATAGTATTGAATATGAATATGTATGTATCACAGAATATGAATTTTAAGAATCGTGATCCTTAAAGTATTATAAAGTATAAAATTCGTAATTATATTTGCATCGATCAAACAGATTAAAATTGATTAATAGAATCTGGGTTTGGCATGAATTGGATGCGCAATACGTATAAATAGGGCAATGCTATTTTCTCACTATCGATAAGGATAATAGGAAATTGTAAAGTGAACTATTTACGTTAGAAATGGCTTATTCTGAAACACAGGAACGTGAATCATAGTAACAAAAACGATTAATCACTACTTGTTATAGGCGGTATAAGATGACAGCTAGTCTTAAATAAATGTCGACATCCAGTATTCTCATTGTATTTTCTGTTAATACATTATATTGGTTAATTGATAATATTTATTTAATATGTATTTACAAGAATACACATTTCTGAATACTGTATATGAACCTGTATATGGTATTTTTGAAATTCGAATTTGGTAACTTTTTAAATCAAACTGAACACCATGCGTTGACTGAAATGCCACATGACTTCATTCATCACGTCACGAGGACAGCGTAGTCGACACATGCGACGTGATCAATTACAAATGCGGCAGCATCCCTGACAACCCTGCTGCTCGCTACCTCTACTCTATTGAACTGTTCACCCGTGACGTCACGGATGGAATCACTTGACATTTGAGGGAATTCACAACGGGGCATTCGTCTTTTCGGATAGATTTGTTCGACTTCTGTGTGGCTCTTCTGTGTTGTTCAATTCAAATAAATCATTCCGAATATTGTACTAAAGAGATATAGGAACAACTCGGGAAATGCAAATAACTTTAGAAAAGTGCACGTACAGTGCATAAAATTCGAACGCGCATTGATATCGCCCGTAGTCCGTACACATGTGGAATTCTTCGCAATCTATATGTATATTCTTGTGAGCAATACACGCTTTCCCTTCGAAAAAAGAAATCGCCGTCGAGAGGCAACCAGAATCACCAAACGTAGATCAATTAAGAAAAAAAAAAGTTTAGAGTCGACCATTTTTATTTAAAGAACAGCTCCATTACTTTCTCTGATTAACAAGGGTCTCCGCTTCAACGTTTCCAGACAGACCAGTAAAATATTTGTCTGGCGGCGAACGCGTTAAATTAACATCCGTTTCTCTTCAGCCTCGTTTCTCGCTCATCAGGATGCTGAATCAAACCGAATTAAATAAGTAAGCGGCACTAAAGCAGGCGCGTCGGGTCGCGCCGCGTCGCGTCGCGTCGCGACGCACCACCGCCTGGTAATTCGCTCGAAACACCAGACAAGATTCGCCTCGAGAGTCCTGCGTCTGGAATGTGGGTCTTTTGTGCGTTAACTGTTAAGTGAATGGCCGGTGAACGAAGAGGGTCGGTAGAAAGCGTTCTCTGCAAGCGGAGACAACCGATCTTGCGTTTCTCGGGGGGATCGATCGCGATTGCAACTGCGAGATTGCGATGCACATACGAAACGGGTTCACAGCGATCGACTCGGATCAGACACCGCGCCATGAATCCTCCGATCTCCAACGTTAACGCTCCTATTGGATTCATTGCGCTCGAAAAGTTCCTGGTTATCCTTAACCATCTAGAAATTTAAGGACAAGATGAAACGAAATCGGCTGAAACTTCTGGAAACCCGATTCTGACTATATACATATGTATATTGCATTCGTATATTACATGGATGCCATGGAGATTATATTTCTTGCACTGGCATTATACTTACATCATAGATTATATAAAGATCAAGGTAGCATATAAAAATGAAATATTTCCTAATTGTCACATATCAACAAAATTCATTGGACAAGTTAAATTGTCGGGATCTATTGTTGGCAGTTATTGAAATTGTACAAATATATATATATGAGAAATTCATTCAATTTTGATACTTTCGACAAATATCACAATATAAATTTATAAGTTACTATTGTTACTTCTACATAGCAATACAAAGTAACTGTCTTTAGAACTTTGCAAATCTAGCGGCAAACGACGCACCTCTCGCCTGTATGACGCAACGTACGGATCAAACACTTGAAAGGTTAATTGATTTCATTGTGATACTAGAAATTTATTTTTCACGTTTCCGACGAAAGTATCACATTCCAAAACATTAGAATACCACGTGAGAGTGCAGCGACCGGAGGCAACTCTCTCTTTCTGTCTCTGCACATTATATTTTCTACACAATAATGAATTATGTTGGAATGAGCGTAATGAACTGAATACCATAGCATACAATTTTGAAATATTTGAAATTTATTCTGAATTGTAGCATCCAGATAATTAACGCTATATTTACCTTGCAATTACGAGTGATCAATGAGTTTTGCTCTATGCTCTATAGGAATAAAATAACTCAATTTATATCGTTCGCTATTTTTAGCAACAATGACAAATAGTAATAAAGGTTAACAATTATTTGCATTAATTTCTGCACATTTTTTATTCGTTTTTTATTCAAGTCGCTGTCGATTTCGATGCGACAGTTAAAAATCGTACCGAGTAATGCGATGCACGGCCGGCTTAAGGTCACGTGAAAGTCATGTTACTATAGGTCATTGAATTCATCTTGATCTTACTATCACGATATAGTAACAGGAATCTATTTTTTTTTATTGTTTAATAGACATGAAATACTATATAAATATATGCAATGAAAGAAATATTAATATTAATTTGTACATATGTAATGTAGATTTTATTAAATATAAATAAAATTACAAAATTAATTATTTTCATCGAAGTAGGACTTTGCTAAAGCCGAATCTCTCAAATTGTTCTGACATTGGTAAAATAGCTTCACCTTTTTCTGGCCATGTCTTTAACCGCTTAACAAGTGTATTTAAGGAATAGTGGGCGTTAGTGTGTCTAGGAACTAATTCATTTTCACGATCTACATTATCTATTTATCTTCCGCCTCCACTACTGTATCAACAGTTTTGTTTGTTACTCTTGAAATTATTTCATAATTTTTTAAGAATCTCGAAACATCGAACCAATTCATCGTCGCTTTTAAGCCATTCTTCAATATCCTTAATTTCACAATTTGCAGAACATGATATAAATGAAGCTGTTTTATGAATATTTCGAAGTTGTATTTCTTCATTTATCAATTTCTTGTTAAATCTCTATATGTATAAATTTTATTCGGCGACACAATTCCATGCGTCAGGCACCATAACGCTGCAATTTCGTAATGCCAGTGCTTTTACAAATGACGACAAGTCTTCAACGTCTTCTACAAATAGCGTGTGCTTTAGTACATATTTACGATAAAATATTTTTAGTTTCTCTATAACTCCTTGATCTATTGGTTGCACAAGGGAAGATAAATTTGGAGATAAATATGAAATTGTACATATTCCAATAGATATGTTATCTAAGTCCTTTGTGTCACGCGATGGTGCGTTGCCTAACAGCAATAAGACTCTATTCTTCCTGCTTCTTCGTGATGTTCTGTTGAATCCGAAAAATACCATTCTTTAAAGACTGCTGCTTTCATTCATTGACATTTTTGGAATCGATAAATTACAGATAAATTAGAAACACCTTGAAATATCTTGGAGTTTCGGTTTCTTTAATTATATGGCAGAGCATAATAGTAATGCTGTCTTTGTTGATTTTATATCCGGGTGCAGATATTTAGATAGCAGTCAATATAAACTTTGGCAACATAAGTAACAGGCTTCCAATATTTTCAAATTTTAACGTTTCAGCGTTTGGGACAATTGTGTGTCGCGTCCGGATGCCAGGACCATTTCTCGTTCGCTCGACTCGATTGCAACGCAATCTGCAACAGTTCCACGATCGAAGCACGCGAGATTACACGCTCGGTAATGAATAGCAATTTCGCTGGATGCTGGGAAGATCCCTAACCTTTGCTCGCGCGAGACAGATGAACGTTTTCGTTCACGGAAAAACAAGGATTATTCGCGAGTAATTGTATCTGACACAGTTCAGCTTCGACAGCATAAATTTGTCGGCCAGACAGATTTATTCGATCTGCGCATCGATAGAAAACAGAGTTCCGCCACGATCGGTGCGAGACGAATGGGGAATCTTCCCTTTCTCTCCTTTCTCTTCGTTGATGGTCACCGTTGACCTTACTGGTGCGTTCGTCCACAGAGATCTTTCGTCACAAAGCTGGACAAAATGTTTATTTAACCCCTTGCACTACGACACAATAATAATACTGTCATTAATACTGTCATTAATAGGACCAGATATCTTTGATTTTTCTATTGTCTTTATTTATTTCTAAATAACAGAAGTCTTCTTTGATAACAGAAGACTTCAATATTATTTCGATTTAGCACGAGTCTGACTCGTTATTATAGTGCAAGGGGTTAAATAAAAATTTCGAATAACGAATAAAAGATTAAGAAAGTGTATTCCTTATATTAAATAAGTAATTTGAATTTTGTTAAGAGGAGTGTATATTATTTATCTATAAATCGATTCATCTTTGTATTTTATTTTTTGTTTGAAACGTTGATATTGTCCCATCTCGTTGCATCCCTGTTTGCGGCACTCTAATCGGGAGCGTCAGACGATCAACAATTCTTGGAATTTCCACTCGAGACCAGCAATGCCCAATGGTGTCGAGAGATTCTGCTCGGAATATGTTCCGAGTAGTATGTACAGAGGAAACCTCACAAATGAGATTACACGATTCCAATGGATTGCTAATGGAATCCATTGGCATCATCTAATCTTGTCTGCGAGGTCTCCCTTCTGCCATTCCATAACACATTATTAGTTTTAATATTTGAAATTAATTCATTTCTCTTATAATAAATAATTCATTTCTCTTGACATGGATGGGTAATTATCTCACTCCTACTTTCTTGAAAGAAGATCGTAAAAAGGCTGGTCATCTAAAAATCCTACACTTGAACAGAAAATTGACAGATTTTCGTAATGTATATCCTACATATTATATTTACTAATATCAGACGTTGTGCTTGCACGTTCAAAATGGTGAAAACGTGAATTGCGAATGTGCACCCAAACAAGTTCTTCGGACTTGCATCACACCCATCACTAGACACTTACAGGTCTGAGTAAGTTTGATTTTAGTAGAAATTATGAGACATCTTCGGTGAGAGGAGCGATTACATTTTTGAATCGACAAGCTATTTCTGCGTAAGAGGATGATACAATATACGGTATAAAAATCTGAAAAAGCTGAATGGAGATATGTAGTGCAAGGTGAGTGACATAAGTGCGCGAAGTGACCGCGAAAGCCACGCGAAGCGATTGATTTTCGAATGCGAGAGTGTGATTCTAGCAAAGCTGAAGATTTCGAGCATGGCTGCGCGACAAGTCGATGCTCCTTTTGTCACGTAACAGCGCGGCGTATTTACAGTGTCAGCAATCAGGTGGTGAAGTAACGTCAGAGAAGCCGAGAGAAATCGGTGGATGGAGGAAGGAAGAAGGTGTTGAGGGAGGCGCCTCTGTTCGAGAGAGATAAACTTTCGACGCGCATCGAAGAATTACACGAAGCCTGGCTAACTCGCTCGCCTCGCATCGCCTCGCATCGCCTCGCCACTCTGCTCCACACAGTCCTGTTCCGCTCGCTTTTACTTCCTTCTTCCTAGGGTTCGCCTCGACCACGGCCACGGTCGGCCAGAAGAAAGGTTGCTCAGTTGCTCCAATGCTCTCCGTCCTTTCTTGCGTCTCGCTGTGACTCACATTGTGCCACACCGCGATGGTTTATTAACCTTCGCGGATACATTAGCGAAACATTTAAACCGTAGACGCACTGACGCCGATATACGTGAACGTAAATTTTGAAAGTTGCCTCGGGTTTAGCCCAGATTTTCGTGGTCTGTTACTTTCAACGCTGTTGGAATCCATTGTTGTTGGTATAGCGACGAGCGTCTTTCAACACTTGCACGTACAGTGATTCCTATTAGAACCACCTGAGTACTATTTCAAATTCTATACAAAATACTAGAGATTTCTCAAAAAGATAAAGGAAAACACAGTACATTAGTGCAACTAAACTTATCCAATGGTATAAGTTTAGCATCATTTAAATTTTTCGTGGTTTCAGACATTGAAGTAAGAAGACGGAAAAATCATTGACTCTGTATATGTTTATTATGCCGTGCAAATTTTACAATAAATTTTGTCCTTAGAATTATTATATATTGTGAAATAATTGTATTATAGTAAAAATATTGGAATGCACATAAGGAGTACGTGTAGATGCGTAAATTTATAATAAAAAAATAAATATAAGTATTTAAGTGTGAACAAAATACAACGACATGTGTTTTCAATAATGAGTAGAAGTTCTATTGTTTTCTACGACATCAATCATTCGGTTAGGTAACGGTTTGTATAAATCTTGAATTTCTTAAAAGGAAAAGGAAAAATATTTATTTCGTTTGTCTACGTTTATTTAAATGGTTGAATACTGATGACAAGGGGACAGAATTTTATTCCGGCATGAAAAACGGAATAACATTTATACTAAACACGATATTAACAGAAATCTCTATGACATGCCGGACTCGTCGAAGTACGGCAAGGGGTTAACAACGTTTACTTTTGTCTGGAAACGCACGTACATGGCAGGTTGAAATGGCTATTTTTGGAAGCTTTTCCATCCATGGGTGAAACATTGGTATTTTCATTTCTATTCTACTTCGAAGCGTGGTAGAAATAGAAAGTATTCTTCGTCGGCAGAAGAGGGCAGGTCTGGTTCTTTCTAACAGTAAGTACCCGTTTCGTCTAAAACGTGTAAGAGACGTGCAAGACCAGTGACTCTCGTTTCCAGAAATACTAAAGGATACGCGAACTTTCTCCCGACTTCGCGGCCGTTGCCTACAGCACCACTCGTTACTCGTTAATCATTACTCATTAATCATTGCGCATTACTCATTGCTATTGAAGCTAATTATAAGGCCACTTGCCGACCCCAACGGAGCCCCGAAAATTACGGTGTTATACAAATAGGGGAGAGGGACCTCTTCCGACGAACAGCCGAAAGATTCGCGGTGTTCGGCTGCGTTGGAACCGGCATTTAACTATAAAAAATATACAGTAGAACGTCGACTATCCGATTTTAGTGCATCAATTTCTGCAGCAATTTCTACAGCAAATTGTTTTATACGTTGCTAGTTTTAAAACATGCAAAAAGTATTTGTATAACAGATAATTCTGATAGGGGATGACCAGATAATCGTGATTCTACCGTATAGAAATCTGTACTACGTAGTATAGGTGAATACCTTTCGGGTGATATCTGGTCGACAAAGCCAACCACCTTCTTTTTGGTTCCGTTAACGCTGAGCGAAGGCATACTACAAGGGGTAACGATTTACAACATATACAGAAACGACATTTCAGTATTACTTAATGAACTTCCCTACTTTGATGGTCTTAGAAATTGTCTAAATAAAATTTTCTAAACTTCAAAACTTTTCTTTTTTTACATTTTTTAAGTATAATTTAAAATTGACTTTTTTCTTTAGCGAAACTATCGATTGCAGTACAAAATTTGCAATCGATTTTAAAAGATACCAAAGACGGATGAAGATGTATTTCTTCCTTCAATGAATTTAATAGCTACGTCGAAAAATCTTGTTTGATCAAAATTAATAGGTCAAATAAAACGGAAAGCAGAGAAGACTTCGGAGGAATTTCAGAATATATTCCCATTTTATAAAAATTATCAGACGAAGAAATACGATACTTCCTACAACTAAGACAAAATTTTTTTACCTTCGAGCAGACATTCACATTCCGAAAATTTGTTTCTTTTTCTAATTAAAATGTTAACGAATTGCTGGGAAACGTTCAGGTTCTTTATTTCCGTTCTATCTAAATATTTCATATCTTCCTATATCATGCAGTTACAATGTACAATATTATTTTGAACATTAATAATTAAAAACAAACTAGTTTCACTTGAGAAAATTCGCATGATCTTTCGACCGTCAAAGTAGAGAGTTAAACTCCTCGAGCCATGTTTACATCGCCTTTACTTCGTAAACTGCAGATTTGGCGTATTATAGTTTTAATCCTTTCTATGTAAAGCGTATAATACGCAGTTTAATCCTGCAGTTCCTAGGCTTTGTTTTCTGTCCAAGATGATGTGGACGTGGCTTTAGGTTTAATCATGTTCAAGATGCTCTGAGAGAAATTAAAACGTTCCCAGGAAAATGTATCGTACTACAAACCAATTAGCTTTAAACATGTACTTTCATCGATATATAATTAATACATCTGCAAGAAATTTGCAATAACGCAAACATAAAATTATTGTTAAGAAATTTTGCATCTCATTGTCCTTGTTGCAAATCCAAGGTATATAAAGAAAATTAATGCATATCCAAGCCTAAATTAAATCAATTATTAACTTTTAAAAGCAATGCGATCTTTCTGCAGGAACTATCTGCTCTGTTAATTTCAAATAACAACACTCGATTGTTGTGAGTTATTTAATTTGGAGCAAATCGAAAGAGAAACAGCTAATTGCAGGCGTTTTAATTAGGTTTTCAAATCAATATTTGAAACATGAGAAAATTTCTATTTCTCTTATGTTATACAAAAATATTATTTTCGAATTTTTTAAAAATATTCCACTTTTTCATAAATACGAAAAATTTATAGATTTATATTATTGTATTATTCATATATGTATATACAGGATGACCCATTTGAAGATTCGTACTTAATTATCTTTTAAACTATAGGTTGCTTCAAAAGATGTTCTAAATGAAACTTATTTAGAACATTTTCACAAATAATGATAAAAAAATTTGGAATGAAAATAAAATGGAAGGGGTTAAGAGGAAACCAATGGGAAGCCAGACTGTGATGGGATTCTTTTGTTTAAAACATTTTCTAGTATCCTCAACGGTTTTTGAAGATATTTGACTGGATCGATTTCAATTGATCACTCTATATAACAATTGCCGCGTTTGTTTCCGTATTTAACTGAACTGTCATCGTTTCCAATAGCAAACGCTAACGGTACTATACACACATATTTACATAGTATGTATACTATTACGACCGAAGAGTGTGCGCAGTTATTTACCAGGCAAACACGAGAAACTAAAATGAAAGTAACATGACATACATATACAGTCAGACAGAAAAGGCTCCGTATGCCTTTTGAAATGGAGTAACTTTTTTCAAAGTAGAACGCATAGCTGTAGCTTTTCTAAGTACTCGAAGGTTCAGTTCGCTACACAATATGTAAAAGACATATTTAGGAACTTGTACTAAACTGGAATAACAGGAAAGCTAGCAAAATTTGTTGTATTATAAACAGTTAAAAACAGTGAAAATCGCTATTCTTCACTTCTGACTCGTGATAGTTATTTGTTCCTACACTCACAATCAGTTTCATAATATGTATATATAATCGATATAACTTAAAAATATTAATTTATTCAGCTCCCTGTAAACGAGAAAATAAAGAAGCAAATATAGTATTTTCTTCGCAATTTTAACCGAATGGGAAGTTTTCAAAAACTTTAGTGCACATCCTTTAATAAACTAATCCATGTAGCATCTCAAAAAACTCAAATTAATTGAATTAACTTTCAGGAAAGTTATTCTATTTTAACACTCGAATGTCGGACCTCTTTAACAAAGATATACAATACATGTAGTACTGGCAAAGGCTAGGTCTATCTCGATAAGATCTATTCGATAAGATCAATAGAATATTCGCCAAAATTTTAATTAATTGTTTCATATCGGATAGTTAAGTAACAATATTTATACTCTGGGTCCAAACAGTTCCGAGTGTTAAGTCGCGTGTCAGTCAGAGAATAAAACTCTCGACAGTTGCTATAGTCTGATACAGAATATACAGAATAGGAGAAGGGTATGGGGCCTGATGGGTCTCGCGTATGCGAGACTATACAACAGAGCAACTGTTAAGAGTTTTGCTCTGAGATGGACAGCCGCCTTCAAAGAATATACAAAAACCTTTTTCCGACTGTATAAGCAAAGAAATTCATTTGCAGACGTAAAATACTAACGTAAAGAGAATGAAAGATATTGGGAGTTGTTTCAATAATGTTGAAACAATTGTATAACCGGAAAAGGAAAATATATATTCTACGAAAAAAGAATTCGTATATAGGATAATGTATTAGATACAAATCGCCTGTTAAATGAGTTCGAAATGTGTACCTAACTCGAGAAATTAATTAGTTATATAAGCAAGGACAACATGAATTTGCATACCTATCAAACTAAGAAGTCAGACGGTAAGGTCAAGACCGTCACGCATCGTAAAACGAACAAAAACGAATTTTTTGTGCTCGTTGGAATCGCTGATGTTACAATCAATCTGTAAAACGTTCATTGATATTTCTTCGAATCTTTGTAACGTTTCATGAGATTTTGTTTAAATATACAGCAATTTATTAAACGTGTAGTGAAATTAAAGAAAATTAATGCTTCAAAGTATAAATTTTTATATAATAGACTGAAAGTATTGCATACAACATGTCGTTTTTTAAATTTTAACGGCGATTTTCAAATATTTCATTTAAATATTTTTTATGGTACGTAACATAATCGAGTATAAATATTAAGTGTTTATGAAATTACGTTTTCATGTGAAAACAAGAAAATATATTATAGGAAAACTGCAGTTTTCCATATTATTCCAGTAGGCGTTTCAACATTGACCGATCGTTTTGTTAAAATATTTTATGGTCATGCTTCTAACCCCCATAAGTTAGTATTATTATTTACTTTCTAATTTTCTCTCGGAACATCTGACGCTAATATATACACACGTATCATTATTTATACCTACATTTTTAAGAAGATAGACTGCGTATGTACATGGTAGTAATTAAAAATCGAAAGATTTACAATGAATATTAATGTACATACGTAATAAGTTTCTATAATTCGAAAAAAGATGGATTATGGCTCGTGCAGTTTATCATCGATTAAATCATGATATGTATAGTACAGAACTGAATAGTACAGAATAATTAGAGAATTAATATTTTGATTAATCGAATAAAAATTGTATGTATATTTCATAGCAAAAATAAATTTTCAAAATTATCAATACAAGTTGTTCTGTTATGGTATATTTGATTGATACGAACATAATTATAATGCAGGAGGATAATCTGAAGTAAGTTAAATATTTTAGTATGTATTATTTTTAATATTTGATCTGTTATCTTTATTTTTGTTACAAAACGTTCCATTTTTTAGTGTAACAAAAATTTATGTTATATACTGTTAATTGTAATAGATATAATGTATAATAATGATATCATACAATTTTAATTCTATTGTTGAAAACAAACGAGTTATTCGGGTAATCTGTTTCAAGTATCCCTCCTTGGGTAAATAAATAATTATAGGTAACAATTTTAGTACAAGTATACGACACCATAAACGATATTGATGTGCTGTATATTGCTATCAAATGATCTATCATTGGGAAGATAACGATCGAGCAACGAATGTAACTCAGTAATTATTCTGCAATTATCGGTACTGCACGATAATAAATACGATTAGACATTGAAACACTTTTAATCCTACTCATTGAAGAGAAACAAGTGTCATGCTTCAATATTCAGGCAACAGTTATTTTCTCAGTAATTTTCAAATATTCTATTATCGATTTTATTCAAATCATGCAATACTACCTAAATGGTTTTCGACATGAGCTGATCTAAACAATAAATACCCCATCTCTTACCAGCAGTGTACTACAAAAGAATTATCAATTTTTCAACAGGAAACTGTCATATCTAATACACACTTTGTACGTTATGCCAGCATACAGCGTGTTTGAATCATTTGAGAACGTTTTAATATTGCATAAACAATTAGTGTAATTTTTATTACTATTATTAGTGAGTAATTTTTATTTATTTTTCGTTAGTATTCACCGCTTAGAAGGTATTACCATTAAACAGGAGGTTGTTATTTAATCGAATCAATAAAAATATCTCTTGACCGAGTGAAAAGTCTTTTGCAACTACAATTATTTAATATTTTTGATTGCTCGGACAATTCAAACATATTGTAAACTTCAGAGCATCATTTACACTTACAGAAACTGACATAAAACGAAAATTAACATAACTACTGGATAGAATATTGTAAGTTCTATGAGGATCTAAATATAGTGTAAACGAAAAAGATCAGATTAAGGTACACTAAACTTCTTTCTGTTCTGACAACTGAACATATCTTTATGTTTGTATAATGTTTAATTCAATAGCAAGTACACATTAATTAGGTTTGAATGTTGAAATTCTTACCCAGAAACGAACGATATGTTCTCCGCAACGTTTCTAAAAACCGTATTCGTTAATCGATCATGTTAATAGTTTTGGTCAGTGTAATATTTTGGCAATTTAGCATAATTCAATTCGATTTAATAATGTTCTCATAGTGTAACTGCATTATAATGATTAAATAAGTATGTACTTACTTTTTCAGTCATGTTACCGTATTTTAAAAATTGCTTACATCGATAGGTTGCGCAAAATAATCCTCATCTACAAGATTTAGGATGACTCCTGTGTTCTGGCTTATGCGATACATTTACGTTTGTAGAAACAGATGGCTTCTTTCGACTTACAAGGAGAGGTCACATCTGCTGGGTTGTCGATTTCCATATTGGTCTGACGATTCTACAGCAAAAATAATTTGACTATGTCCGAGAATTTTCGTAACTACTCATTATTTGGAGAGATATTTGATGTTTCAATCCTCGACCACAGACACACGCAATTATTTTCTTAAGGTTGTAGATACACAATAGAGAATCTGGTAATGCAATGAATTTATACCCCGAGTTTTCAGGCTTTTCGTTTTCTCTTTCATCTTTTAGTTTTCTTGCCTTTTTTTATGTAGAATATTGTAGTTTGTATTCTCAGTTTCGCTATTGCGTCACTTTACAACTTCAAAAAGAAAAATATGTACATCTATGATAGGAGAATAGAACAACAAATAACTTTGTAGACAATGAGTATTGAGGAAAATTCTCGGACTTGGTCAAATTATTTTTGTTTCAGAATCGACAGATCAAATTTCATATAAATCGACGACACAATAAATGTGACCTTTTCTTGTTAGGCTAATGCTCTAGATTCTAGGTTCTAGACAAACGATGACGGACACATGAGATCATGCTTTTAGAACCTTTTGTTAACACTTTTGCATTTCTATTATTAAAACGTTAAATGACATCAATATAGTAGTATGTTAAACACTTAGAGCAAAGAACTATTAAAAAAACTTTGTAAATTAAGCATTGAGTACCATTCTTTGATTTATTACTGTATGTACATGATTTTTAGCTAAATGTGTTATCATTTTATCTTTGTATTTCCGTAAAAATTTTTGTTCCTTACCGTAATTCTAAATTGCCAAAATATTACACTATGCCCTGCAAAAATACAGTGGATAAACAAAATTATTGGTACATACAGTTTTTTGTAATAATGTCAATAGAAAATAATAATATCAGCTCATAGGGCAACCTACATTATAGAATGATTTTTAGAAAACTACATTTCATTTTCAGAATGGTCTGTGCGTTCTCCTATTGTGCATCCTGGCAAGAATTTGTTGGGAACGGTACTGTCGTAATATTCATTTTTATAATTGTTTCATACACAAGTGAGTCATGAGAAACAGATTGCTTCAATTTCTCTGTGCTAGTATAAAGGATAATGGAAAGTTGTAAAAGTGAAATGAAACCATTCAAAGAGACCAAAACGATGATATCTACAGATTTCCTGATCAGTGGACTTTCGCAGGTTATTTAAAGGTACGTGATATATTTTTTTTAAATAGCCCTGCATACTCTTAATCTTTTTATTGTATATTATCTAGTAATAAAAGGACTGTCATAAGAGGGATTGGCATATTTCTTATTTACATTAAACAGAAAAACTAAGTGCAAAAATTTGTTTAATCCACTGTACTTAGGTACAATACAAGGGAAACTTCCTAGATAATCTACCAAGTGAAATGTCTAATAAATAAAACGAGTGCCATTCCTTTATTCCCGTAACTCGTTGTTACGTAACTACGTTGTTCAAGTTAAGGCTTGAACATTGACCTATTTTAGTTAATTTTTCAAAGCGAACGCCACTCATTTCAGTTATTAGGAGAGGTAGACTACTATAACTTCTAGCCAATTTTGTTCAACGTTGATAAATCAATTAATGCTGATCTGGATAAGTTTTGTTGGATTGATATTGCGGAGTAAAAGTATTTCTCTTGGAAGCGACTCGACCGGCGTAAACACACGGCCGTCGAACATACCACTTTCGTTTACGTTCCAGGAAATTCAGTTTCCTTTACTCGTGTGCCTTTCGATCGTGTAATTCAGAGAAAACGACACATACCTGTTCGACTTTGGCGTAACGATGTCTCTGGTTTCGGACGTGTATTTCCTTTCGGCGCGGCCGCCGTTGAAGAGCTCGACGGTCTCCCTGGTTACCGTTTCGAGAAGAGGCTCGCCGCCCCTTCTTCCCTTGCTGAAAGTCCTTTGATCCGTTTTACGAACCATAACCACCCTCGACAGGGGTTGATTGAATTCGTGGCCGTGCATTGTCGGCGGGATCATCGCTAACGACTGCGAGAGGGGTCCTCCGACTCGCGGGGACCTGAAACAGATTGTTTCCATTAATGCATCGACCAACCACCCGTGTCGTAGTCTTTCAACTTTTATCTGAAGCAATTTAATTCAAACTTCTGACCAAAATGAGATTTTCCAACTTGAACATAATCTTCGTCGTGCCGTTAACTCCATCAAGAGTCTAACTCGTTAACGTATGGCAAGGGGTTAATTTTGCAGCTTGATTTTTCTCTTGTGCAATGGTCGTCGGGCCGTAGCAAGAATTTGAGAAACCGTATACCAGAATAAACAGGAGCCATAGGCAAGTTGGGGTTCTGGATTATCATTTTGGTGACGTCATGTATTTGGGGTAGGAGTACTGAAAATAAGGCCGAGGATCAGGGAGTTTAGCTTTCGCCCCAAAATGACGAATAGGTCCCACGGTGGGGATACAATACGGTCAAAGTAAACTTTACGCGGCACATACCGTGTGAGAGAACAACATTGGTCTTGAAAGTTTGATATGAGTAGAAACTAGACTCTTAGCCGAGGGGTATGAAACGAATGCAAAAGAAGGGGTCAATAAAGTCGGCCACGTTGATGGAAGCAACTAAGTTCTGTTGAATTCGGCTGTAACGGTTTTTATACGTAATTTCTGGACACCCTGTAGATACTTTCAGGGACACCCTGTATTTTCCAGCAGGATAATATCTCGTAACAGCGTTAGAAAGCAAACCCGACACTGAAATTACGTTAAATGTCATCAAAGGGAAACTTATAGATGAATATGAAAAACTAGAAGGTAGTGTGCAAGCGAAGAAAACTTGTTATTTCTGCAAGAAATCAATAGCTATGGAAAAAGTAAAAATAGAAAATCGAAAAGTTACGGAGGATATTTCTTGGAACGACTATTGTTTTTACGCCATCTCTACGGAAATCGAATAAATATTTTTGGTACGAAGAATACAAAGAGAATTCATGAACTGCTGAATCATGTGATATTAGTCACGAGGTCATATGGATTTAGCAGACGAAGAAAAAATAACTAAAATATAAGGGATCGGTTGAAGCGTTATTAGGTTTGCAACGAGTTCATGTATTCTGTAAACGAAGATAGGTAAGGTGCAGTATGCGCCGATCCTGAGGTCCAATTTTCTGTCGGCAAAGAGATAGGTAAGGGAAGGTCGTAGACTAATCTTCGAAGCTAACAATTGCATAACACACTGACTGCGAGACCCGTACTTTTACGTTTTTTTCCGGACTGTCATTTGAGCGCGGGTCACGTAATAGTACGTATTTGGTAGACCTGCGCTGGTAGAGCGGGTATCGTGCAAATATGGGTCACTGGAAGTGTGCACATAAAAGAAGAAATATTTCCTAGAAGTGCAGCAAGCTGCAGAGTAATAAGAAATTCTTGAGCATCGAGTAAAACAAAAAAGGTTCTTCAAAAAAAGCAAGTGGTTTTTGATTAATCGCAATTTTATTAAACGACTAAACTCCGCGAAATTTGCCCGCTATGCGCTTAAATCTCCGATAGAACGCGTGCGTAGTCAATGCAATAGTAAAGGATATTAAGCTACAAGTTATAACAAAGTTGTTTCCGGATTTACTTAAATTTAAGACAAAATACCGGATATTTATCCGGTGAGCACAAAATACGAGTCACAAAGAAATATGTCCATATGGTTGGCAATGACAATTTGGACACCGTAACCTAACCGCAATGAAATATTTAGCCGCGAAAGGATTAGCAACCGGTATTAAAATTAAAGGCTGCGGACAGCGAGTGACATGCGAGTTTTGTGTCAAGAGTAAAATGACGCGGATACAGTTCCCACTAACTAAGAAGAGTGGTTCTATTTTAGACCTCACTTTTCACAATTATCGACGATATTTTACGGTATACAACAATTTTGTAGATCACAAAAATAAGGCGGTTACATATATGCAACAATTTTTGGAAATAGTGAAAACGCAGTATCAAAACCGGCCGAAAATAATAAGATCAGATCATGAACTTTATCGAGCCGTTTATACTCAACTTTTTATTCGAGCCTTTTGTTGTTTCGACCAAAAATTGAAATATCATTGAACCAATTATTTGTAGTAAACATAATTAGTGGAACTGTAATCTACAGTTTTCAAATTGTTGTAAAACAATTATTTTTGGTGCGGTCAACAAATATATTAACGTGTACCACTTGTGGTACACGCGGCCTGAATAGAAAGTTTAACGTGTACCATCAGTTGCACACGTGGCACGGCACGTGTTAAACTCATCGTGTCTAAACCCTATTACCTTGAAACCGATAACCAACTAACCCATCGTTAAACTCTTCGAAAATAGCAGGAACACGTGTCCCTCAAATTCGCATAACGCGAGCAATTATACTCGAATTTCTTTCATGCAACGTTCAACCGATAAAAAATAGTTAAAGCGGTGCTGTTTTCTGCGCGCTGCTCGTCGCTACTTGGACACTTACAGTCTTCTAACTGTTCTAACATTTCGCAGTAAAAACTCTGGGGGAAAGACTGAGATAATTTCTCAACTGTGACAAACTGAGACGAAACGCGACGCTTCTGTCGGTGAAATTCAGTAGTCTCAATTGGAAAGGGGTGGCCGATGTTCGGCTTCGATGAACATATAATTGGGAAAGTGAAACTAGTTCGAGAAACCTATTGCGGATGAAAAAGTTGTATTTGGTAAACGTTTCGTACATCGAAATGAAAATAAAAATAATATCGAACAGTTCGAAGTATTAGTAACAAAAGAAATAATCCTCGAAATAATATGCAACATCTGTATCATTTATTATAATGAATTTGAAGGAATACAAATTTTGGTCACATTTTAATGAGAGAAGTAACTTGGCTCTCTTACAAAAAGAATATTGGTTACTAATAGCTGTTAACCGATGAGTTAAAATAGCATCCAGTGGCCGCGCTCTGCTAGTTTAGTAACTTAACCACATTCTATCCTCAAATGTCACAAAAGTGAAAACTGTTCAGGACTTCAAAGCAAGTCGTGCTCTGGGTGCAATCATCGGTGACGGACTAAAAACTTTAATTCTGCTTCTTTCCTTTCTGACAAAGAATGGAATCGTACGATCTCTATAGTCCACAAGATATTTATGTGAATTGTATAGCCAAGCTAGAAAGCTGCAGAGACATAAACAAAATAAATTTTAAGTCATGCACGAAAATACATCAGAGAGAAATGTAACTCAGATAACTTAGATTAAATAAAATACAAACCACCCATATATATCAACCTACTGAAATATCTTCGAAACCGTCAATGATACTAAAGTATATCTCAAACACATAGGGCACAACATTTTTCAACCAGACATACATATGGGCTGTAACTAAACAAAATAAACATGCATAAAAGGAAATTTTTATTTTAGTAACTTCCGGTTTACCATACATCCATAATTGCAGCATCGATGAGTAACTGAAATGCTTTTGATTAAGATGACTCTAAATGTAATGATATTCAGATTATGAAATTATTGTTATGAATTACTGTTTAAAAAGCATTAAACGTGAATGAGAAGATTAAATTACTCTACTTAAAGTGTAATGGAAAAAATCAAATTGTAAAGAAGCTAAAAAGAAGTCAGTGTTTCATACAACATTTTTTATAAAACCCCGGCATATATGGGAAACCAAAAAGAAATCAAAAAGAAGACCTGCAACTCTTTATGCAAGGGAAGAAAGATTAATTTTGAGAAAAGCATCGAATTTTGGACTTAAGCCTCGATAACTTGAAGTGGATTATGGAATTAATGTCTAGCGAGACGAGAACGAAACGTACACCCTTTCCTTTCTCCACTCTTTCATTATCCACAACGGCGTATCGTGATGTTTATATTCGACACGGTCTTTAGCCAATAGCCGGTTACAACCTGCGATCATAGGAGGGACAGCGGACTGCGGCAGAAGTGGGAATGTAAACACGCTGTGCCTTCTTTTGGCAAACGCACGGCACTTTGGCGAAGGCAACTGTTACAGAATTCTGATTTTCAAGATTCGAGTACTACTTATAAAAGGTTATGTAACATCGAAGTACTTCTAAGTACCTCTTTAAAACTTGGATGTACTCATTCCAGGGTTCGATATCTGCTTGTATAGAATGATTACATTTCAAGTGCAATCATTGAGATATTATCGTTTTTGAGGTGAAATCAAAACCTATGAAACGAACCTTAGTTACTGAAATTAACTCGAATTCGTGAGTACATTGTGAACATTATTATAATTCTGAAATACCGTCGTAACGCGACGTAAAGTCTCTGTCTGAACGTCGTTCAAAATTATAATGTTCACCCAGTAGACACGATACCCTGCTATGCGGGACTCCCTGCGCACGTGTCACCAAACTACTCTTTGCGTAGCTCCTTTTCCTGTGACGACCGGTGATGCCAAACGCCGGTATTTCTCAATCGTTGAATAATTATAATAAAAAAATAACATGGTATTGAAAGTGATATTTCATTTGAAGATACTTTGTGCCAGTTTTCGACGAACGGAGTACAAGAGTATAGCACCAATTGCGATAAAGCACATTTGTAGCGCATTTATAAGGAAGCTCCTATTACTGAAAGAATAGCCTAACAATGGTTCGCACAATGGGTTCTAAGGAAGACAATGAATCATTGAAAGGTGTACCATGTTTGGAAAACCAAGACGAATTGCGTACATGCATGCATTCATTCATTCATTCCACGCCAAAAGTGTTGAAATATTATCGAAGTACTCTAATGTGATGTATTCATGACATAAGAGATGTTTAATTTTATTCTTTTATCCTTTGTAAAACTCGTTGACATATACGAAAACACGGTTCTTGCAGGTCACTTCATCTCGTATGCCTTTTTTAAACTGAATTCGGTTATTTGGAATTTTCTTCTTCGGTCGCGTGTCGTTCTATGTATACAAAACACACCGCTAAGAGTATAAACACATTCGCGGTACGATCTTACGAGATGAATCTATTACGTTACGTAATACGAGATGTTAGGTTTCTTATCCTTAGCAGATTGGAAAGTGTCTTTGTGCGGTTTTTCTGGAAGAGAAATTTTGTATCGTAATCCTAAAAGCAAAAAGTTTGCAAAATCTTGTTTAATCGAATGGTATATATTTGGGGCCATTTAGAACTAAAGACTAAATATTGTTATTTGACTATCTAGTTTCCGATAATTAATTTAAGTTTTCGCATGTATCATTACAGCTTATAATTTAGGAATTATTGATAGAAAATCCCAGAACAACAACAACAGCTGCAATTTTATAGATATCATAAATTCGAGTAAACTCCGTTGCAAACATATTTTCAGATGCTGTATTCTTAAAAAAAAATAAAAAAAATACAAATCGAGTTTACGGACTTCTAAATTGTATCCCTTTACATATCTGTCCACATCAATTTTTAAAAGTTTTCTTCCGTTTCTTACGTTGCTTTAATATGTTCATAAAAACGTTAGTGCAACATTAACAATGTAACAATTCCTGTACACAATGATCTGTGGCGATAGAAACTTTAAAGCCGGTGTAAAAACGAGCAGTAAGACTATGCGTTTTATGAGTTCGTCCCCGTTATCACAATTGAGTAGCGTTTCATAATGGTCGTCAGCTAATAGCTACGGTCGCTACCTCTCTCGCGTACATTAATACATAGGTGTTTTTGCCATAGCTGACGACTCGTCTCGTTCAATGGACTATGGACACAGAGATTTCGTATGCTAATAGTATTATACTCGATCGTGTACATGCGATCGGTGTGCGAACTTTTTATAATTGGGCCAAGAGGTCTACACTTTTTCGTGATGTTAGAGAATTAAAAGAATTTATTTTATTGTAAGCAACTTTACAATAATTGTGGTTCGAAATAAGCAGGTATAGCTATGCATAGTTCAACAAAAATGTTACTCTTAGGTACTTCTTCAATAAATCTACTCATCCAACAGATATTTTAACCAGCAATAAAAACTGTATATTTATGGACACAAGTTTTTCTGTCAACAAGTTCGCAAATGTAGACTGTATATAAACTGTTTGCTTGTATCATATTTATTAGAATATTTAGTATCTTCCACGCTATTGTATCTGAAAAGCACACACGCCTGATATGCTGTGAGCATTTAGGCGATCACGGGGACCGATACACGTGGCGTTAGTCAGAAGACGTAGCCGTCGCGAGCTAAATATTGCTTGTTAATTCTGAATTTTGTTTTATAAAAATGATATTATTTGCATTTCAAATGCTGCGACATAAAACAAAATGTCTTCACAATTTTAAATTGGATATGTATTGAATTAATACCTGACACATAATTAGTATTTTAGTTTACTTCCTTGAAAGAAAACGATGCTTGAAAAACTGTACTTGGGCAAGAGTGATTATGGAGAAAAATATTTGGCTAAAATTTGTTTGTAAGAAAGGTAATTTGCTCCCTGTTGAATAGGGAATTGAGACAAAGGGAGATACTTTCTCCATCTACCCTGGAATTTTAAGTGGCCCTGCAGCAAGGACAATCGAACGTCAAGGAAGAACGACACTGTTCAGATGAAAGTTCCCCAAACTCAGTACTAATAACGAACCAGAGCTGTGTTTTCCTGGAAAAGTCATTTATGGAAAACATTGATCTTGTAATGATGGGGATCGAAGAAGAGGTGTAATCCTAAAATTCGAATGGTATATTTTTAACATTATTTAAATATTATTTTTCCTTTAGATTATTATTCAAAGAATTTTTTATATATCTTAGCCATCGTCTCCATGGTAAATGATTATACATTTCGGTTTCCTGAGAACATATCCCATAAAAATCTTTCATTATCCTAATCAAAGTCAAAATTGGCCAATTTCTACAAATTTTCTTTGTGAACAATGTACAGAAATTGGCCCTCGCCTTACAACGTTCGGATTTTCTCAGACTCAGAACTCGAGGCTTGCCTTGACCGTTTGATACTTGATGCCGTCTGCTGTTTCTTTATATTGTAAACAAGTGTGGCAAATGTCATTAATACATAAAAAAGTACGGCAAGGTAATAGTAATAATAACAGTAATAATAATAGTAATAATGATCATGATAGTAAAGAAAAATTGTAGTTAATACATATAGTATAATACATCAGTACTACCAGGGTTAATACACTAAAATAAAGATGGAAAATAAAAATAAGAATGGCAAAGCAATCCATTGTGTCATGCTAAGATTAGTATTTTCTTCCAATGATACTAACACTACTGAAAGGCAAATATTTATTATTTTCGAATTGTCATGAGATGCTTGAGGACTTATAAATTATAAAATCGTATAAAACAAAAGCTCTGTGCCGAAATTTCCATGGAAGCAAATACTTCTAGAACGTTTATTTAAAAGGTCCTTTTAGAACAAAGAATAACACAGATTTCTGTGACATTCGTTCGGCAAACAAGTCACGGTTCTCGTATAATTTGTACCGATACTGATATACAATGAACGTTTGTATCAGACTTTTGAATAGAAAGCGAAAGACCGGTAAAATATGCGTGTACACGCAGTAGTGAATGTGCTCCAAAAAGTTCGTGCACGCTGAGCGAGCGCATATAGAGCGCTTTAATAAGTTCAATTAAGCGGCAGAAAAACAGCAACCATGAGTAAAGAGATACTTTCGACAGCTCTACGGTGTTTCCTTCGAAGAAATCACACAACGCGCCGTTAGAATATTCGAAAAAATCAACGCCTGGTGAATCACCTTCTTCTTTTTCAGGGTTACGATTTTCACAACAAAAATTAGTCTGCGGCAACGGTCTTAGGACCTTGTAACTTTTTGTCTTTGTTAAATCAACATCCGCCGAAGCCCTCTTACGTGTATTTTGGAATACTCATCTAAGCGTAAAAAATTGCCGATTCGTTTACGGTTATCTTTTTGAATATCAGCCCATTCTAATAACTAGTTATACAGAATACACGATATATAAATTATACTTGCATTATTTCATGCAAAAAGAGTTTATTAGATAGTAATACTTATTAGATATGACGGCTCTGTGGTGTTCTGATAAGATTGTTCTCGTTAACTGTTACTTGTCGATGCGATTAAAGTGTAACGTAAAAGTCAGATGTCTGACGTTTTGTGTATTTTATATTGATATAATATATTGTTTATACCATTTCGTTTGATTTCAAGCAAACTCCGCTATAGATTCCCGAACCTTTGGCGATAATGTAGTTTGATGTTTATTCAAAATATGAGATTACGAATTCAAATGTAAAACGGTATACAATGATCATTAATGGGCAATCATTCATTCGACTGCTTTTTTTTAATCACACAAAGATCAATGACATCGAGATCGCTGTCAAGATTTGATAGTTTTATCAGCAAGGCAGAAGGCATTGCTGGCACGTCAGCATAGCTGACAGAAGAGTTTCAAATTAACGATTCGCAAAGTTTCTGTTAGAAAACACAAAATTTCACTTTTCCAATGCATCTGATGTTTGGAAAATCTTACACATACATACATGTATTAATTTTCATACTGTATGAAGAACATAGTGTACTATTATTTTGTCTTCTTACTATGCTTCGATAGGATATGAGTCTGATTAATTATCATCGACTACAAACCTCGTTCGATGCTGGGCGCAGATACGAGAAGAAAGAAAATCGGAGCAACAGAACACGGATCTCGTTGAAGCACTCGCGACTGGATCACGAGATGCACGATGCTCGCATCGAATTTGACGGAACCGAGAACGAACAGTGTTGTTGTGTCTGGAGTGCGAACACGCAACTCCGCGGCACGCTACCAAAATCGCAGAACAACAGAAGATCGAAAAATCAGCAAATGGGCGAAACTGCACGCGACTCAATAACAGTGGAACTGTGTCGCACGACGGTCAAAGGAAGCGTCCTCGTTTCGATGCGGCGCGTGAAGAAGGCTCCATGGCTTTCCTCGGACCACTCCACGGACGGATTCCTCGAACTATTCTCCGGACGGCTCCGTACCCTCGGCTTCGGCTCGCCGCGCCGCGCTGCTCGAGCTCGGCCCGATACAAACCGCACGACAGAACGAACAAAACTGGCACGAGTCGGGCTACGAGAAAGAGAGACGGGCCTCCTCTCTCGGAGAGGAAAGGTGGCCAATTAGCCGTTACTCGGTGCACATGCCTTAACCAACTATCCAGCGCAGCTGCAGCGCCGCTCCATCGCATCGCACGCTTCTCTGAATTCGTGTTCTCCTCGCAGATGCGGCCGATGCGCCGCTCGCCGCGCACCGCAACGTCTTTCTGCGTTTTCAATAAAAGCCTGCCCCTTAGCTCTCCGCCTTGGTTCTCTGCATCCGCGCTCGCCGCGAGTCCGTTCTCCACTTTTTCTCTCCTTTCTCTCGGCTATTATACACTTCGCCAAAGAAAGATGATACACTATACGGATATTGTTTTTTCGACCGACGAGTGTGCTTCTTGGAAAATAGTTTTTAACTCTTGAGTGTACGAACAAAATGTCCACAATATTTCAAGCATACACATTATACAACATTTTGTGTAAATTTTGTTTCGCGAGACGCTAATCGAACTAAAAATGTACAAAGTATGGGGATCGTTGTGGTACCGCGATGGTTTGTCACAAACTATTAAAGAAGAAATGGAGATGAGTACCCAGTTGCATACGCAGGGGTTATTAAGAATAACGAATTACAACATGAAACAACCCTCATTTACTTTACACTTACAATGATTAAAATTTCATCAGTATTAATATCAGTATTAGTATTATTCTTGAATATCAAGAGCAGTTTCTTTTTAGTCCGCAACCGACTACTGATGAACTTTTCTGATTTGCCTAATTGAAGTATTTTTAAGCATAGATAGCCTCTCTATAGAAATAGAGATTTCTTATACACTTGAATAGCATTGAACCATGCTCAGAGCTCCGATATAGAGGATAATCCAAATGCTTCTCTTATTTGCTGTATCAAGAAGATTTTAAATACATATAAAATATTGTTAGGGCAGTGTGAAATAACACCAATGAAGCTGGCTTTCTCAGCGATTTGAGAAGAAATCAAGAGAAATTGACTTTTGAATCAAAGTCGTGGTTTTTCGTCACTTTTTCATAATCAATATTTCTAGTATTTATTTCGAATTCACGTGCTGCCGTTTGACCCTAATTTTCGAGCCAATACCTATGCCTAACCATGAGTTACTAGTCTAAATCTTTTTTAAATCGGCGGTGTCTATAAAATTGCTTAAATGGAAGTAAAACAAAATTGAGCTTAAAAATAGGTCGATACAGCTAAGAGGTTAAGAAATTTATCCTTCATAGAAACTACCGTTCTGCTTTAATTTCTAAGATATTCACAAAAACTAATTACTAATAATATTAGAGTCAGGTTTTTATTGTTCGAATAACTTTTTATCTGCAGATAATGATTGAAACCGCTGTAGTCTAATACAAAGCTCTTGAACAGTTCTAGTCCAATGTCACTTGTGCGCACTTTTCTGCCATGTCTGAACGAGCTTATCCTTCTATGTTTATTACTAACAACTCTAATAATAAATATCTCAGAAACTATAAGTCGTCTGTATTCAAACCCGAGTATTACTAGATTCAGTTCTACAAATAATGAGAAAGAAATATGTGAATTAAAATTTGACAATGACTCTTCTGTTCTGTTTATGATTTCTTGAGGTGCACGCGTAAGTTCTTTATTTGCGAATGACGAATCGAAATTTTTTATTCTTTTCCGTTATTCATCAATTTTTCTCAACTCTGACTACTACTACATGTCTCATAGCAACATGTGTATCAATATGGTGTCGACCTTTATATACTGTTTCTTAAACACGTCGCGGGAACTAGTAAGCAATCTATATGTATATACAACAGAAGAATTTCCTAAAATATTTAAAAATCATTTAAGACAAATAATGAATATCTAACGAAGAATCCAAACCTAACTTATGCTTATAACGTTCACAGATATATAGTTTTCGCATTTGAGTTTGGTCTGGATTAAGTTTAAGTTAATTGTTTTAAAATCTTTGCTGGTTATTTTACTGATTGTTTTCTGCTCCCGTGAGAGTTTTCAGAAACAGTAAACAAAAGGCGGCATTGTGTGGATACGTATATGTTACACAGAAGCGTGCAAGTATACACAAAGCCTAACGTAGTAGTAAAATATTGACCCCGGCAATACATGTGAGAATCAAGATCATTGAAACTGGTTCCTCTTTTGTCAATATTTGCCAGAGACGTCTTACAGACCTGGTAATTACTTACTGCACGTAGTATACGTATAAGTGTTTCTCCGGTGTCAAAGCAGTAGATCAACAAAGCCACACCCTTAACCCGTTGCCGTACTTTAACGAGTCAGACTCGTGCCGGAGATTTCTAGTAATAAGTTATTAGGTATGAATATTCATCCGTTCCTTTAACTGGGAATAAAATTTTATTCTCTCGTTACCAATATTTAAACATTCAAGTAGACATAAGCACGCGATAAACATAAAATTTCCTTTTTCATCTAAGAATTTAGTGCGATTGAAAAAATTCTAATCGTGACATAATTCTTTTAGTACTGAATTAAATGATTTGAATTTTTTTAGATGATTTATTTTATAAAAAATATAAAGACTTTATAAAGACTTGTGGTCAGATTTATACAACATAAGCACAAAAAATCATTCCAATGCATTTTCTTAAAGTTCTTAATATTAACTTTATTGTAACATAAATAAGAAATCTAAACATATTCGAACATAAACGAATTTCATATTTATACCTTTTTGCATTCTGATTTCAAAAAGTTTTGGAAAATAGTGTCTAGAAGAAATCCTCCTGAAGATCAAAATATTATCCTCGAGACTTCGGTGAAGGCATGCACAGAAATTTGTCAAAAATCTAACCAACATTCCTTCGTTTTCGAACCGCGGGCACAATTTCAAGAACTAAAATTCCACCGTATATGCAACGCGCGTCACATATTTGAACGACGAGTTCTGGCGCGCAACGAGTCCTCGAAAGCGCGAACCATTTAAACCGGCACGTATGTAGCTCCAGAATGATAAGTATCTTGGATTTCACGTGCAGGAATAACCATGTCAGTTTAAAGGAAAAAACAGTCTTCAAACGATGCGGACGCGCCTCTCATCTCCGGCCGCGTGTCGTGACAAGAGGGGAAGAAAAAAAAAGGAAGAAGAAGCTACGTCTCGAGTTCTACTAAATTATACGGCGCGGGCCGGACAACGCGATAGAAAGAGAGGAAGAAAGGAAGGAAGACGGAAATCGAGAAAGAGGGAACGAGGGAAAGAGAGAAGGAGGGAACGAGAGAAAGAGAGAAAGTAAGAAACCAGTGCGGCGTGGCGTGGTGTGGCATGAGACGGCGAATAAAAACTGAAATGATTTTATCGAGACGCGTCCTGGCCGCAGTTTCTTCCGCTTTCGCGACAAAGCATAAGAGTAGAGTGTGCGCCGCGCGGGAAACAGCGTAATAATTGGAGAAGGAAGATGTACGGCCGAGTGAGTACCGCTATTCCGGCTGACCGGAATCACTGCTCTGGAACAGCACGGTACTTCTCCTTCGACCGGACACGAAGAGTACGTTCCCGTGGAGAACACGTGCGACCAGGTCTTCCAGATCTGCAGTAGTTTCGTGCGATCGGGGTAAAAGTGGAAGAATTTCCCCTCCACATTCGACGCATGCGTGGCAAAATAGCAATCGTGATTCGCGTACCCGACGCATGCGTGGCAATAATCCTGTTTAAAATAAAACATTTGTTTTTTACCATCGCTCTCTACAAATTGATTATTCAATATTACATTATACCATTTATTTTAGTATAAATGAATTCACTTAAATGTCATAATGTTACATCAATCGCAACCACGATCGCTACCCTGATAAGCATGTGTTGAACATAGAGGGGAAATTCTCCCACTTCTACCCCGATGGCACAAAAGTGCTGTAGGCCTGCACGGTCTGCATGCGACTCCGACTCCAGCAACGCCTGTTTCCACGACCCAACGATTCCTTTTCCCTTTAAGAGTTTAAGGCATTTAAGGATTAATTCCTCGCTCTCTCCGTGGAGATTCATCCACAACTGAATTTCTAATGTTTCCTGGTCTTAATTATGTGCTTTGTATATTCTTGTACAAAGTTTTTTTTAGATAAGAATGTGTATAAAGTATCACTTTGGGAATATACAAGGTTTTAAAAAAAAATGTGGTTCAAGACTTTAAAGATTTCGTATGTGAACAATGAAGATATATCTGTGAATACCTTTTTAGGAGGTGTTAAAGTTTTCTTGAAAGGATTGTGGGGATTCGGTGATGAGGTTCGGAAAGGAGATGTACACCAAGTTTCACCACACGGGGGATTACGGTTGTTTATTTTGTAACTCGCGTTTAATATACAGGCAGTAGAAACTAAAGGAGCGGCGCGATTTCACGGTTGTTGCGACTGGGTGTAGACTAGACAAAAACTGAGAGCTTCGATGCTGTTCGCTCGCCTTTTATTCTGTCCTTGCCCAAAGGACAGCTTGTCCTTTCGACAAGGACCGCGAGACGCTTAGCACAACACGTGCTTTTCTTGGCCGCGCGCAAGCCCGACCATAAAGGTATTTACGTATACCTCTTGACGATTTATGGTGCGCTTGCGGAGAAACGGAAGAACCGTTCTCGGGAGGTTCGTAGCGGCACCGCCGCTACACGATTAAAGTGTTCTTTGATGATCCTTGATTTGTCCTTTTTTAATCATCTACAGTAATAGTTCTTTTACAGAAAAAATGTATAAAACTATATTATGGAAGAAGAATACATACTTGCATTTTCATAAATGTTATTATTAATGTTATTAAAATAATAATCGTCTACGTCAGTACATGCTTGTAAACAAGCTCTGATGTGATAGTATATCTGTGGTGATATGCGCACATGCTGTAACATGTAACAACATTAAGTGAATGAAAACTGTGGATGAATGGCGGTTACGGCCCGCGCACACATGCCACGTTATGCACGTATAAACAGAATTCAATGAAGCAGTAACAATAGTTTTTCCTTAATATCTGGAAAGTTAAGGCCAACCGGCGCTAAATGAAACAGGCAGAAGTTGTTCAGAATATCGCCTTTTATAACAAATTCCAATGCCATTGAAATTGGTGATGAAGTATGCTTTTTACAACTTTGACAACGAAAATGAGAATAAATGTAAATAAAAGATCAAAACCATTATATGTATTATTATAATATATATGATATATTTTTATATGCCTCAAGAGTGAAGGAACAGAGTGTGCCTATTCTATTGTTCGTTACTTATTAAAGTTTATTGTAGCTTCTGGGTCAAATGATTTGGCCAAGATTCACAAATCACCGATAATATTCCCTATAGGACAGAACACTGCATGTGTTTATGGCCAGTTTGGTTAATATTTTCATTTCGAACAAATCCGAGGAAATAATTCTAGTTTGAAAATGTTTTTACGTTCATGCGTTCACGAGGATTTTGCCTAATCTCCCCTTTCGTAACCTTTAACCCATTATCCAGAATCATGCCCAAGCAGGAGTTAATTTCATTAGAGCAGCTAACACTCTTCTTTTGAACCACTACGACTGGTTACACAACAGTTTCGAAATATTGTATCTATAATATATTAGCGTGAACTTTAGTTATACTTGGTGAAAAATTCTATAATATTTAGTTTCATATATTTTTTATGGAAAACAAACACAAGTTTCCAAATGTACTTATGCGAATTTATTCACATGATAAATAAGAAGAAAAGGAAGACGAAGCGTCTTGACAATAAGATGAATCGTTCGCGTTTATCTCCATCACATTATATGCGAATAAAGATCCGGTCCCGAGAATTTATTGATCGATCACGTGGATCGTTTTGCACGGTTAATTTCGCAGGAATCATCGAATCGCACCCTGCGCGCATCATTCGTCGCTTGTTGCTATCACGATGACTTACAATTAGTGAAAGTATGTATAGCGAAGCTGCGTCGCCTGCTCCTCTGCTTCGAGCATCCATAGTTACAGTCCGCACGCAACGTTGCAGTTTCACACAGAAAAGAAAATGTTAAATAGTTCGGTATAGATAATAAAACGATGCGTTCCGATACGATCAGAAACGGAGGAAGTTGCAATTATGCAGCAAGCAGGGGTATTTTGAAATTCACGCAGCGAACCTGTTGGTTTACGCTCGCGAGACTTGCAAGAGTGTTTTAGAGAGATCGTTGCCACCGGAAAGGGAATATTCATTAGAAATAATTGCACGCTGCTCTACACAATCGAAATATATTCTTTCATATCCGCGAAGCCACATTACAACATCTTAGCTACATTTCACGACGATTTTGTGAGACACTACGTGAAGCCGTTCCATTTCATGTTATGAAACACAGGTTCTGCTTCTTGGATTATATGCACTGATATTGTTTCTACAATGATAAATAAAGTATTGCTAGTATGACTAATAAAAATAAAAATACCTCTTTTAAGTCGTAAAAACCCAATTCAGTGTGTAAAATGTGTAAAATATGGTTGATTTATGGAAAGGACCCAAACGTCCCCAAAGACCCGGCTTCAACCGGGTACGTACATTGTTACAAGATTATTAGCCCCCGTCGACTCGGTGTGACAATTGAGGGCGTAATCTATAATCGCGTCACACACGCGCAGCATCCACATGCACAAAATTGTAGTAGACGTAAACCGTATAATATACTACCTTTTGCCAGGCTATTAACTTGTCAAATTTTATTATTCCATTTTTTATTTCGATGCAGAGTCGGTTCAACCCACAGAGCTGCACCTTTGCCGCACGATTTCATTGCGGCACCAAATTTAAATCTCTACCCTTCTATAGGTAGTGACCTATACAATAAAAAACCTACACAACCCGTGACCTTTCATCCATGGAATTCGTTAAATAAAAATTGAAATATAAAATACGTTAACTCCTCTTTAAGGCTTTTTATATTTAATTGTTCGCCTGCGTGCCCTCGAGCGTAAACTGCATGTATCGCAAAACTCGCAGTTTACAAAATTTAAAATTGACCATAAATATTGAATTTTCATGTAACGTAGTAGTTGAATAATTTCATTGGGAGTTCGAAGTCACATGAAAACCGAATGTAAAACACACAAGGTGATTCACTGTCATTCACTCGGTTGAATCGTTTTGCACGTGAGCCCCATTAAACCCACCTTGGAAACAGCTGAGGATTGATAAAGCAAACATTACGTAATCGTCTCCTGGAGAACGCGACACGGAATGTTGCCGGTAGTTCTCGGGCGAGCGAGGTTACTATGGGCGGGCATACATACGCATGCACACATGCATCCGTATACATATACATAAATACAACACGGAACTGCAATCTACATCGTAATATCGTTCATTTGCAGTTCGAGTGGAAATGAAAGCACGCGATAATCGTTATCCACTGAAGCCGATTCTCTTCATCCATAGAAAAGTAGAACAATACTAATTCCGACAGTTTCAAACTCTTTTTTATTCGTCGACATTGTTTTAATTTTTCTTGAAAAACTCAAGATGAGATTTTTTTAAAAAAAGGAATAACTTTTTCCAGGTTTGATCAAAAATTTAAAAATTTGTTGAAAGGCAAGACCTTGAGATAGATTTAGTTATTTTGATTATGCAAATATACATAGCTTCATAAGGGTAGATACTCAACAGCTTTTCAGGTATTTAAGATCGAAGTTCTATTTTACGTTGAAACACGCTAAAAGGATTTGCCAAGTTGAGCGATGACGTGGTGATAAAGTACTAATGTACTACTCTTATCATTCGTACTGTGGAAGTAGGAACAGCGGTGGAAGAAACGATTGACTCGGTTTAACTATACTCAATTTATTACAGGATTACAGTTGGCACAAACCCGCGATGCCCGCGTACTGTACTCGCCGAAAGCTCTTACCGAACTGACTTACAGACTAGCCGTTCGCTCGCTCATGCATTCCCACGAAAATCATTCTTTCTCATTCTCACATTTCGCTTTCACTCTAAACTCACTACATGCATTCACTCTCTGTGACACTCGAACCAATCGTCCAAACATCCGCTCAACGCTATCGCACAGCACGCAGCCCGGTCCATTCGTCCAAACATTCTTTCGTCCTAAAACTAAATGTACATACATGGCGGAGACGTGGCGCCGGTTTTTCGTCGCCACAGTACGATTCAGAAAAGAAAACAAAGTTTGTCAAGAATTATTATTTGGTTGCGAAGAATTTAAGTGAAAGC
The DNA here is from genome assembly GCF_028453695.1 of Augochlora pura. Lineage (NCBI taxonomy): Eukaryota > Metazoa > Arthropoda > Insecta > Hymenoptera > Halictidae > Augochlora > Augochlora pura. The sequence continues at coordinate 17,811,123 of NC_135778.1, read as the reverse complement.
CTTTATATGTCGCCCCATTACATTATTAGAGCAGTCAACAATATTGACGAGGAGGCTGTGGTAGGAGATAGAAGTGACTCCGACACACTTTTAGTACAGAACAAAAGGTTTATTAACGAAATAATGCAGTTTAACTAAAGGCACGCGCAATGAACGAGAATCGCGAGGGGCGACGTATATCGAGAGGGTAAGGCCCGTTGTGTATCTCGATGTTTGTTCCGGTAGGTAACGATGCCGGTCGCCGACCAGTAGCTGTTTGTTTGATTCCAATACTAAGGTTTCTAAACAACAGTTCTAATTACATTCATACATGATATCGCTTACTTAATAGATCTTTGTAAAATACTTAATGAAGTTAATCTATAATTACATGTTGATGAACTGGATTTACTTGAACGTTAGTGCTGATTACGTGGAGAACAATCAAATGTTCAAACAGAATCTAATTTAAGGGAATTGTAGCTATTTTTAAAATTTAAAACCTATTTTAATAAATCCCAAGGTACTAAAAAGAAGAAGGGTTATTTCTCGAGAAAACTCTATTCTTCCTCCTTCACGGTGTAAGAATACATATTACTAATTTTACTAATCTAGGATGTATCTTTTTACGTAAAGATAAACTAACAATTAGATAACGACGCTATAAAAAGAATAACGGTTCAAACTTTTCATTCATAGTTCTTATTATTACATACAAATTTATGTAATATAATGGTGATATTTTCCTGATTAAAATAGAACCGCTCACGTTCCACATGTATTTATGAATACACATTGAGCCACTCATATACATATGTAAAGGGTGACTCATGTAACTTGCACATCCCAAACAATTTTTAAATATTAAATATTAAATATCTTTTTATATTAAAAAATTAACTTTATGCAGGTGCGCACAGGCCTGTGTTTACACTAAAGTTAATAGTTAACAAGATTGTAGTCGGTGAAAGACTTCTCTGATCAGTCACATGGCTTACATTACTCCGATCGGCTAATCTTAAAATCTCGTAAACCATTAGGTTTAGCACCCACATACGTTTATACCCTTTACTTGAAAGTAAATATGTAATCTTTTAAACTGCGATGAGAAAAATATTGCTCTCTATTCAAGAGAAAGAATTTGACTAAATAAAAACTCCCGAGAATAACATGATAGTACACAAATTATAGCAGTCACATCTTAGGAACATATTTTTTACCAATTTACGTTTTGTTAGTTAATCTTATTTTGATTTTCTTTTTTGTAGGTCAACTTCCAGAAAAAGCTGCACAGATAACTCCTCAAGAGTATAATTTGCTTGCATGTTAGCTAAAAACAGCGTGGTGCCCGACATGCGAATCTAACCGTACGCAATGTGTACTACATAGTAACTTTCGCAGAAAGAAAGTATCGCATTATTATATGGAACCTCAACATTCCCTTAATTTTATGAAATTTTCTAACAGACCGCTAATTTTTATCTTCACCAGGTCATTCTTTTATCCTCCGTTAAAACTCTTACTTGATTGCACGTGTCATGTCGTCTTTTAAATGGACTGCTGATGCAACCAAGTAGCATGTCAACGCGTAATAACCGATAATTAGTCTGTTGGTTGCACAATTCGCCATTGGCGGGTACTATTTGTATGTTCGATTCAGACGAGCTATCGGACGAAGACATATCTATACATATACACACATGTGCATACACATCAAACTTCGGTAAATTTTGTGAGAACTGAAAATAAGAAATAACTCACAAAAGGATGAAATTGATTTGAAAAATGACAAATTTATTTTGATAAAAGGCAAATTTAATTTAGAAGAACGTGAATATAATTTGCAAGAAAATGTACTTGGAGTTTATATGTATACATACATACGCAATTAGCGACATCTAAAGCCGAAGCCGATTTTGAATATCGTATATTGGCGTACTTCGATAACGTTCAGGTGTGGCATGGACACTATACACTCAGCAGCAAAATTAAAGCATCAATCAATTTCTACTGATAAATTATCAATCTTTGAACCTGAAACTTCGTTAAAAGCTATCGTAAAATGCATTACTTAATGATACAATATTTTCATTCTAAATAACCTCATAACTGTGCATTCTAAAAACCGAGATTATGGTCATGATATCAAAAGAGTGCAAAGTTTAATGCCCTCTAGGAAGTAGTCAAAAACTTTTAACAGTATTTCTAAAATTGTGAAATACAATTACATTCGAAAATAAGGAGAAGTTAACACGGATGCAACACTAGTTTCTATCGAACCAAGTCTCCGATCTATTAGTATTTGACTTATTTAGGAATAATTTAAATCCAAAGTGTTTCATATTAGTCAATATTAGAAATTCTTCAAAGGATCTCCGAATAATTGGTTTTCATCGAAGTGATAACGAGTTACGAGGTTTTCGCAGGAAACTAAGATGTAAATTCAATAATATCGTAGAAACATCTTATTTTGAGGAAAAATGTTACGACTTTACAAACACAATATAATGTTTGATAGGCATTTGATGTCAAGGTAGTTTTCACTTCCGAGAAGCAATCCATCCTGCTAAAACGATTTCTCAGAATACTGCCGACTGCAATCCATTTGCACTTCACGGACTAGGAGAGGTACACGCATGTGTGCATAAAACACGTTTGTGTATGTATTCGTTTAGCGTACACGTAAATCATTCGTGCGAGGTTATTGTATAAATTATCTGCATTTTCAAGAAGCGGAATACTATTAAATTACTTACTGCTACGCGCGTGGTTTTTCATTCGACGTCACTGCTCAAAACCAGTAGGTAGTGTACACGCACATGTGATGCATATGCACGCATGTTTTTGTTCGTTTGGCACTGTCGCGCGTCACAGGTCCCGAGTCGGTAAGCGAATCTTCCACTTTTTAGAAAAACATCGAACTATGGGATACACTCAGTGCGACACACTGTCACACTGCAACGAAGTGCACTTTCGAGACCAGCGCGCAATGGAACGGCCAAGACTGGCGGCTCGATAACTCAATGATTTTGATGATTAGATTAGCGGTCGAACATTCCAGGCACGTATAATCTACCGATTAGTAAGCAATCGTTTCCTTTTAATAGTCGGACGGCTGAACAGGCGAATGGTTGAACGACGACTACGAGAAAGGAGCCGGGTCACTTCTGACCGATATTAAATTTCTTCTATGACGTCAAGAGACGGAACTTTCTCAGACTTTGATCTTATTACATTAATGAGCGCATACTTTATAACTGTAATAGCGCGAGTTGCCTACAAAGTTGTTGCACTTGAGAAATATGTTTGGTAGAAATGGAACTGTGTTACTTGACGCTTAGTTCTCACATTCCCACGATTTCTATACATAGCTACATTGTATCTTCAAACGTATACAACTGCAGGGATAAGACGTACAAGTGAATAATGTGTGTTTGGCAGTTTGCATGACAATAATAAACATAATAAATAACATAAATACATATATTTGCAACTGATAACAATCAATTACACTAACAATGTTCAGCCCTTCGCCATTTTTACGACCAGTCCTTAAAATTTGATCTGCCGAGACATGCAACCTAACTACACATGATGCCGCATGTACAGGTCGTCTATCAGGTGAAGATAGTAAAACCACTTGCAACTCTACGTCGCGTAGACGTACATTTTTTAAATATATAAACTCAGAACCTAGTGATAATAAAAAGCTACAATCGAATCATATTCTCCTGTGCAGCGTTTACGGTTAAGTTTAATTGAGAATTTGCCAGTGGTTGACTTGCTAGTAAGTTTACGATCGAACTCGGTCACGATGTAGATACACGTATCGTGTGTAAGTTGTATACAAGTTTCATGGTCACTGTTATGCTTACGTAATAACGGTGTGAAAACAATCGTGTAAAACAAACTGACGACCCATGCTGTTGATAGGTACGAGATTTCACGCGATATTTTTTTCAGTTGCGCAATGGTGGCGGAAGGCAAGGTGACGAACGAAATATAATACATACATACATGTGTATTACAGACTTTCTGTATTACGTCACTAGAAAAAGGAACGAGTTTATCCATCTATTAAAGTTCAAATCGTACAATTTTTTTTAGATGTAACATGAACTGTTTTAACGTCATCTGTCAGTGAATATCTTCGATTTAATATTTTTAAAGGAAGATCACCAAATACTATAATAATATAGAACTAGAATACTACTAGAATAATATAATATACCTTTATATTATAATAACAATTAAAAGATGTATAATAAGTCGACACTCTAAAGTTCATATATTACTTAAAACATCGGTGTAGATATCTACTTTGCGTTAGCCAAAAGAAAGCACTGGGTATTTTACATTCTCATTTTTGCTGTAATCGAATGTCCCTCCTATGATTGCAGGTAGTAAGCGACTATTGGCTGAAAACGGTATTGAATATCAACACTACGGTTCATCGTTGATATGCAACACTGTCTTCGACCAAAAGCTGATTACTACCTGTGATTATAGGAGGGACAGCAGTTACGGTAGAAGTGGGAATACATTATGCCCTATTTTGGCGAACGCGTGTACATGTATAATAAATAAATACATTATTTGAGAAATTCCTTTTCAAACATGATTGTATGAATTTACTAATTATTTTAAAGAAAAGTATGTGCAAGTAATATTATCTAAAAATATTACCTATTTTTTTATGCTACGACCTTGTCACTGTAGAAGATTTACAATAATCTTACGCAATAGCGCCTCAATATTACGAAACTGAGTTCCTTAACCTTATCATAGGTAGATGTGGATTCGAAGAATAGCTTGCTCATTCGGTTGTCACAAGTGCGTGCGTGCTCAATTATCGCGGAACAACTATTATACTAACGCGATCTTTTATAAGATCAAGTTCAAACAGCTGCGGTTATCATCGGCATATACATATAATGGGGTTACGTTTCTACGTGTCTCCCGAGTACTTACACTTCCTGCGAGAAGTATGTTGACAGCTATTCGAACGAAATAACATTTTTAAAATTGGCCTAAATGACAAATTTTTTTAGATACCAGAGAAACTAGTTTTCTATATAACTATACTATTTTTTTGAAAAATGATTAAATTTTAATTAATTCTATTTGATTAAATAAAATCAAGCCCATAGTTATGAATGAAAAGCTCTAAAAGGACGATATTGTTGGTTATAATTAGCGAAGTCAGACTAATTATGAAAATTTATACAAAACTAATAACTTTAACTTTACAAGCTGTATCACTGTATCAAATTTCACAAAAAAGTAAGCGTCATACTTGGCGTCTTTCACTTGTCAAAGGCCCAATCGAGGCCTGGCGAGACATCGTAAATTCAGTCACGTCTTACGTGTTCCTTTCTAGAAGTAAGTAAATGATATTGGTGCGAGTTTTACGCTTCAAGGTGTTCAAAAACATGATGATAGCTTCGTGCTTATATGCATACAGATGAAAAGACTGACATCGCTCTTCGATCTGGCTAAGTGAGCGGTGACCTTTGAGACGCGGAAATCGAGTCGGGTTAGGCGCGGACTCGATCTGTATAAATCGACCTTTAGTAAATCTTCGCCCTACACGAAACTAGGTTCAATCAATAAAATGACCAATTGTCGTAATACTTTTATTCTATTTACAGACTTCCTTCCTGTAGAGCAGAATTGGTATCGATATCTATCTGCTTCAAATCGTCTATACGTATATATTCGTTCATAGGTGTGTATATGTCTACAATATACGAAACGTTCGTTGTTAATGTAATCTTTATCAAATGTTTGGTTTTCTTCATGATAACATTTGAGGTTGGTAGGTGCGGCCCATACTGGGATCGTACCATTCAACTGATTAGCGATTGCACGTATTGCGAGTGTTTGGCGCCTGTATCTCGATGCCATAAACGAACACGGGAACGTAACTGTGGCTTTTTGTCGTCGAATTGGGGTAACAGAGGAAGTCAAGGTTATGTCAACCGTCCTTCCGATACGACCGCGTGTAATGCAGAGCCTGCTAGAAAGCCTTACTGATGAGTCCTCTAACGGGACTAAGACGAAACGTTTTCTTTTGCTCCAATCTAATCATCTTTCATACGTACTACAGCGCGAAAAACATTAAAAAATGGCGCCGATAACGATAGTTTCTCTGCTGGGTAGGATATTCTCCACGATGCTTAATAACAAATTGCGGAAAGTTATACGGAATAGCGCAAGCAGAAAGGCTGTACAAAAAGGATGCAAATATTACATATCCATCTTGGAAAGAATCTTGAAAGACATTAAAGCAAACACAGGAAGTATCGTGACTATCACCATCATCTCCAAAGCGTTAGATACGATCCCTCGTAACATTGTAGGAGATGGGTTCTAAATGGAAGACCTTCTGCAAGGTAATACGATTATAAACTCCATTACAGATGAAATTAACGAGACGACGAAAGGCATATAAATGTGATCTTCATTCATATCTTTGCAGACTATCTTGTCTTAATAGCCAGAGCTAAAGGGAAAACCTCATGGCAACTCGGGAAACTGAATAAGTATCTAAACGAGCTGGGCATAAGCACTCAACCCAGCAAATATGTAACGTTCCGCATCGTCTGCAAAAATGAAACGTGACACGTCCTCAACTGGGGGCTGCGAATAGACGACCAACTCCCTATAGAACAGCTCGAAGATACTTTTAAATACCTAAGCATACGTGTAAGTATAGTACTCTAATGAGAATTGCAGCGTGTTGAAATCGATAACATCCTGAGGAGAGCAAGAAATATCAATAAGATAAGATGGAGTTCAAGCCCCACCAAAAGATCAATTTAATTTTAACCCTTTGCGGACGGCGGCGCTCGACGGGCGAGCGTCGCTGAGGACCACGGGTATTGGAGCGCCCAGCATTTTGGGCGGATACTACTGTGTTCAAAAAGTAAGGTGAATTTTTAATTTAAGCTTCCCTCGCTAATCAATTCGAGCAAACTGTTTTATTTTTATGTTGATAATACTGTTAGTAACATCTGTGCCAAATTTGATGTGAATGCCATCATTAGTCATATAGTTACGCTTGTGTTTTCTGAACGACTATAAGTGATCTTGGCGATTTTTACAATGTCTGATTTTGCTGAACAAAGAAGTGCCATTAAATTTTGTTTGCGGAATGAAATTTCGGCTGCGGAAACGTACAGAATGTTGCAGAGGGCCTTCGGTGAATCGACTATGTCGCAGAAAAATGTTTATAAGTGGTACAAAGACTTCAAACACGTAAAGAAAGTCAAGGAATTGGTGGTTGAAAATCGTCGATTGGCAATTAGAGACATTGTCGATATGGTTGGAATTTCAATTGGATCAGTTCGAACAATTTTGAAAGGCAATTATGGAAAGACAACTCCTGGTTTTTGCATCACGATAATGCGCCGTCTCACACGGCATTGATTCTTCGTGAGTTTTTCGCCAAAAATTCCACTCATATCGTTCCGCAACCGCCTAATTCACCTGACTTAGCTCCGTGTGACTTTTGGCTATATCCCAAACTCAAAAGACCGCGCCGGGGACGCCATTTTGAATTTATTGAAGAGATTCAACGTGAACCGCTGCGTGCTTTGAAGGCTATACCGGAAAACGACTTTTTAGCATGCTTCGAGGAATGGAAAAAACGTTGACATAAGTGCATTGCATCGGAGGGGGAATACTTCGAAGGGGATAAAATTAATTTGGATGAATAAATAAAGATTTTTCATTTTATAACAAAATTCACCTTACTTTTTGAACACAGTATGTAGTATATCCGCCAGCCGTCCGCAACGGTAAACACGCTTGGGCGGATATATCCGCCAGCCGTCCGCAATGGTAAACACGCTTGGGCGAATATATCCGCCAGCCGTCCGCTAAGGGTTAAAGCACCTGTTGTCCGAATACATGCTAGTCGCGAATCCAATATCTTTTAAATTTTTGAATCCTTTAACCCTTAAATGCATGATTTTTCCTTTTTAAATACAATAAATTGAAACAAGTAGTTACTTAAATATAGATTAAGGGAAAAATAAAGAAAAAAAAATTTTTTTTCCAAAAAGTATATTTTAAAAAAAAAAAAAAATTATGAAATTATGTACGGAAGAAAACACTGATGTAAATATACATCATCATGCATCTAAGGGTTAAAAAAGAAGTGAAACACATAAAAAAGGATTCTTCACTTCCATCCAGCCACAACGAATGGAATTATTTCTATAAGGGAAGAAGACAGAAGCATACGAAATCAAATAGTAACAAACATAGTTTGCATATCAAAATTAAGAAATGGAGTCTCAAGTAATCCATTTATAGTTATTTAGTTTGAGTGTTATTATCGCCTTACGAAGGGGTTATTCTTCGGAAGTCCATGATTGCTTTTCTAGCATGGTACAAGTCTTAAGCAAAGTTGAGATACATGATGTGTTGGTGTGAATTGCCAAGGTTATGATTGCCACTTAGTATCCCGTATTAGCAGCCCCTGGGTGGGGGGTCTGATTCTATTGTAAGGAGACAAGGCAGCAATACGACTCAGGCCAAGTAGTCGATTAAGTATGATCTTGAACATGCTATTGCTACTCGCACGTGGTGGTGAAAAAGAGCGCGCCAACTAGCAGGTCAGGTGTGCTGAATTACAACGTGCCGCTAAGACTTAAGGGGAGGGGGTAGCGACTCCACCTTCCCGGGGTAGGGCAGGGGGGCTCGGGCAGTATGGCACGTAGTGCCCATAATAGTAAAGGAAGCTTAAGGGTGGAGGCAGCAAGAAATGAGAGAGCACATTGTTCTCACGGGGTCGAATTCGAAATTGAGCAACGTTTGGTGATGAATGAAGAGGTGAAGCCAGTCAGTTAGTGTAGGAATTCCTCTGCTCTTTCACAAGATTATTATAACAATCGAAACACGCATGAACCATGAGGTGGAAACGAAACTCTTTTGACGTATGTGGATGAACACAAATTCGACTAAACCATAGACTAAACCATAGGATCAAGCAAGTAGTGAAGGCTATCCTGCATCTCCACCCATCGACAACAGCCGGATTAATTTACGTGGAGAAAGAGAACGGCGGTATTGGTTTACAGAAAGTTGCGATATCGTCAAGATAGCAAAATTAAGAAGTAGCAGTAGCGAGTACGTCGCAGTGCAAGAAATACTGGCCAATGACAATGTAGGAAAGTCGAAAAAAGCGCGCTGCATACGAAGCCCGTTAAAGTCAGACGACACGATGAGATCCTCAAATTTATAAAGGATGAGCCAACAAAAAGTTCCGTGGCTTTTCGTGAGCCCACGATAAACGTTATTCAGGAAAAACGATATAAAGAAGCCTGATCTGATCATATCAAAGACTAGGAAAGATTCTTTTTAGTGGACATAACGAAGCAATCTGCCCAGAGCGCGGGGTGAATTCTATGCGCGTTTGCAAACATAGAACTCGGAGAGATGTCTCTTCGCGATTTTCCCTGGACGAACGCCTCTGGTGTTTGGAATATTACTAAAGAATAGAAAATTTTGGTCAGACACAACATTAATCGGGAACAGTTACCGATGGTTATCTAAGACCTGAATAAATATCATAAGGCAAGTCGCTTCACAGCAATGAATAAGTAATAGAAAGAGAATCGTGAGCGCATAACACGAGAGTTACCTTTCCCATGCCGCGCCTTTCTCTTCCAGGAGATTGCTTTGGAATATAGGATGTTGTAATATTGTAATGGCTATATAAGTAACAGTATCTATCAATAAGTTCATTGTTCACTCGTTAAAAGTTTAAAATGGGTTCCAAACATTTGATTCCCAAGGGTCGTGCGCCTCTGTAATGCCTCGTGAGAATGAAGGAGCAAGTTCTCATGTAATACTTACAACTTGCAATTAACACGTCTAATGGAGTGGGAAATTTAAGTTTAACTTCAATGTGTGCTGCAATAGAGGTTACATCATTTGTATTTCGTTGGAACCTACTATGTACTTTTCTTTCTACAAGCTACAAAATAAATATTTATGTTATATTATATAACATTAGATACAAATAAATATACCTTTGTTACCGATTCAATATAGCTTAATTCAATTATTTAAATTTAGTCCTTCTTATGTCGTAGCAGAAAAGAAACAGATCTCAAGCAGGATATTTATAAACTTGTTAAAGTATATAAAATTGAGATATATTTTCCTTTTAGTCAAAATTATTTGATTTAATTGAAAAATTAATAAGTAAGTCGGGACAAGAACCCTCAAATTGTTGGGAAATTCTCCCGTTGCTTTGTGGCGACGTAACAGTTTACTAGAATGAAGAACATGCACGTGTTCAACGCGTTTCTTAATTTTTGTTCGTTGGTGGCATAGCATCGGAAGAAATTAAAAAATAAGCCATTATGTATTTGAACCGTATAAAATAAAGAAATGAATTAGATGTATATGATTTGAGATATAAAATGCTTTTTCATCGCGTTTAGCATGCGTCTATCTTACAGTGCAATGCTTCGTCAAAAAATTAGTCGAGCGCATTCGCAAAAGCAACAGACTGATCGGTATCATCTGAACGTCAAGCTGATGCGGCGCTTAACTTTAGAATGAGCACCGTTAAAAATGCAACCACGGAAAGATGGGCCGGAAGTAAAATAGAGAAAAACGCGAAGCAAAAGTCGCAGACGTCGGGAGTCGAGACGTATGCTAAAGGGAAACGGTTATTTTCTCCGCCGCATCGGTTACCCGTCGCTTCTTTGTCTCCCCTGCATCCTTACTCACGATCATCTTACCTCACGCTGTAAGACCTTCCCGGTTTCGAGGTCATTGTACTGCGGCAATGGGGTGGTAGGTACTATAAATCGATTTTCCACGACGACGACGGCGACGGCGACGAGGACGACGACGAAGAGGCGCCAGCGACCACTCGGAAAAAATCACCACCGCCTGCTGCTCTCCTCCCTGCCTCCCCACCTCCTCTCCTTCCTTCACGCCACACCGTTGATGCCAACCCGAACCCTCCCTACGCGTCGCGGAATTACGCTTCTTGGCACATGACTCGTCGTAAAAACTGAATATCTACGTGACGAACATCCATCGGAGTATCTCTTCTCCTTGCAGAATCGATCAGCAACCACCCCTTGCGCCAGCAAGCCAGCCAGCCAGCCCACCCACCACACACCGGTTTACCGATCCTTCCAGAACCACAACATGATTTATTCGCATTGGAGAGGAAATTGCATCCGAGTAAAGCTCCTTCGGTCCAATTTTCCTTCAAGAAACTCACGTCACAACAAAACGGCACTGACACTAACTTTTTATCACCGAAATTCTAGTTAACACTGTTTCAATAAATTGTCACAATTCCAACTCCAACGATTACATATGAACGGTGACCGCGAAACTGTCCATCAGAAATCGGTTCTGATCGCATCGATCGTCACAAGACAATGACAACAACGCAAGGGTTCGTTCATTCAGGCGCCTGGTGTATTTACGACTTTACGATATCGATTATCAGTCGGCTACGTAACAGTGGCCAAAGCAAGCACATACCACACGCCGCGCAACGCAGAAACTGATCCCCGCGATCGTCGCAGAGCACGTCGTCGTTCGTCAAGCTCACAATTCGACCTAATCCAGATGTCGATAGTGATCAATGAAATAGGATGGGACGCATGTCACGTCAAGGCCAGAAATATCGCGCGGCATGATTTTTTACGAACGCAACGTGGCAGCGATCGCCCTTTTTCCCCCAATCGTCTCTCACCTCATCGAATTGATGGGGTCTTACGAGCCGAATACCGCCGCGTAAACAGATTCTCCAAAAGTCCAATGTCACGGCTCGCCACGCGGCGCACCGTACGTCGCACGCAAAACACTATATGTATACTATACACTACACGCTACACGCGGTATAGGACGACCGATCCTGTGTTGGGGTATTTAATTCAACAACGATGTCGTCAACTCCGCAAACTTTTTATTATATTGCCCGAAATCGTCACAGTTCTATCACGCTCTTCGAATTCTTTAATAAACAGCTGATCTCTGCAAGTGTCGCATCAGCAATTAAATGCGCGCGTTCGGATTCAAGTCGATTTTAACAAACGTGGAATTCGATCGTTTCATTTGTACCAATACTGTTCATTTTTGTAGACATGAATAAATTCGTTACACAAGCGTGTAAATCCATCTGTTTTCGGAAGTCCTTAGAAATGCACCTTACATGTCGCTAAAGGATTCGGTATTCTCTGTGCTTCCTGATCGATCGCGAAACCATAAAATTGACCCCCTCTCTCCAAAAGCGATTTCATCGTTCATTTTTACGTCGTCATATTTTGAGAAATATCCCGTTGGAATGTCTATGCCGTCTAATATTGTGTGTGCGTTATCGTGTCGCTGAACGAGAGAAAGCAGAATGCAGCTAGCGGAACGAAGCCACCCTCGCATCAAGGAAAGATATTGAGAAGTTTTCAAGCAAACACAAAATGACGGCGGAGAGAAGCAGACGAATCGTCACGACGTAACGTTTGCTGCAGCTGCAATAACCGGAGACTGTCGACCACGTTTTCTTCTATCGACCGTATCGCACTGCGGCGACGAATAGCACTGGCAGCTTTACCTCGTGGCGCGCAGGTTTCATGCGGGCGGATAGACCGACGCTAGCAGGCTCTCGGTTCTAGTGCATGCGCGAGCACGTCTCTATCACACTTCGGGCTCTTTTCTGTGCACAGGTATGCACAGGTGGTGTTCCTACTTATTGTAGTATACAATCGAATGGGTACTTTGACTAAAGAACTATTGCTGCAACGCGTGTATGGTCGCACCGTCTCGTCCTTCCGTTTGAGTTTTGGCTGCGGTCGATTTAGTCGATGCAATTTGTGAGAATCTGTTCAGTGCCTTTTTATCAAATTTATTAGTTTACGACTCTGGTACGACCGAAGGGTATAAACTAACTTTCCTGGGAAAGCGTCGCCGTATCGTTCTCAATGGTACTTAATGCGGTCTAAGCTCACACAAAGTGCCAAGGAGTTCGACAGTTTATTTCTAGTAACTTCCTTGAGATACAATGAGTATCATTTTCGGCGATGTCACCGCTTTTGACGCCAGATTGTCGGTCCACCCCTACCCCCTCAGTCTCAATAGGTTGCTTCTTATTTGTGTGTTCAGTATCTCACTATTTTATTAAATGATGAAGGGGTTTTTCACCCTCACGTTTTAGTAGATTGACGAACTCTGCATTAGAACTCCGTCATTTGTCGTTAGGATCTCATAGTTTGTTAGTAGTATCTTTGTTTTCACAGTTTTTAAATATACTTCCAATATATTTATTTCAAACTACTGCATCACTTTCTTTGTGTTACCTTGCGACAGTACAAAGTCTAAAGAAAGTACATATATGTCACGGCCCTTACAGTCTAATTCTGTACATTCGGATCGGTGGAGATTTCATAAAAAAAATCAATGATGACTTACACGAACTAATTTTTTTATTATTACATCGTATTAGTATTAATTATTCAAAGTTTTGAATTGATTTCAAAGTTAGCGTTGCGAAATAATTGCGTTGCCAGTAGCTGTATTTGTCTTTCAGCGCCCATGCCGTAACTGGAACCGCCCGCAGTGTGCCATTCGCGATGTCTTCTTAGAGTCGTGAATCGAATTAACAACGGTTGAGTTAGCGTAGCGATTGTTAACGCGTTTTTCTAAACAAGATAGTCGGAGGTACCAGGTCTCGTAACATGTAAGATCGTGATACACCACGCCTGTGTTAAAAACAGAGCGTTACTAGACCTCGGTCTATATCCAGGGCGACCGACTGAAAGAACTTTCATTCGGCTAATCGGAACCATCGTCCTGGACGAAGGGGTGCATCCGTCCTGGCGTTACGACGTCCAGGCGGGTGGGTGGTGCGTAGCGTAGGAATCCAGGGTAGATTCTTAGGGGTTGCTTTAGACATCGTAACGAAATCGTTCGGTAAAATTAGAAGGTTTCTTTTTTAGTTGGGTAACAGAATTTATAAAAGTACACATTTATGAAGTTATTAATACTTATCCTAATGACAATTTGTCAATTTATCTATTAAGGCGTTATTTATTAAATAAAACTTGGAAGAAAAGGAGCCATAATGGATTTTAGTTTAATTTTGACTCTCGAGTATCCAATCACAGCAACCACCACGTTGTGAGACTCGGAGAATCGATGTAATTTTCAATTTCCAATCAGTTGTAAATCGGAAGAAACATCAAGCATTCTATAATGAATTCAAAATCGCTAATTACATAGAGCTAATGGCTATAAAATTGTGTTTGTATAAAATGAATATTTTAAATAGTAAATAAAATAGTAAATTTCATTATTAAAACTTCTTTAAAAATGTATTTCGCTCTGATGGTGCGCCAACCAAATGTATGTGCGAAAAAAGTAAGACCACAGGCACTTTAGAATGAGACAAACTACATCGTTCGTCGGTGTAACTTGCTCCGCATGTAGTTGTGCTCGTTTCATGCTCTCTTACTCACTCGGTAATCCCTCTTTTTCTTTGACTGTGGGGGCAGTACTATTTCTTAAGTAAATCGTCAGCTAATTACAGCAAAGAAAATTTCGATACCATCCCCCACTAACGGATCAAGCTGCGACTTGAAGGTGTGCGGAAGTAGGACCCATTACTGAACATACATGCAGTACACAGGAGTTTTCGCGCAAGTTAATTCAAATTTTATTTCAGAGGAACATGTGATGCATTTTAATTTTAGAATCGTTTTTGTCGCATTATGAAATTTGAGTCTTACGTAAAAATACTAAGAAAAAAGGTAACAAAATGCAAGCACAAAAGCATCTTCAGCTGACATTGGCAATAATTAAACCTTATGTAGTTAAATCTCCTTTTGTGCTTCAGGTAAGAAAACATAACCTAACTTTAACGTAGTTTCAAGCGTGTAGACAATTGTAGGTAACAGTATATGTAGTTATCAAAAGTATTGATGCTTTTTTTGTCAGATTATAGTATTGCCTTTCGGACACTGTTTTCATTTACAGAGAATTCGAGATTTAATAATTGACAATAATTTTAAAGTTGTCAGATCACGTAGGACTACAATTGCTCCAAAAGAAGCAGCGCTGTTTTATGCAGAGCACAAGGATAAATTTTTTTATAATCGTCTTACAACATTCATGTGTAGTGGTCCATCGGATATTCATATTTTAGCTAATTATGATGCCATTGTCAAATGGAGAAAATTAATGGGTCCCACAAAAGTTTATCATGCACAATATAGCAATCCTGATACAATTCGAGGAATGTTTGGTCTCTCAGATACCAGAAATGCAACACATGGATCAGGTATAATAATTGTGTTAAAAAGTTATTATCTTTGTAACACAAAACTATTTCTTTTAGACTCTGTAGAATCTGCAGAAAGAGAGATAGCCATATTTTTCAGTGAATTTGATTGTAGGAAATGGTATCAAAACGAAGAAAAATATTATAATTTGGGTAAACTTCATTTTGATCCGATAGCTTTTGTACATACCATTGACAAGAGTTCCATGGAAATGAATAAATAAGAACGATAGACTGATTATATCAATGGAGTAACTAATTTTAATTGAAATCATATGTGCAGTAGTCTGTAAAATATGTAAACTAATATTCTAGTCACTTGGAAACTATTACTTTAGTATTTTATTGACTTACAGATTAAATCGTATTTATATCTATTACTTTTCCTTCCCTTATTGAATATCATAGTATATTCATTGTTGCAAACTAAATTTTAGATAAAAGGAATACAATTTAAATTAAAAAGAAGTTAAATATACATAAAGTAATATAATACATGACATTGTTACCTGTAAAATAATTATTTATAGCAAAGTAGTTACTCTTACTTGTTATGAGATCATATATTTAATATGAAATGTTAAATTAAAAGTATTTGTACAGTTCAGACAATACATGTACAAAACATAATAAAGTATGTATTATACCCTAAACAAAATAGGACATAGCCATGTACAGTAATGGGTTTTACTCCTGCACTCTTTTCGTGCTCTCTAAGGTGGTTTGCACATCCCCACTATTTTATTGCGCATCCGGCTTTGCTGAAGTATTGTAGAAAGAGAACGAGATACAGTAGAGATAAACGGAACGATACCCATCAGTTTCTATGTGGAGTTGTGCATATTCATATGAAACCTTGCTTGCTTTGCCGTGCTTGCGGCATCACTTTTCCGCGCATTCGAATCCAGGGTAGATTTTTAGGGGTTGGAATAGCCCTTGTCGCTAAGCCATCTTGAAATAATAGCGTTCGGAGAGTTCTCGCGTTGCCTTAATGTCGAAAAAATTGACAACGGGTTGCGTTAGAATTACGAAATAAATGCCACACTGCGAGTAGCCAGTCTAAGGATTGCTGCATTGTCGTATAATCTTCGCGGATTCTTTTTAGCTTTACGCAGAAACAGATGAAAGTGCACGGGAGTTTTCACTTTCGAAACGAACTAATTAACACACATCGAGATTAACAATGCACTATTCGCGTTGCTCTTGAGAGATCAAACTCTAAATTTTGTAGATTAGCATCGTGCAAAATACGTCTGCGTTTCCTTATCTCTTTGTCTCAGATCTCCTTTCTGCATGCAAAATGTAATTGTAATTCTCTGGTTAGGCATCGTAACGAAATCGTTCGGTAAAATTAGAAGGAACTGTAATTATAAAAATATGCAGAGTGTAGGATCAATTGTAGATTCGATAGTTCCTTGCGTTTTCATTTATAATCGCGTAGACAAAATAAAAATACACGGGAGTTTCTCGTTTTTCAATTATGTAGATTAATGTCACGATAGAGAATGCACTTGTTTGCATTTGTTTTTGAACAGCAATGCCAAGCGAAAGAAACCTCGATTGTTCTATAATTAATTCGAAATCGATAATTACATAGAGCTACTGGCTGTGAAATTGTATTGATGTAAAATGGATTTTGTAAATAGTAATTATATGGAAAAATAGACTTCATAAATACGTTTTCGAGGATCCTATGAAGTAACAGATTTTATTATTTGAAGCTTCTTTAAAAGTCGAATTTCGCGCCGCATGCCTTTGATGGCGCGCCAACAGGATGGATGCATAAAAAGAGTAAAATTATAAGTACTGTATTTGCTGTTTTCTCTTTCTTTCTTTGACTGCAACGGCAGCACTGTGTTACCGGTAAATTACCAACCAATAAGAGCAAAGAAAATTTCTATATTAATATTTTTAAACAAATTTTTATTTCTTAAATAACATTTCATTATAACTGCGAGTTCTTTTCGATAGTTTTGTATAGCGAGAATTTTCCGGGGGGGGGACATTTGAAACTGCTCTCAACAATTTGAAAACATTCGCGAGAGCAACTCGTAGATGGATTCCCGCCTTTACTCTTAATTTTGATTTTTTCTTAACTTGTACAATTATTCGCTAAAAGAAGATTCATATATAAATGAATATTCTCTATTATATGATAAAAACCTGGTGAATTGTATTTATTTTACTTCAGAGTTACAGTTTTCATACGTAGTTATAATAAATTAATCAAAATTGTTTTATTATAACTGCAAAAATAATTAAGATTGATTTATTTAGCATAAAGAATACATTAAATAAATTTTAAATTAAAATAATCTTTTTGCGAATTACATGGCAAATTTTAATTTTTGTGTTTATCAAAACATTGTGTTCGTGGCGTTTCTTATAAGTATACATTGACAAGTGTGATTTGATATGCTTCACCGATCATAAGTGTGTTATATAGTATTTCTGAACGTGAAGTGTTATTGGTGACCTGTCTCCACTAACCGGTCCATATGGCATCGCCAGCACCAAAATCGCCAGAACAATCTGAAAAGAATAGAAAATATGACAGACAATTGAGGTAAGTAACCAGCTGACTATTTTTTGGGGTTAGGAAATTTACTTTTCCTATTTATGAGTTCAAATTATTGTGTAGCTTAATAGTAATTAAAATTCTCTCTGTATTAATGCATTCTATATCCTACAATAAATTTTGTTAGATATAAGCCCTCTACTCTTATTAAGTATTAAAATAATTACCATTAATGTATATAGATTATGGGGCGATCATGGACAAGCTGCATTAGAAAGTGCTCATGTTTGTCTCATAAATGCTACAGGACTTGGTACAGAGATTTTGAAATCTTTAGTCCTTCCAGGTATTGGAGCATTTACAATTGTTGATGGTAAAAAAATTATTAATGAAGACATTGGAGCAAAGTATGTATATCATTACATTGCTTATCATAACTTTACAGCACATGAAGTTAATATGGTAGTACTAAGTTTAGTTATTAAATCAATTTGAATAGTTTTTTTCTAGAAGCAGATAGTGTTGGAAAATCTAGGGCACAAGTAGCAATGCAAATGCTATTAGAATTAAATGCAGACGTTAGAGGTGATTATATAGATGAAGAACCTGAACAAATTTTGTATGATAGTCCAGACTTTTTCAACAATTTTACAGTTGTTGTAGCTACATCACTTACTGAAAAGTAAGACTAATATTATAAGTGAATTACAAGTGTTATTAATGTAAATGAAGTATGTAAAACAATATAAATTTTTAGGTCCTTAATTCTTTTATCACAAAGGCTTTGGAAACTGAATATACCATTAATAGTATGCAGAAGCATAGGTTTTATCGCGTACTTAAGAATTCAAGTAAAAGATCACACAATCATAGAAACACATCCAGATAATGAAACACCGGATTTACGTTTAGATAAGCCATTTGAAACACTAAAAAAGCATTTGGATTCGATAAACCTTGATGACATGAATTTCAAAGATCATTCTCATGTACCATACTTAGTAATATTATATAAATTCTTAGAGAAATGGATTAATGAAAAAGGAGAATTACCTAAAACATATAAAGAAAAACAACAATTAAAAGAAATGATAAAAGGAGGAGTAAGAAGGGATGAGAATGATACAAAGAATAGTGAGGAAAATTTTGAAGAAGCTATTAAAGCAGTGAATACATGTATAGGACATACACAAATTCCAGAGAATGTAACAAGTGTTTTGAATGATGAACAGTGTGTTAATTTAACAACCAAGGTAGGACGATATTTTCTGTTCTAATAGCAGTAACATATGTAATATGATAGTATAGTAACATTATAAATATACTTGTCTTCTAGACAATTGAATTGTATTAAATTTAATTGTAGTTAATCATTTAACATTAGCTCTCTGATACTTTTATAGTTGTGTATTTAAGTTAGATTAGAAAAAACGTGGAGAGTAATGTAGTGTACAAAAAAATGTTCCTTATATTCTGTTTTATCTATTACATTTTATATGTATCTAAATAAAATTTGTATATACACATCTTATGTATGTTAAATATAAAGTCGTTGCAGTTCTGTAGAGCAGGTCAATGATATCAAATTTTGTATAAGTACATCAAATGAAGTTAAATATTGAATAAATTGGTAGAACTATAAAACTGATGTAATAAACTTGCAGAGCAACTCATTTTGGATCATTGCTAAGGCTATAAAAGACTTTTGTGAGAATGAAGGAGGTGGATTATTGCCATTAAAAGGTACTTTACCTGACATGTTTGCAGATACTGAGAAGTACATAATACTTCAACAAATGTAGGTTTCTTTTCTATATAAGTCTTTTACTATGATATAGATGATATAGGTATATGATATATATGATATAGATTTTAACTTATATTTTGTACTTTTATCTACTAGTTACCGCAAGCAAGCGGCAGCCGATGCAGAAGTTGTATGGCGCCGTACAGTACAATTATTGCGACAGTTGGGAAAACCATCAGATACTATTTCCGAAAAAGATGTAAAGTTATTTTGTAGGCATGTTTCTGATATACATGTTGAAAGAGGAACATGTATTGCAGATGAATATGATTCGAAAGTATTTGATGCAAGTAATATAGGTAATATTTTAGAAATACTATAATGTTTGTAAAGTTATATGACTACAAAAAGTATAAATAACCTTACATGCCTTTTTAGTGCAAAGTTTAGAAGATCCAGAAAGTATGATGATCTACTATGTTGTACTTAGAGGAATTGAAAAATTTCATACAGAGTATAACTCATATCCAGGCGAATTTGATGATCAAGTGGAGCCAGATATTGTCAAACTCAAAGTATTTTTAACAGAATAATATTATTACTGTTACATCAAAATAAAAAATAATTTACTACTTTAATCATTATAATTGATTTTTCTTTTAGGCATGCATTTTAAAATTATTAATTGAATGGGGATGTGGACCTTTAGCAAAAGACGATTATGTACATGAGTTTTGTCGATTTGGTGGATCAGAATTACATTCTGTATCAGCATTCTTGGGTGGTCTTGCTGCTCAAGAAGTTATCAAATTTGTTACAAATCAGTATAAACCAGTTCACAATACGTTCATATACGATGCAGTTACATCGAATTCTGGGACATTTTTTTTTTAATTGTTAAATGTTAAATTAGCGACATACTTTTGTATGAAATAAAAAATATACAATTTATAGTGTATACAGTATTTGTATATATTTAAACTGATTGTAAACCTTTCTTCATTTCGAGATACAATGAACTATTTCGTGAAAATAAATATGTATGTATTTGTCACAAGAGGTATTAAAACTCAAGATGAACGAGTATAATATCAACACTTTAATGTAGCAATTAACTGATACATAAGTGATTTCGTTCTTATTTATAATAAACAACTATTACTTACAATAAATATGTGTAAGGTGAAAAGCAAATTAATATTTTATAATTCCTTATGGCCAACATTTTACGCAAATAATATTTACCGGTGTTCCATTCTCAATATAACTTAATAAAATGGGTTGCGCTTTGATTTTCGTATTGCTTTACTTTGTACGTCAACATCTTATATCACTTTATGTAATGTTGCTTTATTAATATAGAATTAATTGTATCCTGAGTATATTAATTAACCGTTAACTATGATTAACAATACTACAATATAAAACTCTGACACTTTCGCACAAACCACTTCAGCATCGCGAATATATTTAATATCCTATATATTTATTATCTTCAACATAACTATCCCTTGTCCATTTAGTTTTCAGTTAATTTACACTTTATATTGATCTTCCATAGGTTTCTTGAATGACAGTCACATTTAAAATTCTAAGAATTGCTAGTTCAGAAGTAGTTATGCGAAAGCTTAACAAAATCTTTTAAAGATTACAACAAACGCAATCTCAATAATACGTATTTTGTACTTCGTATACACATATTGCACCAATAAATACATGTAGGATTAATAATAAATTACACTAATACAACATATAAAAAATTAGTGAGATAAATTATCAAGAGGTGGGAAAACATTGAAATTGTTATAAATAATTAATAGTAGTAGAACTCAGTTTGTGAAATAAAATTAAATATATCTTTGACATAGTTGAGTAGTATAAATTTTACGGATCATAAAAGCTTTTTCACAATTATTAGAGATATGTAATAGATTGACATAAAGTGAAAGACAACACATTATACAAATGGAGGAACATTTAATGTTTATAGATTCAAGTTTGTGAGAAAAACACCGGTAGAGAATAACAACAAGTTTTGTAGTATAAATATTAAGAATTTCATCTATTAACTTTCTTGTTTTTTTTTTTATTCTGAGTCGTATAATTCATTAATTCTTTTTGTCCTACAAGAAGTATCATTTGTTTGTATATTTTGTAATAATAGATAATCTCTTTACAAAAGTAAATAAGAGCAACATGAAGTTATTAGTATAATTACTTTTGAGTATTTATACTTGTATATTATCAATAAAATTTTTTTCTTTTTGTTGCTGCTATTGACTTTTGTTTTATTTACTGCCATGTTCTTCTGTTTTCCATAAAATATTTTAAATGAAATTTTTGAAATTTCAAATTTATTTCAATAAATCCATATTAAAATCAAATAAGTTTCGGAAAAAGAAACCATGAATTTGTTTAAACTATACGACTCTGTATAACACTACTGAAGTAGATATGGAAAGATTTTTATAAGTAGATGCAGAAAATTTTTAAGGCATAGGTCATTTGTAAGATCAGAAATATTAGTAAGAGGAGTAACTTCTATGATTAGATTAGAATTCTCTAATTAGATGTACTAAAATCTTAGGCAAAAAATAATGATGAAATATAGATAGATTTCAATCTCTAATTAGTGTCAGATTTAGCTGGAATTCTTATTATATGGATTTCTGGTGTCTAATATTTTTTTAGTCAGTAGTTAAATTAATATCGATTGAAGTGAAAATTATAATCCATCAAACTCTTAACAATTTAAATTTTAGTTCAAGAAGAATTATTAAGATAGACAGAAGCAGTGAACAACAGTATTTTTTCTTTACCAATGCTTTTATCAGTAATCCAATTTGTGGGAATTTGTATAAGTATTATTTTTATGATAAAATAATGTATTACAATTACATTATACTACAAGTTATTATTTAGTGCGATAGTTCATTTGCTTACTCATAATAACATTCTGGTGCCACGCAGCAGCATGAAGTAGTTTTTACATTAAGAAATTGAATAAAATTTTATATTTAATAAAAAGTGGTTAATTGTATTACTTATTCTTCCTCCTTCACCATCCCCTTCTTTTCATTAAGATATATAAGATGTATTTTGTTTAAAATTATTTATGGTATTGAGAATAAATTTAATCTTCAATGTAGTTAAGATGTCTTAAACTACTACTCTCGATCAATTTTCACAGTTGTTCTTGTATATAACTTTTATCACATTTTACATTACTCCACATATTTCATATTTTATTGAAATGATACGAGTAAAATTGCATTGTACAGAGTAGTAGATTAATAGTTTTGATAATCGCTTTTCTTCTTTGAAATAATCTATGAATATTTTGTGAACAGCATTACATTTACAAAAAGCTTAGACTTAACCGGTAATTTTGAACATAAGATTAAATAAATGAATAGGAAAAAAGAATGAAGCTTTTTAAAGCAACAGAAATTTTATATGAATATTTGAATTTATATTAATATTTGCACATATTTTTTTATGAAATTGTGGTACATATACATATATTAGGTTGATCAAAAAATCTTGTTTCTAAATTTGATTTGTATATTTATAAGCTTTTTTAGGAATTTTTATAAATTACAGGTAATTAATCTGTCTATAGAATCAGTTTAAATAACTGAAATATAAATTACAAAATATTAGTATGATATTAGAGAACAATATTACTCACATTTCAAAAGTTGTTAGGATATACAATATATTAGATATTATTTTGTATGGTACTTGACGGAAAAATCTATAATGGAGATAGTTATAAAATTTATGTAATATTTTTGAATTAAATAAATTATTTACATGTTGTGTATCAAAATATTTTTAGAACATTTGATTATCAAGACCATAGATGTTATTTGAAACAAATTTGATGTAAACCCTCGTTTAATAGCATGCGCATCAAAATAATAGATATCATTTCCAAAACAATTTCGAAACTTTTGATCAACCTGATATAATTACAATTACAACCATTAGAACATATTATAATATATTTATAAACTTTTATATTTGTTATATTTCTAGAGCCATGCACATTACATATAAATAGTTCATGTTAATGTAATTATAAAATTAAAATTAATTTTATACATAAAATTATTTCTAAAAACATTTGCGGACTCTGAAAAATATTATTTAAATAAATATGTTTAGGTAAATATTTATTAATGTTACGTATTAAAGTATCTAGAAATGTTTAAAGTAAACATAAATTAATAACAAAGTTTCCTCTGAAGATATTTAAAGTCACAATATTATATGGTCTTTTATTCGTAATAATAAAGTAAATTTTAATTGTGCAATCTAAAGTAGTGTACATTAGAAAACGAAAAAAAATTATGTATTTATTAACATATAATTTTTATAGTGAACCTAATTTGATCTGTCACATTTGATTTGTAAACTTTCAACATTAATTTCTTAAAACTTGATAAATTAATGTAATATATTCAGTTTGTAGATGTGATTCACAAACAAGAAATGGAATAGTATTAAATACTTGTATGCTAATAAAATGATGCATATTTTATAATATTATTGACTCTTCAAAATTATGTTAATACAATGATGTCATTTATGTTATGCTTGTTTACTGCACCTTAACAGGAGATACAGTAAGTATAGAATGATTAGACTAGTGCTATATTTAAAATACCAATGTTATTTAAGTAAAATTTGCCACCTTTCCTTTTCTCATCTCTACATTTATTAGAAGTTAAAGGCATTGTTTCATTGAGTAGTCAGAGAAAACTAAAATTTATTTTAAAATCTTATATATTAACTTTAATGAGGTTATTTAGTTTTTACAATGACTATATGGGTTAAAGATATAACTACATAGTCTTTATCCTTAAATATTAATGAGCATAAGGTGAACGGATATACACCTTAAGAGTACAATAGATTTAAGAATACATACAAATATAAATATGTATACATTTTAGTATACATATCTTATCCGCTTTTTTTTCTTTAAAATAATACCAATTGAATGATGGTCAATTGTTAAATGGTAAAAATGTTCGAATAGTGATATCAGAAAGCAGTGTAAAGTTTTAAAGTGTGAGTAAAATCACACGGTCATGCGATACAAAGAGGAAATGGTGATAGAGACAGAAAAGAAGCTGCCAATGACAAGAAGCTAATTGGAAATCATGAAATTTAAAGTTACTTGATCAAAGTTCTTTTTATACTGAAAACAATAAATTTTTGAAATTTGTTTTTTATCACATGAAATTTGTATAGATTTTATATCTTTCTGATAACGTATATACTACTTATGCTGGTACTATAAATACTATAATTACGGTAATTTGTTACATGTATTTCTTTTGCTGCTGCGCGTCTTCATATCAGCAAAAAACTGCAACTTTCGCACTCATACCGTTACAATAAGTCATAAAATTATAATTCTACGTAAATGTATACATGTATAGAATGTATTGAATGAATCAATACTAATTGAATAACAGATGGCGGAACATTTTAGTGTTCACTTTATGTTTTCGCTTTTTTTGTTTACTTTTGTTTTCTCACATCTTGCCCTTCTTATCTCACGTACGCATACGTGTAGACACATTTAATGATACATTGTCACACACATAGCACAATCGTACACGTACACGCGCATAAGCATTCGCAAAAATAAATCTCTAAAATAGTTCGTGCGTGTGAATTTTATTCTTTCGTTCCTTTTTATTTTGTTGTGTTTTTACGTTTTGCTTCTTTTTACAATTTTCGTTCTTCTCACGAAAGCACTTCTATCGTTTCGATTTAGAAGCTTCTGAAAATATCAATCAGTTCAGTCATTCGGATTGGCAGAGACTTTAAGAATTTTTGAATGTTTAAACGCGAAGGTTGAAGGATTATCTTCACTTCACTGAAAATAACAAACATTGAAAAAGGGAGTACAGCAAAGGTTATCGGATTGCTGGAAATTTATCATATAATTTTGTAACTTGAATAACTTTATACAAATTAAATATAAATTTTAGACGACATTTGATGTTCTCTATATAATTTTGTATATATTCGTTTTTATGTTATATAAAAAAACGAATTACATATTATTTTTAAGAAAATGTGTAGGGTATAAAATTAAGTGTGATATGTACAATTAAATATTGTTCTGTTTGTGGAATGAATTCAACATTTGATTACTTTTTTGTAAAACTGTATGTCTGGTATATATGAATGTTGTTTTGACCTTCTTATTTAAAATCTAGTAACATGCTTCTTTACACATGAATTTTAACGAATATAACGACTGATAAAGCTTAGAGGTAGATTAAACAAATATTTAAATTGAAAATAATATAGAATTCATTTTCATTTCACAATGTGTCCTGCTGCGACTTAGAAGTAGTTTGATGTTCATTTAAATGAGATAAATAAATTAGTCCCTTTTCGATAAATCTCAATTTGGGACAAGGCATATGTATATACTGAAAATTATTGGAAATTACCATTCTGTATGTATATTAAGGAAGCAATGTTCATGAGAAATAAAATAGAAAGGTTTAAATATATAGTTACAAGAAATGAGAAAGATAATTTAAATATTAAACAAGAACCACTATATTACACTATATGAAAATACAAGCTATTATGCGGTTTTTCCTTTTTGAGCTTGTATTTATTGTTGTGACACAAAATTCATGAACCTAGTTCAGTAATTTTATATATAAAGATAGCACTATTGTCAGAATATCATATTAAAATGCAGCAAAGTTTTACAAATTTCATAAAAATTAAATCTTACCTCATATCTTTTCATTGTAGTTTGGATTACTTTATATGTTTATAGTCATTACATTTGTAAAAAATTCATATATGCAAAAATATATTGCTCCAATTAGAAAAGACAAGTTAATTTTTATAACGTTTACAGTTTTATGTTCCTAATATTAAGCGACTTTATTATCAAATAATCTCCAACAAACAGAACTTTCGTACCCCACTTAGTTTTAACATACACATTCCACTGTAACATATTTAATGTTATGTTCACAAATATAATGCCATGATAAATTTTGATGATCATTTACATTAGTTTACACCCTTAGAAATTACGAAAATATTATAGATATAAAGCAAATGTAATTCACTTATTGTAAGATAAGTATTTATATATAATTTATATTGTAATGTTTTTACAGTAGAAATCCACATATTTTCGTTAAGGGATAATATAAAGGAATTAAATGATTATTTGTTACTATCCTTAACTGTTTGTATAAATAATTAATATTTATGTTTAGACAATAAAATTGCAGATTAATTTGTCTGATTTTAAGATAAATATAAGTGAGTACACATTTGATTTTATAAGTGAGCACAATTAGTATGTTTTACTTTGTTTTTGTAAAATTTCTATCTCTATGTATTTACTATTGGGAAAAAATTGACATCAGTGTTACTCACGTAAGACAATGATCAGTACTCAATAAAAGCTGAAATATAATTTAATAGAAACTAAATATTAAGTAATTTACTTAATTTTTTTTAATAAGTGATATTTGGATAAATGGAGTTCTACTGTATTATAAGAATGTATACGCAGTAATAACATAAACTTTTAGATCGAATTGTTTGTCTATTGTTCCAGTGACCTTTGCTATCCAAATGAGTACTGATTGTTTGTTGTTAATACAGTAAGATTTCACGCAAAAGGAATATTCTTCACAATTGTTGGATCATTGAAAGATCCAGGACAGTGTATTATGAGATATCTAAAACTTTCTGCCAGGATCACAAAGAGTATTTTGCACATTATCACATAATATGAAATAATGTGTCTTTGCAAGTAGCCATTATGCTTAGCATTATTTTTTCCTATCTCATAGACACGTGTAATAGAATTTTTTTATTATCTAGGTGCAAATCTAGTTAGTCTATCAGATTTCTACATACTTAAAAATAGAATTTTTATAGAGGTTATTCTATTTTCATTTGAGTTATTCTACATACAATCGTAGAAGAGAATGGAAGTGTACATATATTTTCATAAACAAAAACTTGCATATATTAGCTTTTTGATTACTTCCTGTTCATTGCCTAATGCGAGAAATCTTCTACCTAGATCCAGGGACTTTAGATACAATTTATCCTATGAAATGAAGAAATTACTATATACAAAAATAAAGCGCATTGAATTTCATGAATAAAAAGGTATTTAGATTTGCTTCGACAAATGGAAAAAAAGCACCTTCAATTTTTTTCTTTTATTACTTAAAACAAGGAACTACTGAAGCTAAGTTAATAAAACACTGAATTACTTTAAAATAAGAATGGATATGAGTTATGAATAGAAACTATAAAGCTAATTAGTTTAATTTAAAGGTATTGTATAACTGGTATCTGTTGGCTAACTGAATATGTATTGTGATTAAAATTTTCTGTTCACAATGTTTAGTAACATTCTAATGTGCAGCACCTTCCAATCTCTGTATTGGTAATTTTCTTATAATTAATAGTTCTAAATGTCTATACAATCTTCGTAACTGCATTATTTAAATGATTTTGTGAGAATTATAAGTTAATGCCTAATTATGAATGTGTACATGATAATTCTGCCAATTTTACAATTTAATGAAAGCTATATAGTGCTTCTATTTATTATAATGATTTAGAGCAATTCCAAAAAAGCAACCAAGATATGATAATCGAACAATAATATAAAAAAACATTAGCATACAACCTATTTGTTCATATCGTAAAAAATGTTGACACATTATACAATAAAATTTTATGATATTAGGAAATGTAAAAATAATTCATTACTAAGAAACCTATGTTTTAAGGAAGGTATCTTAATAAGAAGATGAAATCATGAATACCAAACAATCAGTTATACAATAAAATCATTAGATAAATTTAAAAGTCTATTTCAACCAGATTTTAGATAAAACCATCATCAAAATCTCTTAAATAATGGTATATTTTTTATTTTTTTTTTTATTATAAATAATATAATTTAAATGTAAATTTTGAATCGGAGTATGTAATTCTGTTAAAAAAAGTCATATATAAACCTCTAACCTTGAAAGAGTCGTCAACTGTATGTCCATTGCACGTGACTATAAAGTAGGAGAAAGATACGTTGTGTACAATAGCTTACAAAAATTAAATATCGCGTTTAACGACTAATTTCATTTTGAGCTGCGTATGGCGGAGATTTTTAATAAAGACTATTTCTCAAAAATACGTCCGTAATGTCATCGTTATTCAGAAGCACAATCAAAGGTGATTAGCAAAGACATACACATTCCTATGATGAAAGACAGTGCTTGTATACAAGTAAAATGAAATTTCTACATTCAAGACATTTTGTGAAATAACGAACAGTACAAGTATATAGTACATTTTCTGTATAACAATTAGGATCTCGCTAATTATTACATTTAACCGAACAAGTAGACTGAGGACACTGCTACAGACATTAGACTTATCAACAGTATCAAGGTTGCATCGTTGGATGAAGCAGATTCTCGGCTGTAGCTATGAGTCGAAATATTCTTTCTGAAATCACAGAGCGTGGATCGCTCTGTGGGTCCTTCGTCGTACGCAGCACACGAAGATCAATATATCCAAAAACGTAACAAGCTTTTTGTTTAAAACCGATCCGTTTATGAGACGGAGCGACTGGACTAGTCTTACAGACTAGCTTGCGGTATGCGCAAGCGCCATGGGCCCAGTGACCCTGGACCTTTCCGGGAACCGGTCCAATTTCAAAATACCACTTTTCCTTATCGCCTACGCTTTTATAGAACATTTACGTTCATAAGGAAACATGTATCTTACTTACTTCCTAGCTTTTGCCAATTCAAACAATCGTTCAGATAAAACGTTGTGACTGTACCAAAATAAAAAAAAAACAAGTTTACGTGAAAGTTCGTCAATAGAAACCAAATAACAGTGAACGTTATGATTCATAGATCTTCTGGGAAAATCGTCATACATATTTCTTATGATCGTAATGCTTTTTACATGGGGTACTATTAGACCGGTTCCCGATTCTCGTATGTAGATGATACGGTAATACTTGCGTAACGGCCCAAGGCTTCACTGAGCTTGTGCACTCGGATCGCACTGCAACAGTCGCACAATAGACGGGTCATTCTTTGCACCCTCTATAAATTCATCAAGCGATAATATTCCATCCTTATTTTTGTCCATTTGCAAGAATATCTTGTCGGTTCTTTTTTCAGGTGTAGACTCGTCTTCTGGCATTTTCATCACGGATCCTACCATTTTGTAGATTGCCTGAAACCAGTAAATTCTTATAGAACAAACCTTATTATCTTGTTTGAAAATTAATTGTTAATTTTTATGTGGATTTTAGGGAAAGGTAAATAAAAAATAATTTTTGTTTCTCTTTCATCCGGCGATGTATGGATATTTTATACGATGGTTTTGTAAATAAACTTTTCATTCGAATTCAAGCGAAAAGCCAATTAAGTTTTATTCTTTTCGTTTATCGTGCAATAAGTATTAATTTCCATTTATTGTTACCGAAAAACTTGCATAAAGAAAGATATATCGAAAAAGTATATTTAAACTGTTCAGTTTAAACTTGTTGGTCAATATTTCGAAACTGCTAGCTCAGAATTAGAAAATTTGACACTTAATCAAGAATCAATTTTGATTGTTCCGATTCTACAGATTATAATATAACTAATGTATATTTTGTACGTACTGTTACGATTTCCATCATTTCTTGTCGCGAAATGTAGCCGTTACCGTCCAGATCGTACATGCTGAAGGCCCACTTCAGTTTCTGTTCCAATTTACCATGAGATGTAACGCTCAGAGCGCACAAAAATTCTCGGAAGTCAATCGTTCCATCGCCGTTCGCATCGAATGTTCTGAATACATGTTCTGCAAACTATACATTACATGATGTGAAAATACTGTTAAATAATTAAGAACGGTTTCGAGATTCGGTTTAAGTAAAAATAATTGAATGAATTGCATCGTTAATTCAATTTTTTAATGGCAGTATAGCAAAATAAAGGACTGATTTCCCAGATAGTGGATCGAAGGGAACGTTGTTTCATTGGAAGCTGTATTTCGTTAGACTTGTACATTGTATATGCGTGAACAAGCAAATAATAAAGACAGATTGACAATGTGTTCACGAGAGGAGGAGGCTCTCTGTAGGTTTACTTTCCTCCTCGTACCATATTTGGTACGCATGATGGTGCACATAAAGTGTGCACAATCAGTGTTTTCTTACATAATTCATTTTTTAGAAGCATCGAAGTACAAGTCAAAATAATTGTAAGCAGTTTAAATGAAAGCTGCGTGGCCAAATAAGTATAAGTGTGCATGTATCAGATTATTCCATAAGTAATACAAACTTGCTTCTGCATTTTAGGAAGATGATATATATATATATTATATAACTCTAACCTTAATCATTAGCAATGGTTGAGACTGCGAAGAATTTATGCAAAATAGAAATTGACGATGTTAATTATAAGAAACATAGACTAGAAGAAAAATGTTTTCTTCTTTTAATAATGGTAACAAGTTAAGAATAGTAAAGTGATATCTTTAAATTCTTGTAATGTTCTTACAGTTGATTTAGCTACAGTATTGTCACAAGTTTATAAAATTGGTAGTCTCTAAGTATTTGATATAATTTTTTTATAACCTGTAAAATGATATACAATAAGACTAATGATTATGACAATTTTATTGTTTTAAATTTTTTAGTTTTACGTTTCACACTGCATAAATGTGGAATGAAATTTGTATTACTTATGGTATAAGTTCATAATTATGGATAATTATAACAGCTGTCTATTACAGTCCTATGTTACAAGTTTTGAGTAAGAGAGAGCGAGTGAGTGAGTGAGTGAGAGAGATATTATCGAAAAATAAATCATAGTATTACGAAGATCGCAGGTTTGAATACTTTCTCCCCACCACTGCACCTGCATCGTTATGTGTGCAGTATTGTTTTTTATTGTTACATCAATTTTTCCCTACAAAAATGAACAGATGATTAAATCTCCATTCTTCCATTTTCTAGTAGACTTGTTATAACTAGTTAGCCCACAAATTAATGATCACTCTTAGACAAAATCACTTCATTGTCTTCTCTGGGCAGCATTAGTTATTTGCGATCTGTTGTCCGTTCTTTTTTATTCATCATATTTTTCATAAATTCACCACATTTTCTATTCCGAACTCTGTCTATCATGTGGAGATTATAATATCTTGATAGAGCAAAACTCGATAGATCATAGATCTACCATTCGTAAAGCACATCGGTTTCACATATCGTTATCCTGGCGTGTACGAACTTTTGTTCTTCCTGATCTTCGTCGTGGTCTGTTCTGTCTTCGTTATTTATCGGTTTTGCCTAAACGATTGAAAACGGCCAACGAGTTAATAATTGCATTGCCGTGTTTGTGCACAGAAGCCTTGAGAAGCGTAATAGAATACCGACAGCATTTTGTTTTATGCCCATTGTGCCAATACAGCTGAGAACTACCTGTATCCAAGTACCGTTTTTACAGTTACGCAATTTTACGGATACGATTTTCTAAACAAGAACAGTCTTCCACTCGTCGCACGCTGGCGACTATTACACTTGGGCGACCGATACAGATGTGGACTGAGAAGTCCAATAATTTACTCAGGTCGTCCCACGAGAATATAATATCAGCTTATTGGTGCCAGGCTTCGGTAAAGGACACCGCGTGATCTGACGAAGAGATAGGAGTCACCGTGGAATACATCTCTTAGGAGGAGCACCTCGACTTCCGGAGTAGAAGTAACTGGGGACAGGATTCTTGAGATCCATTTTCTAACATAACGTTGTCCTTTGATCACTAATAAGAATACTTTGTCAAGCTAGCTGTGAAACATAAGGAAATATGGAAAGAAGGGTGTACGATACTCTTACGCTATGCCAACGATATTTGTTACGCCAGTTTATAATTGTGACTATCCAGCTCGTAAAAATCAAAGTTCCATGCAGTTTCCTTTTAAGTGGCTAATGTTTTGTAAGTTCTCCTTTTCTTAGTAAAGCCGTGCGTGGTTGTAAACATAAATTAATGGGGATATTTTTAACATGGTCTTCAAATAATTGTGCTTCGTTTTAACTGTTTATGCGAACGGATTTATTATTCGTTATTTCTTTTCTCTGCCGGCGTATTTTTTGATTGGTTGGTATAAGTTTTTTGGTTTGTATAAGTTTTCTATTGATAACAGTAAAATATCAATTACGATTCCAATTATGTTATGAAAACGTCACGCATTAAATGAGAACGTTTCCTTCACGAAATGAATCGTACTATAAATTGCACAATTATGAACATTAGTGTAATAGTGACAACTTAAAACTCATTAAAGAACCTTGTCTGTGCGAGTTCACGAGCGTCAGAAATAATATTGCAGGAATGGGGCGGTGTCTCTTCGCTTGTCATAGCGTTCCGACTCGCTTGTTTTACCAAACGAGGATTTCGAGTTAAGTGCATATCCCTGTTACATACTGCGTGTTTCAAAAATATGGAACGAGCCGAAACATGCACACTTCGTACGAAAATATAGATCGGAAAGTGCTTTTCCGTTTTATACATTCAAGTTTTGTTTTTGTTAAAATATTATCTGAGAATTATGATTCACCGGACGCATTTAATTTTCATATAATAAATGTAACAAAAGAGAAACTAAGATATTATTACTTTTTTTAGAAAAAGTTTGAGACCTGTTTACAATTTGGAAAGAGATATCTGATACTAAATGTGCACGGACATCTTCAGCTTATTTCGGTGTTCCTATATTATTGGGAGATTCCGTAAAGACGATAATTACCACCACTCTGTCGTTAACTTCATTTGCACATGCCAGGAAAGATTAATTATGTAAATTCATATTATATGGTACTATAGTAACGTAAGATATTCATTTTACTTAAAAAAATTTGGCAAGATAATGTGGTAGCTCACCTTTGAAGCATCACCGTAAGGGAAGAAATTTCCATATATCTTCTTAAATTCTTCTACGCTAAGGTGACCACTCGGACAGTCCTTTAAAAAACCTTTGTACCATTCTTGAATCTCCGCATCTTTGAACAGAGATAAGCTGTAGTAAATTAAAAATTCATACGAGAACACACAGTATTTAGTAATTAAGAATATAATTCGAAAATAAAAATTACGAGCTTCTCGTAATTATTGCTATCTGATTGAATTTAAATATAGATCTCGAAAATTACTATGAAATCTATTTCATACTCTTGCTCCGTTTACAAAACCGTGTACTAGTTTGTGATATGTAAAAATAATCCAAAATATGATGTTACAAAGGATTGAAACATATTCTATTTGAAGAGCAGAAGACATTTATCATCTCTGTCAAACAACCTCGTGTATTCACTCATTAACGTTTCATTTCTATCAATGTTGTATCTGTACAATTTATTCTGTTTATAAAACTCCGACTCACCCGTAAATTCGGTATTCTGTTTAAGATCTTCTAAGACTTCCGGTTTTAGTTTGCTGTTTTGTTTTCCCATGGCTGTTCGACGTCTCCTTCAGAATGCCGAGCTCTCGATGAGTGTCCTTAGTGAATTAGCAGATTACCAAGTGCTAACTAATCTACTATTCTACCGGTGCCGCTTTCAGAAGCAGGCTTTGTTTCGGTATATTAGTGTGTGCTTCACTAGGCACGTCTGCAAAAGAGAAAACATGTGAGTGTGTTTGCGCGACGTATAAAAATACTGTCGCCGATCAAAATGCCTTTGATGGAAACCGGGCTTTTCGCGATATTTACTTTCATCTACTACAAACAGCACGCCAGCCGTTTCGCAGCAGAATTTCAACGCAGAACGATAAAACAATAAATGTTTTTCTTTCGAATATTATTTTGTATGGTTCGCAATATTAACAAACGATAAATTTCATTGTACACGCACAGGATACAAGTTGTTTATTCCAACAGACTTTGGTGAGTTTTTTTACTAATTTCCAAGTTACTTTTAAAAAATAAACATATTTAACATTCTCGGGTAAAGATATGTCTGCCTATTTTGTTGAATTTTCCAGTATTTTTAATATTCTTCATCCAGCGTTTCTATCGAAATATTTGAGAAAATCGATAATATGTGTTTCAATTTCATAAAAAATGGTGCGACAATTCCACTCAATTCTTAACATACGTTTTTGATGTTACATTGCGTTTAGAATTGCTGAAGTAAACAGTATCTTAGTCATATAGCGGTTATTGATACTACAAGATAACTGTTTTTAAAATTTTACAATATTTTCTAACTATTCTAAAAGACAATGATACGTTCCTCCAGCTAGGCATTACTTTTTCACTTTATCAGTAACACGTTGTTTATATTAACGCTGTATTCTAAAATGTAATAGCATGCCAAGTAAAATGAATATAAGAATTATCGAAACTTCAACGCCATTTTTTAAGAGGGTCTATGAGACTTTTGTCCCTTATCATGTGTACTATACGATGCTATACAAAAATTTTACCTTACGAAACAGGATCAAAGTCAGTTTTGCTTGTACGTATAGTTACACGTTTCAGTAGTCCTCGGAACCTCTGAATTATTTAAAACCAAGTTTTTTTAGTCGAACGCAATTTCTGAGATACATTTATAGATATGAGTTGGTCATCCTGTATGAGGGAAAAGGATGAAGACTGAATCTTTCTTAAAAATCGTTCTATGGTCATTATAATAATACAAGTAATATCGCGCGGAATGTTTGTCGTAAACTGTTACGGCAACGTGGCCGTACAAATTCTCATTTTGAAGCGAGTGCATTATCGTTCCCTTCGTAACTCGTAACGTGTTGTAAACCGAAGATCCTG
The DNA here is from genome assembly GCF_028453695.1 of Augochlora pura. Lineage (NCBI taxonomy): Eukaryota > Metazoa > Arthropoda > Insecta > Hymenoptera > Halictidae > Augochlora > Augochlora pura. The sequence goes on along the minus strand of NC_135778.1, from coordinate 17,775,702 downwards.
CGATGCTATTTCGTTTCTTTTCCGCATTGTATACGAACGTTGATAAAAACGGCCGTGCGTATACAGGTCTAATTTTGTTCATTAAATATCGTTGAATGCAAGAAGACCGAATTAGCTTACTGTAAAGTCAACATTTATATGTCAACACGCATACACAATCATACTACTGTAACAGAAGAAACAATAGGTTAATATACGAGTATACATATAGTCACCTGGTAATAGCGAGAAAAGAAAGGGTAGAGAATAATAGAAACGTAAGGAATGTAGCAGCGGTGAACAAATGACAACTACAATAGTAGTACTAATAATAACAGTAAAAATAGTAATTATAATAACGATACTAATATTAATTATAATCGTAATGCTAACAATAAAAAAAATAATATTAATAGTAATGATTACTATACAACAACGATAATACATTTAGAGCATACTGAGATTTATTATAATAATAATAATATTAGTAATGATGATAGATGCGGGTTTCCTCAGTTTTCTTTTCATGCGTAACTCACGAACAAAATATGAGACCATTTTGATTGCTTAATCGGAATATTAATAAGTGTCGCGAGTATGTACTACGTACGCACTATTTCCTTATAGTACGCGCACGCGCTTACGGCCAGAATCCGTATTCTGACGAACTCTTCGAAGAAGAATATCGTAAAATTGTTCTCCAGATCAACGAGCTTCAAAATACATTTCTATGGGGCCAAAAATTTCATGACGTACTTTCAAAACTTGTGGAGACCGCGAAGACTTAAGGGGAACGTAAGATTCTTGTAAAACCGATTCAAAATGTCCAAATCCATTTAACGTCGTTTCTCAAACGATCCCACACACTTTCAAACAAGTGCAAAATAGTAATTATTTCAAATGGTCTCCATCACTAATTTCGATGAAATTGAAATCTGTTGTACAGCTTGACATCTCGAACAACCTTTTTCCTTTGGAAGAAATACCGCTTTTCTTACGTTTTCGAGATAATCGCAGTAAATTGTAGACTCTTCTGAAACGGTTTTACATTTAGTTTCACGTTAGATCTAACGGAATAAATTAGGTCCGAGGAGAGTCTAGAATTTTTCGTGAATATCTCAGGAGCTGAATCAGCGCGACATTTTTCAGAAAGGAAGAAGTTGGTCGAAAAATCAAGCTGAGCAACGTATTAAAATTTCGAACTGATCGATCGTATAAAATTATCATCGTGTGTGCGTAAATACCGACGTTCTGCCGATTAAAAATGAACAACAACGTATTGTCCTCACGGAAAAAGAAGGCACCTCTGTGTTTACGTTTCCCCTCTTACTAGCTGCCCCACTGTCGCAATTGTTGGCCGCGATTGGCCGAAAACGATGAAGAAAATCGACGACGATCGATGATAGCGACAGCTACGGCAGTGGGGGTAGGGAAAGAGGGAGAATATGAACAGAATGGTGCCTTCTTGTCGCGCGAGGACTATACAAGTAATTGCATGACCCGCTGCGTTTGACAGTACGCTACGAAATTTGTGCAACCGATAGGATATGCGATTACAAACTATTATACAATTGGCGTCAGATAATTCTTGTAAGGCGCATCCGCATACGCATATTATTCGCATGTTATTTTATTTTCCGTCCTGCAGCGCAATGTTCACTTCTATGTATATTTTTTGGTGCTCATCGTGTAACAGTGTAAAGAAGCGAGACGCGATCGCTATGTATACATGTACATGCTCGTAAGCGCGTCACGAAATACTATGTTATTTACGAACCAATATAAATCAATCGGAGGAATGACGCATCGGAACGCGCTGTCATCGTTTTTCCAACGTTCCCCGCTTTTATTACGCTACCACGCGATTTTTCTAATCGGCGGTTTTCGGCGGTCTGTTTCGCGTTTTCGTGGCACGTGTTTCGCGATTAATCTCTGGGTTATCGATATCTCTTTTCGAATCGAAGAATATGCACAAAGAATAGCGCACAAATTATGATACAGTTTGGGTACAGCAAATCTCCATATATCTGAACTCTAATTGATTTGTATTAAATTCATATGCACTTTATTTATGCAATTTCCGTTTTTTAATCTTTATTATGCATACTTCATTTATGCGAACTCCGCTATTTTAATCTTTATTCATATGTAGTGTATGTGAAAATATGTTCTTATGTGAACTTCATTCACGTGAATGCAGAACTCGTTAATGTGAACCCTAGTTGAGTTCTCATTATCTGAACTAGTACCAGATGGAATCATACGGTAGGCTCTATAATATTGCTACGATTCAAAGACAAATTAAGAACCTCACCTTTAACTGAAAATAAACTTTACTTTTCGGAATGCAAGTTGCAAGCGACGCTACCTTGTTAAATGTTCGTCTCCCGAAAAATCCATATAAATGGAGTTTTATTGTACTCGACACTGTCACACACGGTACAAGGATCAATCGTTGACGACAGTCATGGATAATCGAAGAGGAGCAAGTGTACGTTGACGCGATCTCGAATCATGTCTTAACTTAGCGGAAACGGACACTTTTTATTTGATAGTCTATTCCTGTGCTTGAAAGAAAATCGTGACGTCCAGTCACAGTTGTAGTATCGGATATAATTCGTAGATGAAATTAATGCAATATAATTATTTACATAATCCAGTTCTTCAAATCACGGAATCGTTTACACGAGTAACTTATGTTATAATAAACGTCCTCCAAGTTTATACACAGCTTCTAAAAGAATATATCGTAAATAAAAAATATATCATAATATTCATTGCTATGTATATATATATTTTTTCTTTTTAAAGTTTCACTGTAAATTTCATGCATTTGACGCTTAATCACTCAGAGTCTGCATTTGTATTTTATTTCCATAGTCTTCTCACGTTGCTCTCGCTACTTTTTACACAAACATTGATACTGAGAAAACTAAATAATTTTATAACATTCCCTCGTAAACTAGTTGCCTGTTTTACGACAACGAGACATAGATAAACCAACCCTTCAAATAAACTATTCGGATCGTCGTTGAAGCATTTCGAATCAATCGTCTCTGTTTCCGTGAGACTAATCTCGACCACGTGATTTAGTAAGTACAGGCGAAGCAATACATGTAAATATAAAGCCGCACTCCAAATATAAATGTTATATTACACGAGAGACAGGGTAAGTTGGTCGTTTTTAAAAAACAAATACCACTCCGAGAACGGTGAGCGCGAACAGAATTAAAGCGGGGCACTTTGTACGCCTTCCTTGAACAATTGCCATTCTTGTGTCATTCTAATCAAGTAATTTCGTGACGCGCGTTACTTAAATTACGTACATTATGTATTTTTATAGTCCTATTACAAGAAGAAACAAAATATAAATGCCATTACGATGTTGAACGTACACCTCGTCTGATCCATTGTATCAGCGTATTCGATGATGTTAGCGCACACGTTAATGCATGTTAAGTATAACTTTGAATAACGCGTCTCGCAAGTAAAGTCGGCGTCGCAGATAGTACAAAATGCTTTACACTAACACGTGCGTAAGTGTGCTATTTTGTTGCGAGGGAGAGCTTTCGAAAGTTTTCTGGTTAATTACACGGAATTTTTCAATCGACGAGATAACGAGGCCGCAAGTTAAACAGTCTGCCGTTTCTTCGTCGAAGCATCTAAATAAATTTTCTTTCTCTTCAACATTACATTGTGGAGTCCGACGCATTATTTTTGTTCAATTTCATTGAACGATTCTTTTATATTTATACATATGCATATAATATTTTAATTGATATCTTTATTGACATTGAAGCTACCCACCCTTTCTTAGTTCCTCCAACTGAAAATCAACGAAGAAAGCAGGCTTTCAGTTTCGCGATGTCCGAAAGAAATAAGTCTTTGTTAACGCAGGCGTGAAACAAGCCACAGAGGATCGAGAAAGTTTGAACTGTCGTCTGATCTTGTGCGGTTTTAACTGTGACAAATTGGTTTAAATGATATCATGGAGTCGTTACGATTGTATATAGATTACTCGTTAAGAGGACAGTAATTTTCTATCTCAAACGATAATAATAAGTTAAATAAATGCGAATACCAAAGTAACGAATCCGTCACTTTGCGTGGTAGTGAAATGTTTCCTATAGCTAATTATAATTCCTTACGTATTACTTAACGCTAAACAGAAAATATAATAAAATTGTTAATATAACGTCAGTCAGAAATCATTACTGAATAGCAACAAAGTTAAAGTTGCTCGACAATGAACAAAATGTTCATCATATTTCTCTTCTACAAAGATTTATACCGCAGAGTGCGAATTATTAAAATGGTACAGATTAATTATGGCCCAATTTCGTGTAAAAATAGAGCATTAAAGAGAGATGTTTCCAAGAATAGAATTGCAACACTCGGTTGGAAATGTTTACAAGTAATGATATTTAAACCCAGTAGACACCCATATGTATTAAGAAGCGTATTGTCTGCAAATATTCAGAGCAATTACTCAGCGAAAATATTTCGTGTCGACGTGTAATACAATACGAATGCTCACGAAAAATTTGACAACGAGAATTAATTAACGGCAGTATTGTATCATTCCTTTATAATTAACTATAAATATGTATTTAGGAGCATCCTACGAACTTTCAAACTTTACGATCCATTTATGAGGTTCTGGAGTCGTGGTTTTAATGAGAATCTCGCGAAATCTTCTTAAAAGGAAGGATCGCGAACACAATTATTACGTTTCGTTTCAAATTCGTTCTTTCCCGCGTCTCTTCCTTCCGATAGTTAATTTCGTGGTCAACAAAGATTGGTTTCGTTTCTCAGCGCGTCTTTGTCCCGAAAAGAAACATCCAAACCAAAGATACACAGCGATATGAAAATGGTGTATTGATGCTGCTACATGTTCTTAACATCTGGGAAGTTCGCAGAATTCTGTAGATGAGAGTTATAAACAACATCGACAACTGCCTTCTAACACAGATAGATTATTAGACAGATACAGTAGGTTATTTCTAATTGATCATTCTCGATATTTATTTTCGGTTTAGTCGCGATTGATCCGAAATCACAGCGTTAATTAAACATTGGTTTCATTCATCTTGAGCTGTACACTTTGTGCGACAAAATGAGACTGGATTCGGCGAACGGTATCATCGATACAATACAAATCGGTTGTTAATAATCGGAAACAGAGCTGTGTAATATATACAAAATTTAACTTTCCACGTAGCTGATGCGAAAGACTCGAACATTTATACCTTTCTACCTATGTCGACGTACCAATTGAATTATCTTGAAATTACGAAACAATATTCGAAAGCATGGACGCTGGTCTTATACTTTTTCACCGCCGCAGGAGTATTCGTTCAATAAGAACGCAATAGTAAATAGCATTGTAACTACAGTGGGTCAAAAAAGTATTCGTACACCTAGTCTTTTTGCAATAACTTTACACAAATAAATGGTAGACAAACAAAAACTATTTCGATTAATAGTATACTATGTACAAATATAATGTGCAAATGAAGAATTTGTAATAACGCATAACAACAAAGTAA